>NC_054485.1:106928876-107233876 GCF_017639515.1 Carcharodon carcharias
TCCTACATTCTCCACCGCGCCCTGCAGCACTGACTCTCCTCCTACATTCTGCAGCGTTCCCTGCAGCACTGACCTTCCTCTTATTGTCTCCATCACGCCCTGCAGCACTGACTTTCCTCCCACATTCTCCAGCGCGCCCTGCAGCACTGACTCTCGCCCTACATTCTCCAGCGCGGCCTGCAGCACTGACTTGCCTCCTACATTCTCCAACTTGCCCTGCAGCACTGACTTTCCTCCTACTTTCTCCCGCGCGCCCTGCAGCACATACTTTCCTGTTACATTCTCCAGCGCACGCTGCAGCACTGACACTCCTCCTACAATCTCCAGCGCGCCCTGCAGCACTGACTTTCCTCCTACATTCTCCAGCGCACCCTGCAGCACTGTCTTTCCTCCTACATTCTCCAGCGCTCCCTGCAGCACTGACATTCCTCCTACATTCTCCAGCGCGCCCCGCGGCACTGACATTCCTCCTACATTCTCCAGCGCTCCCTCCAGCAATGACTTTCCTCCTACATTCTCCAGCGGCTCTGCAGCACTGATTTTCCTCCTACATTCTCCAGCGCACCCTGCAGCACTGACTCTCCTCCTAAATTCTCCAGCGCGCCCTGCAGCACTGACTTTCCTCCTACATTCTCCAGCACGCCCTGCAGCACTGACTTTCCTCCTACCTTCTGCAGCGTGCCCTGCAGCACTGACTCTCTTCCTACATTCTCCAGCGCGCCCTGCAGCACTGACTTTCCTCTTACATTCTCCAGCGCATCCTGCAGCACTGACTCTCTTCCTACATTCTCCAGTGCTCCATGCAGCACTGACTTTCCTCCTGCATTCTCCAGGGTTTCCTGCAGAACTGACTTTCCTCCTACATTCTCCAGCGCTCCCTGCAGCACTGACTTTCCTCCTGCATTCTCCAGCATTCCCTGCAGCACTGACTTTCCTCTCACATTCTCCAGCGCGCCCTGCAGCACTGACTCTCCTCCTACATTCTCCAGTGCCGCCTGCAGAACTGACTCTCCTCCTACATTCTCCTGCGCGCCCTGCAGCACTGACTCTCCTCCTACATTCTCCAGCACGCCCTGCAGCACTGACTCTCCTCCTACATTCTCCAGCACGCCCTGCAGCACTGACTCTCCTCCTACATTCTCCAGCACGCCCTGCAGCACTGACTCTCCTCGTACCTTCTCCAGCGTGCCCTGCAGCACTGACTTTCCTCCTACATTCTCCAGCGCGCCCTGCAGCACTGACTCTCCTCCTACATTCTCCAGCGTTCCCTGCAGCACTGACCTTCCTCCTACATTCTCCATCACGCCCTGCAGCACTGACTTTCCTCCCACATTCTCCAGCGCGCCCTGCAGCACTGACTCTCCTCCTACATTCTCCAGCGCGCCCTGCAGCACTGTCTCTCCTCCTGCATTCTCCAGCACGCCCTGCAGCACTGACTCTCCTCCTACATTCTCCAGCACGCCCTGCAGCACTGACTCTCCTCCTACGTTCTCCAGCGTGCCTTGCAGCACTGACTTTCCTCCTACATTCTCCAGCACACGCTGCAGCACTGACACTCCTCCTACATTCTCCAGCGCACGCTGCAGCACTGACTCTCCCCCTACAATCTCCAGCGCGCCCTGCAGCACTGACTTTCCTGATACATTCTCCAGCGCACGCTGCAGCACTGACACTCCTCCTACATTCTCCAGCGCACGCTGCAACACTGACTCTCCCCCTACAATCTCCAGCGCGCCCTGCAGCACTGACTTTCCTCCTACATTCTCCAGCGTTCGCTGCAGCACTGTCTTTCCTCCTACATTCTCCAGCGCTCCCTGCAGCACTGACTTTCCTCCTATATTCTCCAGCGCGCCCTGCGGCACTGACTTTCCTCCTACATTCTCCAGCGCGCCCTGCAGCCCTGACTTTCCTCCTACATTCTCCACCGCGCCCTGCAGCACTGACTCTCCTCCTACATTCTCCAGCATTCCCTGCAGCACTGACCTTCCTCCTATAGTCTCCATCACGCCCTGCAGCACTGACTTCCCTACCACATTCTCCAGCGCGCCCTGCAGCACTGACTCTCCTCCTACATTCTCCAGCGCGGCCTGCAGCACTGACTTTCCTCCTACATTCTCCAACGTGCCCTGCAGCACTGACTTTCCTCCTACTTTCTCCCGCGCGCCCTGCAGCACTGACTTTCCTGATACATTCTCCAGCGCTCGCTGCAGCACTGACTCTCCTCCTACATTCTCCAGCGCTCCCTGCAGCACTGACTTTCCTCCTACATTCTCCAGCGCGCCCTGCAGCACTGACTTTCCTCCTACATTCTCCAGCGCTTCCTGCAGCACTGACTTTCCTCCTACATTCTCCAGCTCGCCCTGCAGCACTGACTTTCCTCCTACATTCTCCAGCACGCCCTGCAGCACTGACTTTCCTCCTACATTCTCCAGCACGCCCTGCAGCACTGACTTTCCTCCTACATTCTCCAGCGCGCCCTGCAGCACTGACTTTCCTCCTACATTCTCCAGCGCGCCCTGCAGCACTGACTTCCTCCTACATTCTCCAGCGCGCCCTGCAGCACTGACTTTCCTCCTACATTCTCCAGCGCTCCTGCAGCACTGACTCTCCTCCTACATTCTCCAGCGCGCCCTGCAGCACTGACTTTCCTCCTACATTCTCCAGCGCTCCTGCAGAACTGACTCTCCTCCTACATTCTCCAGCAATCCCTGCAGCACTGACCTTCCTCCTATAGTCTCCATCACTCCCTGCAGCACTGACTTCCCTCCCACATTCTCCAGCGCGCCCTGCAGCACTGACTCTTCTCCTACATTCTCCAGCGCGGCCTGCAGCACTGACTTTCCTCCTACATTCTCCAACGTGCCCTGCAGCACTGACTTTCCTCCTACTTTCTCCCGCGCGCCCTGCAGCACTGACTTTCCTGATACATTCTCCAGCGCACGCTGCAACACTGACACTCCTCCTACATTCTCCAGCGCTCCCTGCAGCACTGACTTTCCTCCTACATTCTCCAGCGCGCCCTGCGGCACTGACTTTCCTCCTACATTCTCCAGCGCGCCCTGCAGCACTGACTTTCCTCCTACATTCTCTAGCGCGCCCTGCAGCACTGACTCTCCTCCTACATTCGCCAGCACGCCCTGCAGCACTGACTTTCCTCCTACCTTCTCCAGCACGCCCTGCAGCACTGACTTTCCTCCTACATTCTCCAGCACGCCCTGCAGCACTGACTTTTCTCCTACATTCTGCAGCGTGCCCTGCAGCACTGAGTCTCTTCCTACATTCTCCAGCGCGCCCTGCAGCACTGACTTTCCTCTTACATTCTCCAGCGCATCCTGCAGCACTGACTCTTGTCCTACATTCTCCAGTGCTCCCTGCAGCACTGACGTTCCTCCTGCATTCTCCAGGGTTTCCTGCAGAACTGACTTTCCTCCTACATTCTCCAGCGCTCCCTGCAGCACTGACTTTCCTCCTGCATTCTCCAGCATTCCCTGCAGCACTGACATTCCTCCCAGATTCTGCAGCGCGCCCTGCAGCACTGACTCTCCTCCTACATTCTCCAGCGCTGCCTGCAGCACTGACTCTCCTCCTACATTCTCCAACGCGCCCTGCAGCACTGACTCTTCTCCTACATTCTCCAGCACGCCTTGCAGCACTGACTCTCCTCCTACATTCTCCACCACGCCCTGCAGCACTGACTCTCCTCCTACATTCTCCAGCGCGCCCTGCAGCACTGACTCTCCTCCTACATTCTCCAGCGCGCCCTGCAGCACTGACTCTCCTCCTACATTCTCCAGCGCTCCCTGCAGCACTGACTCTCCTCCTACATTCTCCAGCGCGCCCTGCAGCACTGACTCTCCTCCTACATTCTCCAGCGCTCCCTGCAGCACTGACTTTCCTCCTACATTCTCCAGCACGCCCTGCAGCACTGACTTTCCTACATTCTCCAGCGTGCCCTGCAGCACTGACTTTCCTCCTACATTCTCCAGCGCGCCCTGCAGCACTGACTCTCCTCCTACATTCTCCAGCGCGCCCTGCAGCACTGACTCTCCTCCTACATTCTCCAGCGCGCCCTGCAGCACTGACTTTCCTCCTACATTCTCCAGCGTGCCCTGCAGCACTGACTCTCCTCCTACATTCTCCAGCGCTCCCTGCAGCACTGACTTTCCTCCTACATTCTCCAGCGCCCTGCAGCACTGATTTCCTCCTACATTCTCCAGCGCTCCCTGCAGCACTGACTTTCCTCCTGCATTCTCCAGCATTCCCTGCAGCACTGACTTTCCTCCTACATTCTCCACGCGCCCTGCAGCACTGACTCTCCTCCTACATTCGCCAGCGTTCCCTGCAGCACTGAGCTTCCTCCTATATTCTCCATACGCCCTGCAGCACTGACTTTCCTCCTACATTCTCCAGCGCGCCCTGCAGCAATGACTCTCCTCCTACATTCTCCAGCGCGGCCTGCAGCACTGACTTTCCTCCTACATTCTCCAGCGCACCCTGCAGCACTGACTCTCCTCCTACATTCTCCAGCGCGCCCTGCAGCACTGACTTTCCTCCTACATTCTCCAGTGCACCCTGCAGCACTGACTCTCCTCCTACATTCTCCAGCGCTCCCTGCAGCACTGACTTTCCTCCTACATTCTCCAGCGCGCCCTGCAGCACTGACTTTCCTCCTACATTCTCCAGCGCGCCCTGCAGCACTGACTTTCATCCTGCATTCTCCAGCACTCCCTGTAGCACTGACTCTCCACCTACATTCTCCAGCGCGCCCTGCAGCACTGACTTTCCTCCTACATTCTCCAGCACTCCCTGTAGCACTGACTCTCCACCTACATTCTCCAGCGCGCCCTGCAGCACTGACTTTCCTCCTACATTCTCCAGCGCGCCCTGCAGCACTGACTTTCCTCCTACATTCTCCAGCGCTCCCTGCAGCACTGACTTTCCTCCTACATTCTCCAGCGCGCCCTGCAGCACTGACTTTCCTCCTACATTCTCCAGCACGCCCTGCAGCACTGACTTTCCTCCTACATTCTCCAGCAGCGCCTGCAGCACTGACTTCCTCCTACATTCTCCAGCGCGCCCTGCAGCACTGACTCTCCTCCTACATTCTCCAGCGCTCCCTGCAGCACTGACTTTCCTCCTACATTCTCCAGCGCTCCTGCAGCACTGACTCTCCTCCTACATTCTCCAGCGCGCCCTGCAGCACTGACTTTCCTCCTACATTCTCCAGCGCGCCCTGCAGCACTGACTTTCCTCCTACATTCTCCAGCGCTTCCTGCAGCACTGACTCTCCTCCTACATTCTCCAGCTCGCCCTGCAGCACTGACTTTCCTCCTACATTCTCCAGCGCTTCCTGCAGCACTGACTTTCCTCCTACATTCTGCAGCTCGCCCTGCAGCACTGACTTTCCTGCTACATTCTCCAGCACGCCCTGCAGCACTGACTTTCCTCCTACATTCTCCAGCGCGCCCTGCAGCACTGACTCTCCTCCTACATTCTCCAGCGCTCCCTGCAGCACTGACTTTCCTCCTACATTCTCCAGCGTGCCCTGCAGCACTGACTCTCCTCCTACATTCTCCAGCGTGCCCTGCAGCACTGACTCTCCTCCTACATTCTCCAGCGCGCCCTGCAGCACTGACTTTCCTCCTACATTCTCCAGCGTGCCCTGCAGCACTGACTCTCCTCCTACATTCTCCAGCGCGCCCTGCAGCACTGACTCTCCTCCTACATTCTCCAGCGCGCCCTGCAGCACTGACTCTCCTCCTACATTCTCCAGCGCGCCCTGCAGCACTGACTTCCTCCTACATTCTCCAGCGCGCCCTGCAGCACTGACTCTCCTCCTACATTCTCCAGCGCGCCCTGCAGCACTGACTTTCCTCCTACATTCTCCAGTGCTCCCTGCAGCAATGACTTTCCTCCTGCATTCTCCAGCGTTTCCTGCAGCACTGACTTTCCTCCTACATTCTCCAGCGCGCCCTGCAGCACTGACTCTCCTCCTACATTCTCCAGCGCTCCCTGCAGCACTGACTTCCTCCTACATTCTCCAGCGCGCCTGCAGCACTGACTTTCCTCCTACATTCTCCAGCGCGCCCTGCAGCACTGACTCTCCTCCTACATTCTCCAGCGGCCCTGCAGCACTGACTTCCTCCTATAGTCTCCATCACGCCCTGCAGCACTGACTTTCCTCCCACATTCTCCAGCGCGCCCTGCAGCACTGACTCTCCTCCTACATTCTCCAGCGCACGCTGCAGCACTGACTCTCCTCCTACATTCTCCAGCGCGCCCTGCAGCACTGACTTTCCTCCTACATTCTCCAGCGCACCCTGCAGCACTGACTTTCCTCCTACATTCTCCAGCGCTCCCTGCAGCACTGACATTCCTCCTACATTCTCCAGCGCGCCCTGCAGCACTGACTTTCCTCCTACATTCTCCAGCGCTCCCTGCAGCACTGACTTTCCTCCTACATTCTCCAGCGGCTCTGCAGCACTGATTTTCCTCCTACATTCTCCAGCGCACCCTGCAGCACTGACTCTCCTCCTAAATTCTCCAGCGCGCCCTGCAGCACTGACTTTCCTCCTACATTCTCCAGCACGCCCTGCAGCACTGACTTTCCTCCTACATTCTCCAGCGCGCCCTGCAGCACTGACTCTCCTCCTACATTCTCCAGCGCGCCCTGCAGCACTGACTTTCCTCCTACATTCTCCAGCGCATCCTGCAGCACTGACTCTCTTCCTACATTCTCCAGTGCTCCCTGCAGCACTGACTTTCCTCCTACATTCTCCAGCGTTTCCTGCAGCACTGACTTTCCTCCTACATTCTCCAGCGCTCCCTGCAGCACTGACTTTCCTCCTACATTCTCCAGCGATCCCTGCAGCACTGACTTTCCTCCTACATTCTCCAGCGCGCCCTGCAGCACTGACTCTCCTCCTACATTCTCCAGCGCGCCCTGCAGCACTGACTCTCCTCCTACATTCTCCAGCGCGCCCTGCAGCACTGACTCTCCTCCTACATTCTCCAGCACGCCCTGCAGCACTGACTCTCCTCCTACATTCTCCAGCACGCCCTGCAGCACTGACTCTCCTCCTACATTCTCCAGCACTCCCTGCAGCACTGACTCTCCTCCTACATTCTCCAGCGCGCCCTGCAGCACTGACTCTCCTCCTACATTCTCCAGCGCGCCCTGCAGCACTGACTTTCCTCCTACATTCTCCAGCGTCCCTGCAGCACTGACTCTCCTCCTACATTCTCCAGCGCGCCCTGCAGCACTGACTTCCTCCTACATTCTCCAGCCGCCCTGCAGCACTGACTCTCCTCCTACATTCTCCAGCGCGCCCTGCAGCACTGACTTTCCTCCTACATTCTCCAGCGCGCCCTGCAGCACTGACTCTCCTCCTACATTCTCCAGCGTTCCCTGCAGCACTGACTCTCCTCCTACATTCTCCAGCTCGCCCTGCAGCACTGACTTTCCTCCTACATTCTCCAGCGCGCCCTGCAGCACTGACTCTCCTCCTACATTCTCCAGCGTCCCTGCAGCACTGACTCTCCTCCTACATTCTCCAGCGCGCCCTGCAGCACTGACTTTCCTCCTACATTCTCCAGCGCGCCCTGCAGCACTGACTTTCCTCCTACATTCTCCAGTGCGCCCTGCAGCACTGACTCTCCTCCTACATTCTCCAGCGCTGCCCTGCAGCACTGACTTTCCTCCTACATTCTCCAGCGCGCCCTGCAGCACTGACTTTCCTCCTACATTCTCCAGCGCTCCCTGCAGCACTGACTTTCCTCCTACATTCTCCAGCGCGCCCTGCAGCACTGACTTCCTCCTACATTCTCCAGCGCTCCCTGCAGCACTGACTTTCCTCCTACATTCTCCAGCGCGCCCTGCAGCACTGACTCTCCTCCTACATTCTCCAGCGCTCCCTGCAGCACTGACTTCCTCCTACATTCTCCAGCGCGCCCTGCAGCACTGACTTCCTCCTACATTCTCCAGCGCTCCCTGCAGCACTGACTCTCCTCCTACATTCTCCAGCGCGCCCTGCAGCACTGACTTTCCTCCTACATTCTCCAGCGCGCCCTGCAGCACTGACTTTCCTCCTACATTCTCCAGCGCTCCTGCAGCACTGACTTTCCTCCTACATTCTCCAGCGCGCCCTGCAGCACTGACTCTCCTCCTACATTCTCCAGCGCTCCCTGCAGCACTGACTTTCCTCCTACATTCTCCAGCGCTCCCTGCAGCACTGACTCTCCTCCTACATTCTCCAGCGCTCCCTGCAGCACTGACTTTCCTCCTACATTCTCCAGCGCGCCCTGCAGCACTGACTTTCCTCCTACATTCTCCAGCGCGCCCTGCAGCACTGACTTTCCTCCTACATTCTCCAGCGCTCCCTGCAGCACTGACTTTCCTCCTACATTCTCCAGCAGCCCTGCAGCACTGACTTTCCTCCTACATTCTCCAGCAGCGCCCTGCAGCACTGACTTTCCTCCTACATTCTCCAGCGCTGCCCTGCAGCACTGACTCTCCTCCTACATTCTCCAGCGCGCCCTGCAGCACTGACTTTCCTCCTACATTCTCCAGCGCTCCTGCAGCACTGACTTTCCTCCTACATTCTCCAGCGCTCCCTGCAGCACTGACTTTCCTCCTACATTCTCCAGCGCTCCCTGCAGCACTGACTCTCCTCCTACATTCTCCAGCGCGCCCTGCAGCACTGACTTTCCTCCTACATTCTCCAGCGCGCCCTGCAGCACTGACTTTCCTCCTACATTCTCCAGCGCTCCCTGCAGCACTGACTTTCCTCCTACATTCTCCAGCGCGCCCTGCAGCACTGACTTTCCTCCTACATTCTCCAGCGCGCCCTGCAGCACTGACTCTCCTCCTACATTCTCCAGCGCGCCCTGCAGCACTGACTTCCTCCTACATTCTCCAGCGCGCCCTGCAGCACTGACTTTCCTCCTACATTCTCCAGCGCTCCCTGCAGCACTGACTTCCTCCTACATTCTCCAGCGCGCCCTGCAGCACTGACTTCCTCCTACATTCTCCAGCGCTCCCTGCAGCACTGACTTTCCTCCTACATTCTCCCGCGCGCGCTGCAGCACTGACTTTCCTCCTACATTCTGCAGCGCTCCCTGCAGCACTGACTTCCTCCTACATTCTCCAGCGCGCCCTGCAGCACTGACTTCCTCCTACATTCTCCAGCGCTCCCTGCAGCACTGACTTTCCTCCTACATTCTCCAGCGTGCCCTGCAGCACTGACTCTCCTTCCTACATTCTCCAGCGCGCCCTGCAGCACTGACTTTCCTCTTACATTCTCCAGCGCATCCTGCAGCACTGACTCTCCTCCTACATTCTCCAGGCTCCCTGCAGCACTGACTTTCCTCCTGCATTCTCCAGGGTGCCCTGCAGCACTGACTTTCCTCCTACATTCTCCAGCGCTCCCTGCAGCACTGACTTTCCTCCTACATTCTCCAGCATTCCCTGCAGCACTGACCTTCCTCCTATAGTCTCCAGCGCGCCCTGCAGCACTGACTCTCCTCCTACATTCTCCAGCGCCGCCTGCAGAACTGACTCTCCTCCTACATTCTCCAGCGCGCCCTGCAGCACTGACTCTCCTCCTACATTCTCCAGCACGCCCTGCAGCACTGACTCTCCTCCTACATTCTCCAGCACGCCCTGCAGCACTGACTCTCCTCCTACATTCTCCAGCACGCCCTGCAGCACTGACTCTCCTCGTACCTTCTCCAGCGTGCCCTGCAGCACTGACTTTCCTCCTACATTCTCCAGCGCGCCCTGCAGCACTGAATATCCTCCTACATTCTCCAGCGCGCCCTGCAGCACTGACTTTCCTCCTACATTCTCCAGCTCGCCCTGCAGCACTGACTTTCCTCCTACATTCTCCAGCACGCCCTGCAGCACTGATTCACCTCCTACATTCTCCAGCGGGCCCTGCAGCACTGACTTTCCATCTACATTCTCCAGCGCGCCCTGCAGCACTGACTCTCCTCCTACATTCTCCAGCGCGCCCTGCAGCACTGACTTCCTCCTACATTCTCCAGCGCACCCTGCAGCACTGACTTTCCTCCTACATTCTCCAGCGCTCCCTGCAGCACTGACTTTCCTCCTACATTCTCCAGCGCGCCCTGCAGCACTGACTCTCCTCCTACATTCTCCAGCACGCCCTGCAGCACTGACTCTCCTCCTACATTCTCCAGCGCGCCCTGCAGCACTGACTTTCCTCCTACATTCTCCAGCGCTCCCTGCAGCACTGACTCTCCTCCTACATTCTCCAGCGCGCCCTGCAGCACTGACTTTCCTCCTACATTCTCCAGCGCGCCCTGCAGCACTGACTTTCCTCCTACATTCTCCAGCGCTCCCTGCAGCACTGACTTTCCTCCTACATTCTCCAGCGCTCCCTGCAGCACTGACTCTCCTCCTACATTCTCCAGCGCGCCCTGCAGCACTGACTCTCCTCCTACATTCTCCAGCGCTCCCTGCAGCACTGACTTTCCTCCTACATTCTCCAGCGCTCCCTGCAGCACTGACTTCCTCCTACATTCTCCAGCGCGCCCTGCAGCACTGACTTTCCTCCTACATTCTCCAGCGGCCCTGCAGCACTGACTTTCCTCCTACATTCTCCAGCGCACGCCTGCAGCACTGACTCTCCTCCTACATTCTCCAGCGCGCCCTGCAGCACTGACTTTCCTCCTACATTCTCCAGCGCGCCCTGCAGCACTGACTCTCCTCCTACATTCTCCAGCGCTCCCTGCAGCACTGACTTCCTCCTACATTCTCCAGCGCTCCCTGCAGCACTGACTTTCCTCCTACATTCTCCAGCGCTCCTGCAGCACTGACTTCCTCCTACATTCTCCAGCGCTCCCTGCAGCACTGACTTTCCTCCTACATTCTCCAGCGTCCCTGCAGCACTGACTTTCCTCCTACATTCTCCAGCACTCCCTGCAGCACTGACTCTCCTCCTACATTCTCCAGCGCGCCCTGCAGCACTGACTTTCCTCCTACATTCTCCAGCGCGCCCTGCAGCACTGACTCTCCTCCTACATTCTCCATCGTGCCCTGCAGCACTGAGTCTCCTCCTACATTCTCCAGCGCGCCCTGCAGCACTGACTTTCCTCCTACATTCTCCAGCGCGCCCTGCAGCACTGACTCTCCTCCTACATTCTCCAGCGCGCCCTGCAGCACTGACTTTCCTCCTACATTCTCCAGCGCGCCCTGCAGCACTGACTCTCCTCCTACATTCTCCAGCGCTCCCTGCAGCACTGACTTTCCTCCTACATTCTCCAGCGCGCCCTGCAGCACTGACTTCCTCCTACATTCTCCAGCGCGCCCTGCAGCACTGACTCTCCTCCTACATTCTCCAGCGCGCCCTGCAGCACTGACTTCCTCCTACATTCTCCAGCGCGCCCTGCAGCACTGACTCTCCTCCTACATTCTCCAGCGCGCCCTGCAGCACTGACTCTCCTCCTACATTCTCCAGCACGCCCTGCAGCACTGACTCTCCTCCTACATTCTCCAGCGAGCCCTGCAGCACTGACTCTCCTCCTACATTCTCCAGCGCGCCCTGCAGCACTGACTTTCCTCCTACATTCTCCAGCGCACCTGCAGCACTGACTCTCCTCCTACATTCTCCAGCGCTCCCTGCAGCACTGACTTCCTCCTACATTCTCCAGCACGCCCTGCAGCACTGACTTTCCTCCTACATTCTCCAGCGCGCCCTGCAGCACTGACTTTCCTCCTACATTCTCCAGCGCTCCCTGCAGCACTGACTCTCCTCCTACATTCTCCAGCGCGCCCTGCAGCACTGACTTTCCTCCTACATTCTCCAGCGCGCCCTGCAGCACTGACTTTCCTCCTACATTCTCCAGCGCTCCCTGCAGCACTGACTTTCCTCCTACATTCTCCAGCGCTCCCTGCAGCACTGACTTTCCTCCTACATTCTCCAGCGCTCCCTGCAGCACTGACTTTCCTCCTACATTCTCCAGCGCGCCCTGCAGCACTGACTTTCCTCCTACATTCTCCAGCGGCCCTGCAGCACTGACTCTCCTCCTACATTCTCCAGCGCGCCCTGCAGCACTGACTCTCCTCCTACATTCTCCAGCGCGCCCTGTAGCACTGACTCTCCACCTACATTCTCCAGCGCGCCCTGCAGCACTGACTCTCCTCCTACATTCTCCAGCGCGCCCTGCAGCACTGACTTTCCTCCTACATTCTCCAGCGCTCCCTGCAGCACTGACTTTCCTCCTACATTCTCCAGCGCGCCCTGCAGCACTGACTCTCCTCCTACATTCTCCAGCGCACCCTGCAGCACTGACTTTCCTCCTACATTCTCCAGCGCGCCCTGCAGCACTGACTTTCCTCCTACATTCTCCAGCGCACCCTGCAGCACTGACTTCCTCCTACATTCTCCAGCGCGCCCTGCAGCACTGACTTTCCTCCTACATTCTCCAGCGCGCCCTGCAGCACTGACTCTCCTCCTACATTCTCCAGCACGCCCTGCAGCACTGACTTTCCTCCTACATTCTCCAGCGCGCCCTGCAGCACTGACTCTCCTCCTACATTCTCCAGCGCGCCCTGCAGCACTGACTTTCCTCCTACATTCTCCAGCGTGCCCTGCAGCACTGACTTCCTCCTACATTCTCCAGCGCGCCCTGCAGCACTGACTTTCCTCCTACATTCTCCAGCGCTCCTGCAGCACTGACTCTCCTCCTACATTCTCCAGCGCTCCCTGCAGCACTGACTTTCCTCCTACATTCTCCAGCGCGCCCTGCAGCACTGACTCTCCTCCTACATTCTCCAGCGCTCCCTGCAGCACTGACTTTCCTCCTACATTCTCCAGCGCGCCCTGCAGCACTGACTTTCCTCCTACATTCTCCAGCGCGCCCTGCAGCACTGACTTTCCTCCTACATTCTCCAGCGCGCCCTGCAGCACTGACTCTCCTCCTACATTCTCCAGCGCGCCCTGCAGCACTGACTCTCCTCCTACATTCTCCAGCGCGCCCTGCAGCACTGACTTTCCTCCTACATTCTCCAGCGCACCCTGCAGCACTGTCTTTCCTCCTACATTCTCCAGCGCTCCCTGCAGCACTGACTTCCTCCTACATTCTCCAGCGCGCCCTGCAGCACTGACTTTCCTCCTACATTCTCCAGCGCTCCCTGCAGCACTGACTTCCTCCTACATTCTCCAGCGCTCCTGCAGCACTGACTTCCTCCTACATTCTCCAGCGCGCCCTGCAGCACTGACTCTCCTCCTACATTCTCCAGCGCGCCCTGCAGCACTGACTTCCTCCTACATTCTCCAGCGCGCCCTGCAGCACTGACTCTCCTCCTACATTCTCCAGCGCGCCCTGCAGCACTGACTCTCCTCCTACATTCTCCAGCGCGCCCTGCAGCACTGACTTTCCTCCTACATTCTCCAGCGCGCCCTGCAGCACTGACTCTCCTCCTACATTCTCCAGCGCGCCCTGCAGCACTGACTTTCCTCCTACATTCTCCAGCGTTCCCTGCAGCACTGACTCTCCTCCTACATTCTCCAGCGCGCCCTGCAGCACTGACTTTCCTCCTACATTCTCCAGCGAGCCCTGCAGCACTGACTTTCCTCCTACATTCTCCAGCGCGCCCTGCAGCACTGACTCTCCTCCTACATTCTCCAGCGCGCCCTGCAGCACTGACTTTCCTCCTACATTCTCCAGCGCGCCCTGCAGCACTGACTCTCCTCCAACATTCTCCAGCAAACCCAGCAGCACTGACTCTCCTCCTACATTCTCCAGCGCGCCCTGCAGCACTGACTCTCCTCCTACATTCTCCAGCACTCCCTGCAGCACTGACTCTCCTCCTACATTCTCCAGCGCGCCCTGCAGCACTGACTTTCCTCCTACATTCTCCAGCTCGCCCTGCAGCACTGACTTTCCTCCTACATTCTCCAGCGCTCCCTGCAGCACTGACTTTCCTCCTACATTCTCCAGCTCGCCCTGCAGCACTGACTTTCCTCCTACATTCTCCAGCGCGCCCTGCAGCACTGACTCTCCTCCTACATTCTCCAGCGCGCCCTGCAGCACTGACTCTCCTCCTACATTCTCCAGCACGCCCTGCAGCACTGACTCTCCTCCTACATTCTCCAGCGCCGCCTGCAGCACTGACTCTCCTCCTACGTTCTCCAGCGTGCCCTGCAGCACTGACTTTCCTCCTACATTCTCCAGCGCGCCCTGCAGCACTGACTCTCCTCCTACATTCTCCAGCGCACGCTGCAGCACTGACTCTCCCCCTACAATCTCCAGCGCGCCCTGCAGCACTGACTTTCCTGATACATTCTCCAGCGCACGCTGCAGCACTGACACTCCTCCTACATTCTCCAGCGCACGCTGCAGCACTGACTCTCCCCCTACAATCTCCAGCGCGCCCTGCAGCACTGACTTTCCTCCTACATTCTCCAGCGTTCGCTGCAGCACTGTCTTTCCTCCTACATTCTCCAGCGCTCCCTGCAGCACTGACTTTCCTCCTACATTCTCCAGCGCGCCCTGCGGCACTGACTTTCCTCCTACATTCTCCAGCGCGCCCTGCAGCCCTGACTTTCCTCCTACATTCTCCACCGCGCCCTGCAGCACTGACTCTCCTCCTACATTCTCCAGCATTCCCTGCAGCACTGACCTTCCTCCTATAGTCTCCATCACGCCCTGCAGCACTGACTTCCCTACCACATTCTCCAGCGCGCCCTGCAGCACTGACTCTCCTCCTACATTCTCCAGCGCGGCCTGCAGCACTGACTTTCCTCCTACATTCTCCAACGTGCCCTGCAGCACTGACTTTCCTCCTACATTCTCCAGCGCGCCCTGCAGCACTGACTTTCCTGATACATTCTCCAGCGCACGCTGCAACACTGACACTCCTCCTACATTCTCCAGCGCTCCCTGCAGCACTGACTTTCCTCCTACATTCTCCAGCGCGCCCTGCGGCACTGACTTTCCTCCTACATTCTCCAGCGCACCCTGCAGCAATGACTTTCCTCCTGCACTCTCCAGCGCGCCCTGCAGCACTGACTTTCCTCCTACATTCTCCAGCGCGCCCTGCAGCACTGACTCTCCTCCTACATTCTCCAGCACGCCCTGCAGCACTGACTTTCCTCCTACATTCTCCAGCACGCCCTGCAGCACTGACTTTCCTCCTACATTCTCCAGCACGCCCTGCAGCACTGACTTTCTTCCTACATTCTGCAGCGTGCCCTGCAGCACTGACTCTCCTCCTACATTCTCCAGCGCGCCCTGCAGCACTGACTTTCCTCCTACATTCTCCAGCGCTCCCTGCAGCACTGACTCTCCTCCTACATTCTCCAGCGCTCCCTGCAGCACTGACTTTCCTCCTACATTCTCCAGCGCGCCCTGCAGCACTGACTCTCCTCCTACATTCTCCAGCGCTCCCTGCAGCACTGACTCTCCTCCTACATTCTCCAGCGCGCCCTGCAGCACTGACTTTCCTCCTACATTCTCCAGCGCTTCCTGCAGCACTGACTTTCCTCCTACATTCTCCAGCTCGCCCTGCAGCACTGACTTTCCTCCTACATTCTCCAGCGCGCCCTGCAGCACTGACTCTCCTCCTACATTCTCCAGCGCGCCCTGCAGCACTGACTCTCCTCCTACATTCTCCAGCGCGCCCTGCAGCACTGACTTTCCTCCTACATTCTCCAGCGCTCCCTGCAGCACTGACTTTCCTCCTACATTCTCCAGCGCGCCCTGCAGCACTGACTTTCCTCCTACATTCTCCAGCGCGCCCTGCAGCACTGACTTTCCTCCTACATTCTCCAGCACACCCTGCAGCACTGACTTTCCTCCTACATTCTCCAGCACGCCTGCAGCACTGACTTCCTCCTACATTCTCCAGCACGCCCTGCAGCACTGACTTTTCCTCCTACATTCTGCAGCGTGCCTGCAGCACTGAGTCTCTTCCTACATTCTCCAGCGCGCCCTGCAGCACTGACTTTCCTCTTACATTCTCCAGCGCATCCTGCAGCACTGACTCTCGTCCTACATTCTCCAGTGCTCCCTGCAGCACTGACGTCTCCTCCTGCATTCTCCAGCGTTTCCTGCAGAACTGACTTTCCTCCTACATTCTCCAGCGCTCCTGCAGCACTGACTTTCCTCCTGCATTCTCCAGCATTCCCTGCAGCACTGACATCCTCCCACATTCTGCAGCGCGCCCTGCAGCACTGCACTCCTCCTACATCTCCAGCACGCCCTTGCAGCACTGACTTCCTCCTACATTCTCCAGCAGCCCTGCAGCACTGACTTTCCTCCTACATTCTCCAGCGCTCCTGCAGCACTGACTTTCCTCCTACATTCTCCAGCGCTCCTGCAGCACTGACTTTCCTCCTACATTCTCCAGCGCGCCCTGCAGCACTGACTCTTCCTCCTACATTCTCCAGCGCGCCCTGCAGCACTGACTCTCCTCCTACATTCTCCAGCGCTTCCCTGCAGCACTGACTCTCCTCCTACATTCTCCAGCAGCGCCTGCAGCACTGACTCTCCTCCTACATTCTCCAGCGTGCCCTGCAGCACTGACTCTCCTCCTACATTCTCCAGCGCGCCCTGCAGCACTGACTCTCCTCCTACATTCTCCAGCGCGCCCTGCAGCACTGACTCTCCTCCTACATTCTCCAGCGTTCCCTGCAGCACTGACTTCTCCTCTACATTCTCCAGCGTGCCCTGCAGCACTGACTTCCTCCTACATTCTCCAGCGCGCCCTGCAGCACTGACTCTCCTCCTACATTCTCCAGCGCGCCCTGCAGCACTGACTTTCCTCCTACATTCTCCAGCACGCCCTGCAGCACTGACTCTCCTCCTACATTCTCCAGCGGGCCCTGCAGCACTTACTTTCCATCTACATTCTCCAGCGCGCCCTGCAGCACTGACTTTCCTCCTACATTCTCCAGCTCGCCCTGCAGCACTGACTTTCCTCCTACATTCTCCAGCGCTTCCTGCAGCACTGACTTTCCTCCTACATTCTCCAGCGCTCCCTGCAGCACTGACTTTCCTCCTACATTCTCCAGCGTCGCCCTGCAGCACTGACTTCCTCCTACATTCTCCAGCACGCCCTGCAGCACTGACTTTCCTCCTACATTCTCCAGCGCGCCCTGCAGCACTGACTTTCCTCCTACATTCTCCAGCGCTCCCTGCAGCACTGACTTCCTCCTACATTCTCCAGCGCTCCCTGCAGCACTGACTCTCCTCCTACATTCTCCAGCACGCCCTGCAGCACTGACTCTCCTCCTACATTCTCCAGCACGCCCTGCAGCACTGACTCTCCTCCTACATTCTCCAGCGCGCCTGCAGCACTGACTTCCTCCTACATTCTCCAGCGCTCCCTGCAGCACTGACTCTCCTCCTACATTCTCCAGCGTGCCCTGCAGCACTGACTTTCCTCCTACATTCTCCAGCGCGCCCTGCAGCACTGACTTTCCTCCTACATTCTCCAGCGCTCCCTGCAGCACTGACTTTCCTCCTACATTCTCCAGCACGCCCTGCAGCACTGACTTTCCTCCTACATTCTCCAGCTCGCCCTGCAGCACTGACTCTCCACCTACATTCTCCAGCGGTCCTGCAGCACTGACTTTCCTTATACATTCTCCAGTTCGCCCTGCAGCACTGACTTTCCTCCTACATTCTCCAGCGCTTCCTGCAGCACTGACTTTCCTCCTACATTCTCCAGCTCGCCCTGCAGCACTGACTTTTCCTCCTACATTCTCCAGCGTGCCCTGCAGCACTGACTTTCCTCCTACATTCTCCAGCGCGCCCTGCAGCACAGACTCACCTCCTACATTCTCCAGCGCACCTGCAGCACTGACTCTCCTCCTACATTCTCCAGCGCGCCCTGCAGCACTGACTTCCTCCTACATTCTCCAGCGCGCCTGCAGCACTGACTTCCTCCTACATTCTCCAGCGCACCTGCAGCACTGACTCTCCTCCTACATTCTCCAGCGCTGCCCTGCAGCACTGACTTTCCTCCTACATTCTCCAGCGCTCCTGCAGCACTGACTTTCCTCCTACATTCTCCAGCGCTCCCTGCAGCACTGACTTTCCTCCTACATTCTCCAGCGCTCCCTGCAGCACTGACTTTCCTCCTACATTCTCCAGCGCCGCCTGCAGCACTGACTTCCTCCTACATTCTCCAGCGCTCCTGCAGCACTGACTCTCCTCCTACATTCTCCAGCGCGCCCTGCAGCACTGACTCTCCTCCTACATTCTCCAGCGCTCCCTGCAGCACTGACTTTCCTCCTACATTCTCCAGCGCGCCCTGCAGCACTGACTTTCCTCCTACATTCTCCAGCGACGCCCTGCAGCACTGACTTCCTCCTACATTCTCCAGCACGCCCTGCAGCACTGACTTTCCTCCTACATTCTCCAGCACGCCCTGCAGCACTGACTTTCCTCCTACATTCTCCAGCGTGCCCTGCAGCACTGACTCTCTCCTACATTCTCCAGCGACGCCCTGCAGCACTGACTTCCTCTTACATTCTCCAGCGCGCCCTGCAGCACTGACTCTCCTCCTACATTCTCCAGTGCTCCCTGCAGCACTGACTCTCCTCCTACATTCTCCAGCGCGCCCTGCAGCACTGACTCTCCTCCTACATTCTCCAGGCTTTCCTGCAGCACTGACTTCCTCCTACATTCTCCAGCCTCCCTGCAGCACTGACTTTCCTCCTACATTCTCCAGCGCGCCCTGCAGCACTGACTCTCCTCCTACATTCTCCAGCGCTGCCCTGCAGCACTGACTTTCCTCCTATTTTCTCCAGCGCACCCTGCAGCACTGACTTTCCTCCTACATTCTCCAGCATGCCCTGCAGCACTGACATTCCTCCTACATTCTCCAGCGCTCCCTGCAGCACTGACTCTCCTACATTCTCCAGCGCGCCCTGCAGCAATGACTTTCCTCCTACATTCTCCAGCGCACCCTGCAGCACTGACTTTCCTCCTACATTCTCCAGCGCGCCCTGCAGCACTGACTTTCCTCCTACATTCTCCAGCGCGCCCTGCAGCACTGACTCTCCTCCTACATTCTCCAGCGCTCCCTGCAGCACTGACTTTCCTCCTACATTCTCCAGCGCGCCCTGCAGCACTGACTTTCCTCCTACATTCTCCAGCGCGCCCTGCAGCACTGACTTTCCTCCTACATTCTCCAGCGTGCCCTGCAGCACTGACTCTCCTCCTACATTCTCCAGCGCGCCCTGCAGCACTGACTTTCCTCCTACATTCTCCAGCACTCCCTGCAGCACTGACTCTCCTCCTACATTCTCCAGCGCGCCCTGCAGCACTGTCTCTCCTCCTACATTCTCCAGCGTCCCTGCAGCACTGACTCTCCTCCTGCATTCTCCAGCACTCCCTGCAGCACTGACTTTCCTCCTACATTCTCCAGCATTCCCTGCAGCACTGACTCTCCTCCTACATTCTCCTGCGTTCCCTGCAGCACTGACTTTCCTCCTACATTCTCCAGCACGGCCTGCAGCACTGACTCTCCTCCTACATTCTCCAGCGCTCCCTGCAGCACTGACTCTCCTCCTACATTCTCCAGCGCGCCCTGCAGCACTGACTTTCCTCCTACATTCTCCAGCGCGCCCTGCAGCACTGACTCTCCTCCTACATTCTCCAGCGCGCCCTGCAGCACTGACTCTCCTCCTACATTCTCCAGCGCGCCCTGCAGCACTGACTCTCCTCCTACATTCTCCAGCACGCCTTGCAGCACTGACTCTCCTCCTACATTCTCCAGCACGCCCTGCAGCACTGACTCTCCTCCTACGTTCTCCAGCGTGCCCTGCAGCACTGACTTTCCTCCTACATTCTACAGCGCGCCCTGCAGCACTGACTCTCCTGCTACATTCTCCAGCGTTCCCTGCAGCACTGACCTTCCTCCTACATTCTCCAGCGTGTCCTGCAGCACTGACTTTCCTCCTACATTCTCCAGCGTTCCCTGCAGCACTGACCTTCCTCCTACATTCTCCAGCGTGCCCTGCAGCACTGACTTTCCTCCTACAGTCTCCACCGCGCCCTGCAGCACTGACTCTCCTCCTGCATTCTCCAGCGTTCCCTGCAGCACTGACCTTCCTCCTATATTCTCCATCACGTCCTGCAGCACTGACTTTCCTCCCACATTCTCCAGCGTTTCCTGCAGCACTGACTCTCCTCCTACATTCTCCAGCGCGGCCTGCAGCACTGACTTTCCTCCTACTTTCTCCCGCGCGCCTTGCAGCACTGACTTTCCTGATACATTCTCCAGCGCACGCTGCAGCACTGGCACTCCTCCTACATTCTCCAGCGCACGCTGCAGCACTGACTCTCCCCCTACAATCTCCAGCGCGCCCTGCAGCACTGACTTTCCTCCTACATTCTCCAGCGCACCCTGCAGCACTGTCTTTCCTCCTACATTCTCCAGCGCTCCCTGCAGCACTGACTTTCCTCCTACATTCTCCAGCGCGCCCTGCGGCACTTTCTTTCCTCCTACATTCTCCAGCGCACCCTGCAGCAATGACTTTCCTCCTACATTCTCCAGCGCGCCCTGCAGCACTGACTTTCCTCCTACATTCTCCAGCGCGCCCTGCAGCACTGACTCTCATCCTACATTCTCCAGCGCGCCCTGCAGCACTGACTTTCCTCCTACATTTTCCAGCACGTCCTGCAGCACTGACTTTTCTCCTACATTCTCCAGCACGCCCTGCAGCACTGACTTTCCTCCTACATTCTGCAGCTTGCCCTGCAGCACTGACTCTCCTCCTACATTCTCCAGCGCTCCCTGCAGCACTGACTTCCTCCTACATTCTCCAGCCGCCCTGCAGCACTGACTTCTCCTCCTACATTCTCCAGCGCTGCCCTGCAGCACTGACTCTTCCTCCTACATTCTCCAGCATCCCTGCAGCACTGACTCTCCTCCTACATTCTCCACCGCGCCTGCAGCACTGACTCTCCTCCTACATTCTCCAGCGCGCCCTGCAGCACTGACTTTCCTCCTACATTCTCCAGCACGCCCTGCAGCACTGACTTCCTCCTACATTCTCCAGCGCGCCCTGCAGCACTGACTCTCCTCTACATTCTCCAGCACGGCCCTGCAGCACTGACTTTCCTCCTACATTCTCCAGCGTCCCTGCAGCACTGACTCTCCTCCAACATTCTCCAGCGCGCCCTGCAGCACTGACTTTCCTCCTACATTCTCCAGCGCTCCTGCAGCACTGACCTTCCTCCTACATTCTCCAGCGCTCCTGCAGCACTGACTTTCCTCCTACATTCTCCAGCGCGCCCTGCGGCACTGACTTTCCTCCTACATTCTCCAGCGCACCCTGCAGCACTGACTTTCCTCCTACATTCTACAGTGCGCCCTGCAGCACTGACTTGCCTCCTACATTCTCCAGCGCATCCTGCAGCACTGACTCTCCTCCTACATCTCCAGCGCACCCTGCAGCATTGACTCTCCTCCTACATCTCCAGCGCTCCCTGCAGAACTGACTTTCCTCCTACATTCTCCAGCGCACCTGCAGCACTGACTTTCCTCCTACATTCTCCAGCGTGCCCTGCAGCACTGACTCTCCTCCTACATTCTCCAGCGCGCCCTGCAGCACTGACTCTCCACCTACATTCTCCAGCGTTCATGCAGAACTGACTCTCCTCCTACATTCTCCAGAGCGCCATGCAGCACTTACTCTCCTGCTACATTCTCCAGCGCGCCCTGCAGCACTGACACTCCTCCTACATTGTCCAGTGTGCCCGGCAGCACTGACTCTCTCCTACATTCTCCAGCGCGCCCTGCAGCACTGACTTTCCTCCTACATTCTCCAGCGATGCCTGCAGCACTGACTTCTCTCCTACATTCTCCAGCGCGCCCTGCAGCACTGACTTTCCTCCTACATTCTCCAGCAGTCCCTGCAGCACTGACTCTCCTCCTACATTCTCCAGCGCTCCCTGCAGCACTGACTCTCCTCCTGCATTCTCCAGCCGTCCCTGCAGCACTGACTTTCCTCCTACATTCTCCAGCGCTCCCTGCAGCACTGACTCTCCTCCTACATTCTCCAGCGTTCGCCTGCAGCACTGACTTTCCTCCTACATTCTCCAGCACGCCCTGCAGCACTGACTATCCTCCTACATTCTCCAGCTCGCCCTGCAGCACTGACTCTCCTCCTACATTCTCCAGCGCGCCTGCAGCACTGACTTTCCTCCACATTCTCCAGCGCGCCCTGCAGCACTGACTCTCCTCCTACATTCTCCAGCGCTCCTGCAGCACTGACCTTCCTCCTAATTCTCCAGTGCGCCCTGCAGCACTGACTCTCCTCCTACATTCTCCAGGCCGTCCCTGCAGCACTGACTCTCCTCCTACATTCTCCAGCGCGGCCTGCAGCACTGACTCTCCTCCACATTCTCCAGCACGCCCTGCAGCACTGACTCTCCTCCTACATTCTCCAGCGCGGCCTGCAGCACTGACTCTCCTCCTACGTTCTCCAGCGTGCCCTTGCAGCACTGACTTTCCTCCTACATTCTCCAGCGTGCCCTGCAGCACTGACTTCCTCCTACATTCTCCAGCGCGCCCTGCAGCACTGACTTTCCTCCTACATTCTCCAGCGAGCCCTGCAGCACTGACTCTCCTCCTACATTCTCCAGCGTCGCCTGCAGCACTGACCTTTCCTCCTACATTCTCCAGCACGCTCCTGCAGCACTGACTTACCTCCTACATTCTCCAGCGCGGCCCTGCAGCACTGACTTTCCTCCCACATTCTCCAGCGCGCCCTGCAGCAATGACTCTCCTCCTACATTCTCTAGCGCGCCCTGCAGCACTGACTCTCCTCCTACATTCTCCAGCATTCCCTGCAGCACTGACCTTCCTCCTATAGTCTCCATCACGCCCTGCAGCACTGACTTCCCTACCACATTCTCCAGCGCGCCCTGCAGCACTGACTCTCCTCCTACATTCTCCAGCGCGGCCTGCAGCACTGACTTTCCTCCTACATTCTCCAACGTGCCCTGCAGCACTGACTTTCCTCCTACTTTCTCCCGCGCGCCCTGCAGCACTGACTTTCCTGATACATTCTCCAGCGCACGCTGCAACACTGACACTCCTCCTAAATTCTCCAGCGCTCCCTGCAGCACTGACTTTCCTCCTACATTCTCCAGCGCGCCCTGCGGCACTGACTTTCCTCCTACATTCTCCAGCGCACCCTGCAGCAATGACTTTCTTCCTGCACTCTCCAGCGCGCCCTGCAGCACTGACTTTCCTCCTACATTCTCCAGCGTGCCCTGCAGCACTGACTCTCCTCCTACATTCTCCAGCACGCCCTGCAGCACTGACTTTCCTCCTACATTCTCCAGCACGCCCTGCAGCACTGACTTTCTTCCTACATTCTGCAGCGTGCCCTGCAGCACTGAGTCTCTTCCTACATTCTCCAGCGCGCCCTGCAGCACTGACTTTCCTCTTACATTCTCCAGTGCATCCTGCAGCACTGACTCTCGTCCTACATTCTCCAGTGCTCCCTGCAGCACTGACGTTTCTCCTGCATTCTCCAGGGTTTCCTGCAGAACTGACTCTCCTCCTACATTCTCCAGCATTCCCTGCAGCACTGACCTTCCTCCTATAGTCTCCATCACGCCCTGCAGCACTGACTTCCCTCCCACATTCTCCAGCGCGCCCTGCAGCACTGACTTTCCTCCTACATTCTCCAACGTGCCCTGCAGCACTGACTTTCCTCCTACTTTCTCCCGCGCGCCCTGCAGCACTGACTTTCCTGATACATTCTCCAGCGCACGCTGCAACACTGACACTCCTCCTACATTCTCCAGCGCTCCCTGCAGCACTGACTTTCCTCCTACATTCTCCAGCGCGCCCTGCGGCACTGACTTTCCTCCTACATTCTCCAGCGCACCCTGCAGCAATGACTTTCCTCCTACACTCTCCAGCGCGCCCTGCAGCACTGACTTTCCTCCTACATTCTCCAGCGCGCCCTGCAGCACTGACTCTCCTCCTACATTCTCCAGCACGCCCTGCAGCACTGACTTTCCTCCTACATTCTCCAGCACGCCCTGCAGCACTGACTTTCCTCCTACATTCTCCAGCACGCCCTGCAGCACTGACTTTTCTCCTACATTCTGCAGCGTGCCCTGCAGCACTGAGTCTCTTCCTACATTCTCCAGCGCGCCCTGCAGCACTGACTTTCCTCTTACATTCTCCAGCGCATCCTGCAGCACTGACTCTCGTCCTACATTCTCCAGTGCTCCCTGCAGCACTGACGTTCCTCCTGCATTCTCCAGGGTTTCCTGCAGAACTGACTTTCCTCCTACATTCTCCAGCGCTCCCTGCAGCACTGACTTTCCTCCTGCATTCTCCAGCATTCCCTGCAGCACTGACATTCCTCCCACATTCTGCAGCGCGCCCTGCAGCACTGACTCTCCTCCTACATTCTCCAGCGCTGCCTGCAGCACTGACTCTCCTCCTACATTCTCCAGCGCTGCCTGCAGCACTGACTCTCCTCCTACATTCTCCAACGCCCCCTGCAGCACTGACTCTTCTCCTACATTCTCCAGCACGCCTTGCAGCACTGACTCTCCTCCTACATTCTCCACCACGCCCTGCAGCACTGACTCTCCTCCTACGTTCTCCAGCGTGCCCTGCAGCACGGACTTTCCTCCTACATTCTACAGCGCGCCCTGCAGCACTGACTCTCCTCCTACATTCTCCAGCGCGCCCTGCAGCACTGACTCTCCTCCTACATTGTCCAGCGCGCCCTGCAGCACTGACTCTCCTCCTATATTCTCCATCACGCCCTGCAGCACTGACTCTCCTCCTACATTCTCCAGCACGCCTTGGAGCACTGACTCTCCTCCTACATTCTCCAGCACGCCCTGCAGCACTGACTCTCCTCCTACGTTCTCCAGCGTGCCCTGCAGCACTGACTTTCCTCCTACATTCTACAGCGCGCCCTGCAGCACTGACTCTCCTGCTACATTCTCCAGCGTTCCCTGCAGCACTGACTTTGCTCCTACATTCTCCAACTTGCCCTGCAGCACTGACTTTCCTCCTACTTTCTCCCGCGCGCCCTGCAGCACATACTTTCCTGTTACATTCTCCAGCGCACGCTGCAGCACTGACACTCCTCCTACATTCTCCAGCGCGCCCTGCAGCACTGACTTTCCTCCTACATTCTCCAGCGCACCCTGCAGCACTGTCTTTCCTCCTACATTCTCCAGCGCTCCCTGCAGCACTGACATTCCTCCTACATTCTCCAGCACGCCCTGCAGCACTGACTTTCCTCCTACCTTCTGCAGCGTGCCCTGCAGCACTGACTCTCTTCCTACATTCTCCAGCGCGCCCTGCAGCACTGACTTTCCTCTTACATTCTCCAGCGCATCCTGCAGCACTGACTCTCTTCCTACATTCTCCAGTGCTCCCTGCAGCACTGACTTTCCTCCTGCATTCTCCAGGGTTTCCTGCAGAACTGACTTTCCTCCTACATTCTCCAGCGCTCCCTGCAGCACTGACTTTCCTCCTGCATTCTCCAGCATTCCCTGCAGCACTGACTTTCCTCTCACATTCTCCAGCGCGCCCTGCAGCACTGACTCTCCTCCTACATTCTCCAGCGCCGCCTGCAGAACTGACTCTCCTCCTACATTCTCCAGCGCGCCCTGCAGCACTGACTCTCCTCCTACATTCTCCAGCACGCCCTGCAGCACTGACTCTCCTCCTACATTCTCCAGCACGCCCTGCAGCACTGACTCTCCTCCTACATTCTCCAGCACGCCCTGCAGCACTGACTCTCCTCGTACATTCTCCAGCGTGCCCTGCAGCACTGACTTTCCTCCTACATTCTCCAGCGCGCCCTGCAGCACTGACTCTCCTCCTACATTCTCCAGCGTTCCCTGCAGCACTGACCTTCCTCCTACATTCTCCATCACGCCCTGCAGCACTGACTCTCCTCCTACATTCTCCAGCACGCCCTGCAGCACTGACTCTCCTCCTATGTTCTCCAGCGTGCCTTGCAGCACTGTCTCTCCTCCTGCATTCTCCAGCACGCCCTGCAGCACTGACTCTCCTCCTACATTCTCCAGCACGCCCTGCAGCACTGACTCTCCTCCTAAGTTCTCCAGCGTGCCTTGCAGCACTGACTTTCCTCCTACATTCTCCAGCGCACGCTGCAGCACTGACACTCCTCCTACATTCTCCAGCGCACGCTGCAGCACTGACTTTCCTCCTACATTCTCCAGCCGGCCCTGCAGCACTGACTTTCCTGCTACATTCTCCAGCGCACGCTGCAGCACTGACATCCTCCTACATTCTCCAGCGCACGCTGCAGCACTGACTCTCCTCCTACAATCTCCAGCGCGCCCTGCAGCACTGACTTTCCTCCTACATTCTCCAGCGTTCGCTGCAGCACTGTCTTTCCTCCTACATTCTCCAGCGCTCCCTGCAGCACTGACTTTCCTCCTACATTCTCCAGCGCGCCCTGCAGCCCTGACTTTCCTCCTACATTCTCCACCGCGCCCTGCAGCACTGAGTCTCTTCCTACATTCTCCAGCGCGCCCTGCAGCACTGACTTTCCTCTTACATTCTCCAGTGCATCCTGCAGCACTGACTCTCGTCCTACATTCTCCAGTGCTCCCTGCAGCACTGACGTTCCTCCTGCATTCTCCAGGGTTTCCTGCAGAACTGACTCTCCTCCTACATTCTCCAGCATTCCCTGCAGCACTGACCTTCCTCGTATAGTCTCCATCACGCCCTGCAGCACTGACTTCCCTCCCACATTCTCCAGCGCGCCCTGCAGCACTGACTTTCCTCCGACATTCTCCAACGTGCCCTGCAGCACTGACTTTCCTCCTACTTTCTCCCGCGCGCCCTGCAGCACTGACTTTCCTGATACATTCTCCAGCGCACGCTGCAGCACTAACACTCCTCCTACATTCTCCAGCGCTCCCTGCAGCACTGACTTTCCTCCTACATTCTCCAGCGCGCCCTGCGGCACTGACTTTCCTCCTACATTCTCCAGCGCACCCTGCAGCAATGACTTTCCTCCTACACTCTCCAGCGCGCCCTGCAGCACTGACTTTCCTCCTACATTCTCCAGCGCGCCCTGCAGCACTGACTCTCCTCCTACATTCTCCAGCACGCCCTGCAGCACTGACTTTCCTCCTACATTCTCCAGCACGCCCTGCAGCACTGACTTTCCTCCTACATTCTCCAGCACGCCCTGCAGCACTGACTTTTCTCCTACATTCTGCAGCGTGCCCTGCAGCACTGAGTCTCTTCCTACATTCTCCAGCGCGCCCTGCAGCACTGACTTTCCTCCTACATTCTCCAGCGCATCCTGCAGCACTGACTCTCGTCCTACATTCTCCAGTGCTCCCTGCAGCACTGACGTTCCTCCTGCATTCTCCAGGGTTTCCTGCAGAACTGACTTTCCTCCTACATTCTCCAGCGCTCCCTGCAGCACTGACTTTCCTCCTGCATTCTCCAGCATTCCCTGCAGCACTGACATTCCTCCCACATTCTGCAGCGCGCCCTGCAGCACTGGCACTCCTCCTACATTCTCCAGCACGCCTTGCAGCACTGACTCTCCTCCTACATTCTCCACGCCCCTGCAGCACTGACTCTCCTCCTACATTCTCCAGCACGCCTTGCAGCACTGACTCTCCTCCTACATTCTCCACCACGCTCTGCAGCACTGACTCTCCTCCTACGTTCTCCAGCGTGCCCTGCAGCACGGACTTTCCTCCTACATTCTACAGCGCGCCCTGCAGCACTGACTCTCCTCCTACATTCTCCAGCGTGCCCTGCAGCACTGACTTTCCTCCTACATTCTACAGCGCGCCCTGCAGCACTGACTCTCCTCCAACATTCTCCAGCTCGCCCTGCAGCACTGACTCTCCTCCTACATTCTCCAGCGCGGCCTGGCAGCACTGACTCTCCTCCTATATTCTCCAGCACGCCCTGCAGCACTGACTCTCCTCCTACATTCTCCAGCACTGCCCTGGAGCACTGACCTCTCCTCCTACATTCTCCAGCGACGCCCTGCAGCACTGACTCTCCTCCTACGTTCTCCAGCAGTGCCCTGCAGCACTGACTTTCCTCCTACATTCTACAGCGAGCTCCTGCAGCACTGACTCTTCCTGCTACATTCTCCAGCGTTCCCTGCAGCACTGACCTTCCTCCTACATTCTCCAGCGTGTCCTGCAGCACTGACTTTCCTCCCACATTCTCCAGCGTGCCCTGCAGCACTGACTTTTCTCCTACATTCTCCAGTGTTCCCTGCAGCACTGACTTTCCTCCTACATTCTCACCACGCCCTGCAGCACTGACTTCCTCCTACATTCTCCAGCGTTCCCCTGCAGCACTGACCTTCCTCCTACATTCTCCTCAGCCCTGCAGCACTGACTTTCCTCCACATTCTCCAGCTTGCCCTGCAGCACTGACTTTCCTCCTACATTCTCCAGCGCTTCCTGCAGCACTGACTTTCCTCCTACTTTCTCCAGCGCGCCCTGCAGCACTGACTTTCCTGCTACATTCTCCAGCCGCCCTGCAGCACTGACTCTCCTCCTACATTCTCCAGCGCACGCCTGCAGCACTGACTCTCCTCCGTACATTCTCAGCGCTCCCTGCAGCACTGACTTCCCTCCTACATTCTCCAGCGCGACCCTGCAGCACTGACTTTCCTCCTACATTCTCCAGCGGCCCCTGCAGCACTGACTTCCTCCTACATTCTCCAGCGCGCCCTGCAGCACTTTCTTTCCTCCTACATTCTCCAGCGCACCCTGCAGCACTGACTTTCCTCCTACATTCTCCAGCGCGCCCTGCAGCACTGACTTTCCTCCTACATTCTCCAGCGCGCCCTGCAGCACTGACTTCATCCTACATTCTCCAGCGCGCCCTGCAGCACTGACTTTCCTCCTACATTTCCAGCAGCTGCCCTGCAGCACTGACTCTCTCCTACATTCTCCAGCACGCCCTGCAGCACTGACTTTCCTCCTACATTCTCCAGCTTTCCCTGCAGCACTGACTCTCTTCCTACATTCTCCAGCGCTCCCTGCAGCACTGACTTTCCTCCTGCATTCCTCCAGGCGTTTCCTGCAGCACTGACTTTTCCTCCTACATTCTCCAGCGCTCCCTGCAGCACTGACTTCCTCCTGCATTCTCCAGCAGTTCCCTGCAGCACTGACTTTCCTCCTACATTCTCCACCGCGCCCTGCAGCACTGACTCTCCTCCTACATTCTCCAGCGTTCCCTGCAGCACTGACTTCCTCCTACATTCTCCATACGCCCTGCAGCACTGACTTCCTCCTACATTCTCCAGCGCGCCCTGCAGCACTGAATCTCCTCCTACATTCTCCAGCGCGCCCTGCAGCACTGACTTTCCTCCTACATTCTCCAGCGCACCCTGCAGCACTGACTCTCCTCCTACAATCTCCAGCGCTCCCTGCAGAACTGACTTTCCTCCTACGTTCTCCAGCGAACCCTGCAGCACTGACGCACCTCCTACATTCTCCAGCGCGCCCTGCAGCACTGACTTTCCTCCTACATTCTCCAGCGTGCCCTGCAGCACTGACTTTCCTCCTACATTCTCCAGCGCGCCCTGCAGCACAGACTCACCTCCTACATTCTCCAGTGCGCCCTGCAGCACTGACTTTCCTCCCACATTCTCCAGCGCGCCCTGCACCGACTCTCCACCTACATTCTCCAGCGCACCCTGCAGCACTGACTCTCCTCCTACATTCTCCAGCGTGCCCTGCAGCACTGACTCTCCTCCTACATTCTCCAGCGCGCCCTGCAGCACTGACTCTCCAACTACATTCTCCAGCGTTTCATGCAGCACTGACTCTCCTCCTTACATTCTCCAGAGCGCCATGCAGCACTTACTCTCCTCGCTACATTCTCCAGCGCGCCCTGCAGCACTGACTCTCCTCCTACATTGTCCAGTGTGCCCGGCAGCACTGACTCTCCGCCCTGGATTTCCTGCGCGGCCTTGCAGCACTGACTTTCCTCATGCATTCTCCAGCATTCCCTGCAGCATGACTTTCCTCCTACATTCTCCAGTGCGCCCTGCAGCACTGACTCTCCTCCTACATTCTCCAGCGTTCGCTGCAGCACTGACCTTCCTCCTTACATTTTCCATCAGCCGTGCAGCACTGACTTTCCTCCCACATTCTCCCAGCGCGTCCCCTGCAGCATGACTCTCCTCCTACATTCTCCAGGCGTCCTGCAGCACTGACTTTCCTCTACATTCTCCAGCGCGCCCTGCAGCACTGACTCTCCTCCTACATTCTCCAGCACAGCCCTGCAGCTCTGACTTTCCTCCTACATTCTCCAGCGCTCCCTGCAGCACTGACTTTCCTCCTACATTCTCCAGCGCGCCCTGCAGCACTGACTTTCCTCCTACATTCTCCAGCGCGCCCTGCAGCACTGACTTTCCTCCTACATTCTCCAGCGCGCCCTGCAGCACTGACTTCCTCCTACATTCTCCAGCGCGCCCTGCAGCACTGACTCCTCCTACATTCTCCAGCGCCCTGCAGCACTGACTTTCCTCCTACATTCTCCAGCGCGCCCTGCAGCACTGACTTTCCTCCTACATTCTCCAGCGCGCCCTGCAGCACTGACTCTCCTCCTACATTCTCCAGCGCGCCCTGCAGCACTGACTTCCTCCTACATTCTCCAGCGCGCCCTGCAGCACTGACTTTCCTCCTACATTCTCCAGCGCGCCCTGCAGCACTGACTCTCCTCCTACATTCTCCAGCGCGCCCTGCAGCACTGACTTTCCTCCTACATTCTCCAGCGCGCCCTGCAGCACTGACACTCCTCCTCCATTCTCCAGCACATCCTGCAGCACTGACTTTCCTCCTACATTCTCCAGCGCGCCCTGCGGCACTGACTTTCCTCCTACATTCTCCAGCGCACCCTGCAGCATTGACTTTCCTCCTACATTCTACAGTGCGCCCTGCAGCACTGACTTTCCACCTACATTCTCCAGCGCGCCCTGCAGCACTGACTCTCCAACTACATTCTCCAGCGTTTCCTGCAGCACTGACTCTCCTCCTACATTCTCCAGAGCGCCATGCAGCACTTACTCTCCTGCTACATTCTCCAGCGCGCCCTGCAGCACTGACACTCCTCCTACATTGTCCAGTGTGCCCTGCAGCACTGTCTCTCGCCCTAGATTCTCCTGCGCGGCCTGCAGCACTGATTTTCCTCCTACATTCTCCAGCACGCCCTGCAGCACTGACTTTCCTCCTACATTCTCCAGCGTGCCCTGCTGCACTGACTCTCTTCCTACATTCTCCAGCGCGCCCTGCAGCACTGACTTTCCTCTTACATTCTCCAGCGCATCCTGCAGCATTTTCTCTCTTCCTACTTTCTCCAGTGCTCCCTGCAGCACTGACTTTCCTCCTGCATTCTCCAGCGTTTCCTGCAGCACTGACTTTCCTCCTACATTCTCCAGCGCTCCCTGCAGCACTGACTTTCCTCCTGCATTCTCCAGCATTCCCTGCAGCACTGACTTTCCTCCTACCTTCTCCAGTGCGCCCTGCAGCACTGACTCTCCTCCTACATTCTCCAGCGTTCGCTGCAGCACTGACCTTCCTCCTACATTTTCCATCACGCCCTGCAGCACTGACTTTCCTCCCACATTCTCCAGCGCGCCCTGCAGCACTGACTCTCCTCCTACATTCTCCAGCGCGTCCTGCAGCACTGAATCTCCTCCTACATTCTCCAGCGCGCCCTGCAGCACTGACTCTCCTCCCACATTCTCCAGCACGCCCTGCAGCTCTGACTCTCCTACATGCTTCAGCACGCCCTGCAGCACTGACTCTCCTGCAACGTTCTCCAGCGTGCCTTGCAGCACTGACTTTCCTCCTACATTCTTCAGCGTTCCCTGCAGCACTGACCTTCTTCCCACATTCTCCAGCGTGCCCTGCAGCACTGACTTTCCTCCTACATTCTCCACCGCGCCCTGCAGCACTGACTCTCCTCCTACATTCTGCAGCGTTCCCTGCAGCACTGACCTTCCTCCTATTGTCTCCATCACGCCCTGCAGCACTGACTTTCCTCCCACATTCTCCAGCGCGCCCTGCAGCACTGACTCTCCTCCTACATTCTCCAGCGCGGCCTGCAGCACTGACTTTCCTCCTACATTCTCCAACATGCCCTGCAGCACTGACTTTCCTCCTACTTTCTCCCGCGCGCCCTGCAGCACTGACTCTCCTCCTACATTCTCCAGCACGCCCTGCAGCACTGACTCTCCTCCTACGTTCTCCAGCGTGCCCTGCAGCACTGACTTTCCTCCTACATTCTCCAACGTGCCCTGCAGCACTGACTCTCCTCCTACATTCTCCAGCGCGCCCTGCAGCACTGACTTTCCTTCTACATTCTCCAGCACGCCCTGCAGCACTGACTTTCCTCCTACCTTCTGCAGCGTGCCCTGCAGCACTGACTCTCTTCCTACATTCTCCAGCGCGCCCTGCAGCACTGACTTTCCTCTTACATTCTGCAGCGCATCCTGCAGCACTGACTCTCTTCCTACATTCTCCAGTGCTCCCTGCAGCACTGACTTTCGTCCTGCATTCTCCAGGGTTTCCTGCAGAACTGACTTTCCTCCTACATTCTCCAGCGCTCCCTGCAGCACTGACTTTCCTCCTGCATTCTCCAGCATTCCCTGCAGCACTGACATTCCTCCCACATTCTCCAGCGCGCCCTGCAGCACTGACTCTCCTCCTACATTCTCCAGCGGCGCCTGCAGCACTGACTCTCCTCCTACATTCTCCAGCGCACCCTGCAGCACTGACACTCCTCCTACATTCTCCAGCGCTCCCTGCAGCACTGACTTTCCTCCTACATTCTCCAGCGCGCCCTGCGGCACTGACTTTCCTCCTACATTCTCCAGCGCACCCTGCAGCACTGACTTTCCTCCTACATTCTACAGTGCGCCCTGCAGCACTGACTTGCCACCTACATTCTCCTGCGCGCCCTGCAGCACTGACTCTCCTCCTACATCTCCAGCGCACCCTGCAGCATTGACTCTCCTCCTACATCTCCAGCGCTCCCTGCAGAACTGACTTTCCTCCTACATTCTCCAGCGCACCCTGCAGCACTGACTTTCCTCCTACATTCTCCAGCGTGCCCTGCAGCACTGACTCTCCTCCTACATTCTCCAGCGCGCCCTGCAGCACTGACTCTCCAACTACATTCTCCAGCGTTTCATGCAGCACTGACTCTCCTCCTACATTCTCCAGAGCGCCATGCAGCACTTACTCTCCTGCTACATTCTCCAGCGCGCCCTGCAGCACTGACACTCCTCCTACATTGTCCAGTGTGCCCGGCAGCACTGTCTCTCGCCCTGGATTCTCCTGCGCGGCCTGCAGCACTGACTTTCCTCCTACATTCTCCAGCACGCCCTGCAGCACTGACTTTCCTCCTACATTCTCCAGCGTGCCCTGCTGGATTGACTCTCTTCCTACATTCTCCAGCGCGCCCTGCAGCACTGACTTTCCTCTTACATTCTCCAGCGCATCCTGCAGCATTTTCTCTCTTCCTACTTTCTCCAGTGCTCCCTGCAGCACTGACTTTCCTCCTGCATTCTCCAGCGTTTCCTGCAGCACTGACTTTCCTCCTACATTCTCCAGCGCTCCCTGCAGCACTGACTTTCCTCCTGCATTCTCCAGCATTCCCTGCAGCACTGACTTTCCTCCTACATTCTCCAGTGCGCCCTGCAGCACTGACTCTCCTCCTACATTCTCCAGCGTTCGCTGCAGCACTGACTTTCCACCTACATTCTCCAGCGCGCCCTGCAGCACTGACTCTCCAACTACATTCTCCAGCGTTTCCTGCAGCACTGACTCTCCTCCTACATTCTCCAGAGCGCCATGCAGCACTTACTCTCCTGCTACATTCTCCAGCGCGCCCTGCAGCACTGACACTCCTCCTACATTGTCCAGTGTGCCCTGCAGCACTGTCTCTCGCCCTAGATTCTCCTGCGCGGCCTGCAGCACTGATTTTCCTCCTACATTCTCCAGCACGCCCTGCAGCACTGACTTTCCTCCTACATTCTCCAGCGTGCCCTGCTGCACTGACTCTCTTCCTACATTCTCCAGCGCGCCCTGCAGCACTGACTTTCCTCTTACATTCTCCAGCGCATCCTGCAGCATTTTCTCTCTTCCTACTTTCTCCAGTGCTCCCTGCAGCACTGACTTTCCTCCTGCATTCTCCAGCGTTTCCTGCAGCACTGACTTTCCTCCTACATTCTCCAGCGCTCCCTGCAGCACTGACTTTCCTCCTGCATTCTCCAGCATTCCCTGCAGCACTGACTTTCCTCCTACCTTCTCCAGTGCGCCCTGCAGCACTGACTCTCCTCCTACATTCTCCAGCGTTCGCTGCAGCACTGACCTTCCTCCTACATTTTCCATCACGCCCTGCAGCACTGACTTTCCTCCCACATTCTCCAGCGCGCCCTGCAGCACTGACTCTCCTCCTACATTCTCCAGCGCGTCCTGCAGCACTGAATCTCCTCCTACATTCTCCAGCGCGCCCTGCAGCACTGACTCTCCTCCCACATTCTCCAGCACGCCCTGCAGCTCTGACTCTCCTACATGCTTCAGCACGCCCTGCAGCACTGACTCTCCTGCAACGTTCTCCAGCGTGCCTTGCAGCACTGACTTTCCTCCTACATTCTTCAGCGTTCCATGCAGCACTGACCTTCTTCCCACATTCTCCAGCGTGCCCTGCAGCACTGACTTTCCTCCTACATTCTCCACCGCGCCCTGCAGCACTGACTCTCCTCCTACATTCTGCAGCGTTCCCTGCAGCACTGACCTTCCTCCTATTGTCTCCATCACGCCCTGCAGCACTGACTTTCCTCCCACATTCTCCAGCGCGCCCTGCAGCACTGACTCTCCTCCTACATTCTCCAGCGCGGCCTGCAGCACTGACTTTCCTCCTACATTCTCCAACATGCCCTGCAGCACTGACTTTCCTCCTACTTTCTCCCGCGCGCCCTGCAGCACTGACTTTCCTGTTACATTCTTCAGCGCACGCTGCAGCACTGACACTCCTCCTACAATCTCCAGCGCGCCCTGCAGCACTGACTTTCCTCCTACATTCTCCAGCGCACCCTGCAGCACTGTCTTTCCTCCTACATTCTCCAGCGCTCCCTGCAGCACTGACATTCCTCCTACATTCTCCAGCGCGCCCTGCAGCACTGACTTTCCTCCTACATTATCCAGCGCTCTCTGCAGCAATGACTTTCCTCCTACGTTCTCCAGCGGCCCTGCAGCACTGATTTTCCTCCTACATTCTCCAGCGCACCTGCAGCACTGACTCTCCTCCTACATTCTCCAGCGAGCCCTGCAGCACTGACTTCCTCCTACATTCTCCAGCAGCGCCCTGCAGCACTGACTTTCCTCCTACATTCTCCAGCGTCCCTGCAGCACTGACTCTCTTCCTACATTCTCCAGCGCTCCCTGCAGCACTGACTTTCCTTCCTACATTCTCCAGGAGCATCCTGCAGCACTGACTCTCCTCCTACATTCTCCAGTGCTCCCTGCAGCACTGACTCTCCTCCAGCATTCTCCAGGCTTCCCTGCAGCACTGACTTCCTCCTACATTCTCCAGCGCTCCCTGCAGCACTGACTTCCTCCTACATTCTCCAGCAGCCCTGCAGCACTGACTCTCCTCCTACATTCTCCAGCGCGCCCTGCAGCACTGACTCTCCTCCTACATCTCCAGCGCCGCCTGCAGCACTGACTCTCCTCCTACATTCTCCAGCGCGCCTGCAGCACTGACTCTCCTCCTACATTCTCCAGCGCGCCCTGCAGCACTGACTCTCCTCCTACATTCTCCAGCACGCCCTGCAGCACTGACTCTCCTCCTACATTCTCCAGCACGCCCTGCAGCACTGACTCTCCTCCTACATTCTCCAGCGCGCCCTGCAGCACTGACTTTCCTCCTACATTCTCCAGCGTGCCCTGCAGCACTGACTTTCCTCCTACATTCTCCCAGCGCGCCCTGCAGCACTGACTTTCCTCTACATTCTCCAGCGCGCCCTGCAGCACTGACTCTCCTCCTACAATCTCCAGCGCGCCTGCAGCACTGACTTTCCTCCTACGTTCTCCAGCGCGCCCTGCAGCACTGACTTTCCTCCTACATTCTCCAGCGCCCCTGCAGCACTGACTTTCCTCCTACTTTCTCCAGCGCGCCCTGCAGCACTGACTCTCCTCCTACATTCTCCAGCGCGCCCTGCAGCACTGACTTTCCTCCTACATTCTCCAGCGCGCCCTGCAGCACTGACTCTCCTCCTACATTCTCCAGCGTGCCCTGCAGCACTGACTCTCTTCCTACATTCTCCAGCGCGCCCTGCAGCACTGACTTTCCTCTTACATTCTCCAGCGCATCCTGCAGCACTGACTCTCTTCCTACATTCTCCAGTGCTCCCTGCAGCACTGACTTTCGTCCTGCATTCTCCAGGGTTTCCGGCAGAACTGACTTTCCTCCTACATTCTCCAGCGCTCCCTGCAGCACTGACACTCCTCCTGCATTCTCCAGCATTCCCTGCAGCACTGACTTTCCTCCCACATTCTCCAGCGCGCCCTGCAGTACTGACTCTCCTCCTACATTCTCCAGCGCCGCCTGCAGCACTGACTCTCCTCCTACATTCTCCAGCGCGCCCTGTAGCACTGACTCTCCTCCTGCATTCTCCAGCACGCCCTGCAGCACTGACTCTCCTCCTACATTCTCCAGCACGCCCTGCAGCACTGACTCTCCTCCTACATTCTCCAGCACGCCCTGCAGCACTGACTCTCCTCCTACATTCTCCAGCGCGCCCTGCAGCACTGACTTTCCTCCTACATTCTCCAGCGCACCCTGCAGCACTGTCTTTCCTCCTACATTCTCCAGCGCTCCCTGCAGCACTGACATTCCTCCTACATTCTCCAGCGCGCCCTGCGGCACTGACTTTCCTCCTACATTCTCCAGCGCTCCCTGCAGCAATGACTTTCCTCCTACGTTCTCCAGCGGCCCTGCAGCACTGATTTTCCTCCTACATTCTCCAGCGCACCCTGCAGCACTGACTCTCCTCCTACATTCTCCAGCGCGCCCTGCAGCACTGACTTTCCTTCTACATTCTCCAGCACGCCCTGCAGCACTGACTTTCCTCCTACCTTCTGCAGCGTGCCCTGCAGCACTGACTCTCTTCCTACATTCTCCAGCGCGCCCTGCAGCACTGACTTTCCTCTTACATTCTCCAGCGCATCCTGCAGCACTGACTCTCTTCCTACATTCTCCAGTGCTCCCTGCAGCACTGACTTTCGTCCTGCATTCTCCAGGGTTTCCTGCAGAACTGACTTTCCTCCTACATTCTCCAGCGCTCCCTGCAGCACTGACTTTCCTCCTGCATTCTCCAGCATTCCCTGCAGCACTGACATTCCTCCCACATTCTCCAGCGCGCCCTGCAGCACTGACTCTCCTCCTACATTCTCCAGCGGCGCCTGCAGCACTGACTCTCCTCCTACATTCTCCAGCGCACCCTGCAGCACTGACACTCCTCCTACATTCTCCAGCGCTCCCTGCAGCACTGACTTTCCTCCTACATTCTCCAGCGCGCCCTGCGGCACTGACTTTCCTCCTACATTCTCCAGCGCACCCTGCAGCACTGACTTTCCTCCTACATTCTACAGTGCGCCCTGCAGCACTGACTTGCCACCTACATTCTCCTGCGCGCCCTGCAGCACTGACTCTCCTCCTACATCTCCAGCGCACCCTGCAGCATTGACTCTCCTCCTACATCTCCAGCGCTCCCTGCAGAACTGACTTTCCTCCTACATTCTCCAGCGCACCCTGCAGCACTGACTTTCCTCCTACATTCTCCAGCGAGCCCTGCAGCACTGACTCTCCTCCTACATTCTCCAGCGCGCCCTGCAGCACTGACTCTCCAACTACATTCTCCAGCGTTTCATGCAGCACTGACTCTCCTCCTACATTCTCCAGAGCGCCATGCAGCACTTACTCTCCTGCTACATTCTCCAGCGCGCCCTGCAGCACTGACACTCCTCCTACATTGTCCAGTGTGCCCGGCAGCACTGTCTCTCGCCCTGGATTCTCCTGCGCGGCCTGCAGCACTGACTTTCCTCCTACATTCTCCAGCACGCCCTGCAGCACTGACTTTCCTCCTACATTCTCCAGCGTGCCCTGCTGCACTGACTCTCTTCCTACATTCTCCAGCGCGCCCTGCAGCACTGACTTTCCTCTTACATTCTCCAGCGCATCCTGCAGCATTTTCTCTCTTCCTACTTTCTCCAGTGCTCCCTGCAGCACTGACTTTCCTCCTGCATTCTCCAGCGTTTCCTGCAGCACTGACTTTCCTCCTACATTCTCCAGCACTCCCTGCAGCACTGACTTTCCTCCTGCATTCTCCAGCATTCCCTGCAGCACTGACTTTCCTCCTACATTCTCCAGTGCGCCCTGCAGCACTGACTCTCCTCCTACATTCTCCAGCGTTCGCTGCAGCACTGACCTTCCTCCTACATTTTCCATCACGCCGTGCAGCACTGACTTTCCTCCCACATTCTCCAGCGCGCCCTGCAGCACTGACTCTCCTCCTACATTCTCCAGCGCGTCCTGCAGCACTGAATCTCCTCCTACATTCTCCAGCGCGCCCTGCAGCACTGACTCTCCTCCTACATTCTCCAGCACGCCCTGCAGCTCTGACTCTCCTACATGCTCCAGGGCGCCCTGCAGCACTGACTCTCCTGCAACGTTCTCCAGCGTGCCTTGCAGCACTGACTTTCCTCCTACATTCTTCAGCGTTCCCTGCAGCACTGACCTTCTTCCCACATTCTCCAGCGTGCCCTGCAGCACTGACTTTCCTCCTACATTCTGCAGCTTGCCCTGCAGCACTTACTCTCTTCCTACATTCTCCAGCGCTCCCTGCAGCGCTGACTTTCCTCCTGCATTCTCCAGGGTTTCCTGCAGAACTTATTTTCCTCCTACATTCTCCAGCGCTCCCTGCAGCACTGACTCTCCTCTTACATTCTCCAGCGTTCCCTGCAGCACTGAGCTTCCTCCTATATTCTCCATTACGCCCTGCAGCACTGACTTTCCTCCCACATTCTCCAGCGCGCCCTGCAGCAATGACTCTCCTCCTACATTCTCTAGCGCGCCCTGCAGCACTGACTTTCCTCCTACATTCTTCAGCGCACCCTGCAGCACTGACACTCCTCCTACATTCTCCAGCACATCCTGCAGCACTGACTTTCCTCCTACATTCTCCAGCGCGCCCTGCGGCACTGACTTTCCTCCTCCATTCTCCAGCGCACCCTGCAGCATTGACTTTCCTCCTACATTCTACTGTGCGCCCTGCAGCACTGACTTTCCACCTACATTCTCCAGCGCGCCCTGCAGCACTGACTCTCCAACTACATTCTCCAGCGTTTCCTGCAGCACTGACTCTCCTCCTACATTCTCCAGAGCGCCATGCAGCACTTACTCTCCTGCTACATTCTCCAGCGCGCCCTGCAGCACTGACACTCCTCCTACATTGTCCAGTGTGCCCTGCAGCACTGTCTCTCGCCCTAGATTCTCCTGCGCGGCCTGCAGCACTGATTTTCCTCCTACATTCTCCAGCACGCCCTGCAGCACTGACTTTCCTCCTACATTCTCCAGCGTGCCCTGCTGCACTGACTCTCTTCCTACATTCTCCAGCGCGCCCTGCAGCACTGACTTTCCTCTTACATTCTCCAGCGCATCCTGCAGCATTTTCTCTCTTCCTACTTTCTCCAGTGCTCCCTGCAGCACTGACTTTCCTCCTGCATTCACCAGCGTTTCCTGCAGCACTGACTTTCCTCCTACATTCTCCAGCGCTCCCTGCAGCACTGACCTTCCTCCTGCATTCTCCAGCATTCCCTGCAGCACTGACTTTCCTCCTACCTTCTCCAGTGCGTCCTGCAGCACTGACTCTCCTCCTACATTCTCCAGCGTTCGCTGCAGCACTGACCTTCCTCCTACATTTTCCATCACGCCCTGCAGCACTGACTTTCCTCCCACATTCTCCAGCGCGCCCTGCAGCACTGACTCTCCTCCTACATTCTCCAGCGCGTCCTGCAGCACTGAATCTCCTCCTACATTCTCCAGCGCGCCCTGCAGCACTGACTCTCCTCCTACATTCTCCAGCACGCCCTGCAGCTCTGACTCTCCTACATGCTTCAGCACGCCCTGCAGCACTGACTCTCCTGCAACGTTCTCCAGCGTGCCTTGCAGCACTGACTTTCCTCCTACATTCTTCAGCGTTCCATGCAGCACTGACCTTCTTCCCACATTCTCCAGCGTGCCCTGCAGCACTGACTTTCCTCCTACATTCTCCACCGCGCCCTGCAGCACTGACTCTCCTCCTACATTCTGCAGCGTTCCCTGCAGCACTGACCTTCCTCCTATTGTCTCCATCACGCCCTGCAGCACTGACTTTCCTCCCACATTCTCCAGCGCGCCCTGCGGCACTGACTCTCCTCCTACATTCTCCAGCGCGGCCTGCAGCACTGACTTTCCTCCTACATTCTCCAACATGCCCTGCAGCAGTGACTTTCCTCCTACTTTCTCCCGCGCGCCCTGCAGCACTGACTTTCCTGTTACATTCTCCAGCGCACGCTGCAGCACTGACACTCCTCCTACAATCTCCAGCGCGCCCTGCAGCACTGACTTTCCTCCTACATTCTCCAGCGCACCCTGCAGCACTGTCTTTCCTCCTACATTCTCCAGCGCTCCCTGCAGCACTGACATTCCTCCTACATTCTCCAGCGCGCCCTGCAGCACTGACTTTCCTCCTACATTATCCAGCGCTCTCTGCAGCAATGTCTTTCCTCCTACGTTCTCCAGCGGCCCTGCAGCACTGATTTGCCTCCTACATTCTCCAGCGCACCCTGCAGCACTGACTCTCCTCCTACGTTCTCCAGCGCGCCCTGCAGCACTGACTTTCCTCCTACATTCTCCAGCACGCCCTGCAGCACTGACTTTCCTCCTACCTTCTGCAGCGTGCCCTGCAGCACTGACTCTCTTCCTACATTCTCCAGCGCGCCCTGCAGCACTGACTTTCCTCTTACATTCTCCAGCGCATCCTGCAGCACTGACTCTCTTCCTACATTCTCCAGTGCTCCCTGCAGCACTGACTTTCCTCCTGCATTCTCCAGGGTTTCCTGCAGAACTGACTTTCCTCCTACATTTCTCCAGCGCTCCCTGCAGCACTGACACTCCTCCTGCATTCTCCAGCATTCCCTGCAGCACTGACTTTCCTCCCACATTCTCCAGCGCGCCCTGCAGTACTGACTCTCCTCCTACATTCTCCAGCGCCGCCTGCAGCACTGACTCTCCTCCTACATTCTCCAGCGCGCCCTGCAGCACTGACTCTCCTCCTGCATTCTCCAGCACGCCCTGCAGCACTGACTCTCCTCCTACATTCTCCAGCACGCCCTGCAGCACTGACTCTCCTCCTACATTCTCCAGCACGCCCTGCAGCACTGACTCTCCTCCTACGTTCTCCAGCGTGCCCTGCAGCACTGACTTTCCTCCTACATTCTCCAACGTGCCCTGCAGCACTGACTTTCCTCCTACATTCTCCCGCGCGCCCTGCAGCACTGACTTTCCTGTTACATTCCCCAGCGCACGCTGCAGCACTGACACTCCTCCTACAATCTCCAGCGCGCCCTGCAGCACTGACTTTCCTCCTACATTCTCCAGCGCACCCTGCAGCACTGTCTTTCCTCCTACATTCTCCAGCGCTCCCTGCAGCACTGACATTCCTCCTACATTCTCCAGCGCGCCCTGCGGCACTGACTTTCCTCCTACATTCTCCAGCGCTCCCTGCAGCAATGACTTTCCTCCTACGTTCTCCAGCGGCCCTGCAGCACTGATTTTCCTCCTACATTCTCCAGCGCACCCTGCAGCACTGACTTTCCTCCTACATTCTCCAACGTGCCCTGCAGCACTGACTTTCCTCCTACATTCTCCCGCGCGCCCTGCAGCACTGACTTTCCTGTTACATTCCCCAGCGCACGCTGCAGCACTGACACTCCTGCTACAATCTCCAGCGCGCCCTGCAGCACTGACTTTCCTCCTACATTCTCCAGCGCACCCTGCAGCACTGTCTTTCCTCCTACATTCTCCAGCGCTCCCTGCAGCACTGACATTCCTCCTACATTCTCCAGCGCGCCCTGCGGCACTGACTTTCCTCCTACATTCTCCAGCGCTCCCTGCAGCAATGACTTTCCTCCTACGTTCTCCAGCGGCCCTGCAGCATTGATTTTCCTCCTACATTCTCCAGCGCGCCCTGCAGCACTGACTTTCCTTCTACATTCTCCAGCACGCCCTGCAGCACTGACTTTCCTCCTACCTTCTGCAGCGTGCCCTGCAGCACTGACTCTCTTCCTACATTCTCCAGCGCGCCCTGCAGCACTGACTTTCCTCTTACATTCTCCAGCGCATCCTGCAGCACTGACTCTCTTCCTACATTCTCCAGTGCTCCCTGCAGCACTGACTTTCGTCCTGCATTCTCCAGGGTTTCCTGCAGAACTGACTTTCATCCTACATTCTCCAGCGCTCCCTGCAGCACTGACTTTCCTCCTGCATTCTCCAGCATTCCCTGCAGCACTGACATTCCTCCCACATTCTCCAGCGCGCCCTGCAGCACTGACTCTCCTCCTACATTCTCCAGCGCGCCCTGCAGCACTGACTCTCCTCCTGCATTCTCCAGCACGCCCTGCAGCACTCACTCTCCTCCTACATTCTCCAGAACGCCCTGCAGCACTGACTCTCCTCCTACATTCTCCAGCGCGCCCTGCAGCACTGACTCTCCTCCTGCATTCTCCAGCACGCCCTGCAGCACTCACTCTCCTCCTACATTCTCCAGAACGCCCTGCAGCACTGACTCTCCTCCTACATTCTCCAGCACGCCCTGCAGCACTGACTCTCCTCCTACGTTCTCCAGCGTGCCCTGCAGCACTGACTTTCCTCCTACATTCTCTAGCGCGCCCTGCAGCACTGACTCTCCTCCTACATTCTCCAGCGTTCCCTGCAGCACTGACCTTCCTCCTACATTCTCCATCACGCCCTGCAGCACTGACTCTCCTCCTACATTCTCCAGCACGCCCTGCAGCACTGACTCTCCTCCTACGTTCTCCAGCGTGCCTTGCAGCACTGACTTTCCTCCTACATTCTCCAGCGCATGCTGCAGCACTGACACTCCTCCTACATTCTCCAGCGCACGCTGCAGCACTGACTCTCCCCCTACAATCTCCAGCGTGCCCTGCAGCACTGACTTTCCTGATACATTCTCCAGCGCACGCTGCAGCACTGACACTCCTCCTACATTCTCCAGCGCACGCTGCAGCACTGCATCTCCCCCTACAATCTCCAGCGCGCCCTGCAGCACTGACTTTCCTCCTGCATTCTCCAGCGTTCGCTGCAGCACTGTCTTTCCTCCTACATTCTCCAGCGCTCCCTGCAGCACTGACTTTCCTCCTACATTCTCCAGCGCGCCCTGCGGCACTGACTTTCCTCCTACATTCTCCAGCGCGCCCTGCAGCACTGACTTTCCTCCTACATTCTCCACTGCGCCCTGCAGCACTGACTCTCCTCCTACATTCTCCAGCATTCCCTGCAGCACTGACTTTCCTCCTATAGTCTCCATCACGCCCTGCAGCACTGACTTTCCTCCCACATTCTCCAGCGCGCCCTGCAGCACTGACTTTCCTCCTACATTCTCCAACGTGCCCTGCAGCACTGACTTTCCTCCTACTTTCTCCCGCGCGCCCTGCAGCACTGACTTTCCTGATACATTCTCCAGCGCACGCTGCAACACTGACACTCCGCCTACATTCTCCAGCGCACGCTGCAGCACTGACTCTCCTCCTACATTCTCCACCGCGCCCTGCAGCACTGACTCTCCTCCTACATTCTCCAGCATTCCCTGCAGCACTGACTTTCGTCCTATAGTCTCCATCACGCCCTGCAGCACTGACTTTCCTCCCACATTCTCCAGCGCGCCCTGCAGCACTGACTCTCCTCCTACATTCTCCAGCGCGGCCTGCAGCACTGACTTTGCTCCTATATTCTCCAACGTGCCCTGCAGCACTGACTTTCCTCCTACTTTCTCCCGCGCGCCCTGCAGCACTGACTTTCCTGATACATTCTCCAGCGCACGCTGCAACACTGACACTCCTCCTACATTCTCCAGCGCACCCTGCAGCAATGACTTTCCTCCTACATTCTCCAGCGCGCCCTGCAGCACTGACTTTCCTCCTACATTCTCCAGCGTGCCCTGCAGCACTGAATCTCCTCCTACATTCTCCAGCACGCCCTGCAGCACTGACTTTCCTCCTACATTCTCCAGCACGCCCTGCAGCACTGACTTTCCTCCTACATTCTCCAGCACGCCCTGCAGCACTGACTTTCCTCCTACATTCTGCAGCGTGCCCTGCAGCACTGACTCTCTTCCTACATTCTCCAGCGCGCCCTGCAGCACTGACTTTCCTCTTACATTCTCCAGCGCATCCTGCAGCACTGACTCTCGTCCTACATTCTCCAGTGCTCCCTGCAGCACTGACGTTCCTCCTGCATTCTCCAGGGTTTCCTGCAGAACTGACTTTCCTCCTACATTCTCCAGCGCTCCCTGCAGCACTGACTTTCCTCCTGCATTCTCCAGCATTCCCTGCAGCACTGACTTTCCTCCCACATTCTCCAGCGCGCCCTGCAGCACTGACTCTCCTCCTACATTCTCCAGCGCTGCCTGCAGCAGACTCTCCTCCTACATTCTCCAACGCGCCCTGCAGCACTGACTTTCCTCCTACATTCTCCAGCACGCCTTGCAGCACTGACTCTCCTCCTACATTCTCCAGCACGCCCTGCAGCACTGACTTTCCTCCTACATTCTCCAGCACGCCTTGCAGCACTGACTCTCCTCCTACATTCTCCAGCACGCCCTGCAGCACTGACTCTCCTCCTACATTCTCCAGCGTGCCCTGCAGCACGGACTTTCCTCCTACATTCTACAGCGCGCCCTGCAGCACTGACTCTCCTCCTACATTCTCCAGCGTTCCCTGCAGCACTGACCTTCCTCCTGCATTCTCCATCACGCCCTGCAGCACTGACTTTCCTCCCACATTCTCCAGCGCGCCCTGCAGCACTGACTCCCCTCCTACATTCTCCAGCGCGCCCTGCAGCACTGACTCTCCTCCTACATTCTCCAGCGCGCCCTGCAGCACTGACTCTCCTCCTACATTGTCCAGCGCGCCCTGCAGCACTGACTCTCCTCCCACATTCTCCGGCACGCCCTGCAGCACTGACTCTCCTACATTCTCCAGCACGCCCTGCTGCACTGACTCTCATCCTACGTTCTCCAGCGTGCCTTGCAGCACTGACTTTCCTCCTACAGTCTCCACTGCGCCCTGCAGCACTGACTCTCCTCCTGCATTCTCCAGCGTTCCCTGCAGCACTGACCTTCCTCCTATATTCTCCATCACGCCCTGCAGCACTGACTTTCCTCCTACATTCTCCAGCACGCCCTGCAGCACTGACTTTCCTCCTACCTTCTGCAGCGTGCCCTGCAGCACTGACTCTCTTCCTACATTCTCCAGCGCGCCCTGCAGCACTGACTTTCCTGATACATTCTCCAGCGCACGCTGCAGCACTGACACTCCTCCTACATTCTCCAGCGCACGCTGCAGCACTGACTCTCCCCCTACAATCTCCAGCGCGCCCTGCAGCACTGACTTTCCTCCTACATTCTCCAGCGTTCGCTGCAGCACTGTCTTTCCTCCTACATTCTCCAGCGCTCCCTGCAGCACTGACTTTCCTCCTACATTCTCCATCGTGCCCTGCAGCACTGACTCTCCTCCTACATTCTCCAGCACGCCCTGCAGCACTGACTTTCCTCCTACATTCTCCATCGTGCCCTGCAGCACTGACTCTCCTCCTACATTCTCCAGCACGCCCTGCAGCACTGACTTTCCTCCTACATTCTCCAGCACGCCCTGCAGCACTGACTTTCCTCCTACATTCTCCAGCACGCCCTGCAGCACTGACTTTCCTCCTACATTCTGCAGCGTGCCCTGCAGCACTGACTCTCTTCCTACATTCTCCAGCGCGCCCTGCAGCACTGACTTTCCTCTTACATTCTCCAGCGCATCCTGCAGCACTGACTCTCCTCCTACATTCTCCAGTGCTCCCTGCAGCACTGACGTTCCTCCTGCATTCTCCAGGGTTTCCTGCAGAACTGACTTTCCTCCTACATTCTCCAGCGCTCCCTGCAGCACTGACTTTCCTCCTGCATTCTCCAGCATTCCCTGCAGCCCTGACTTTCCTCCCACATTCTCCAGCGCGCCCTGCAGCACTGACTCTCCTCCTACATTCTCCAGCGCTGCCTGCAGCACTGACTCTCCTCCTACATTCTCCAACGCGCCCTGCAGCACTGACTCTCCTCCTACATTCTCCAGCACGCCTTGCAGCACTGACTCTCCTCCTACATTCTCCAGTACGCCCTGCAGCACTGACTCTCCTCCTACTTTCTCCAGCGTGCCCTGCATCACGGACTTTCCTCCTACAATCTACAGCGCGCCCTGCAGCACTGACTCTCCTCCTACAATCTCCAGCGCGCCCTGCAGCACTGACTTTCCTCCTACATTCTCCAGTGCACCCTGCAGCACTGTCTTTCCTCCTACATTCTCCAGCGCTCCCTGCAGCACTGACATTCCTCCTACATTCTCCAGCGCGCCCTGCGGCACTGACTTTCCTCCTACATTCTCCAGCGCTCCCTGCAGCAATGACTTTCCTCCTACGTTCTCCAGCGGCCCTGCAGCACTGATTTTCCTCCTACATTCTCCAGCGCAGCCCTGCAGCGCTGACTCTCCTCTACATTCTCCAGCGCGCCCTGCAGCACTGACTTTCCTTCTACATTCTCCAGCACGCCCTGCAGCACTGACTTTCCTCCTACCTTCTGCAGCGTGCCCTGCAGCACTGACTCTCCTCCTACATTCTCCAGCGTTCCCTGCAGCACTGACCTTCCTCCTACATTCTCCATCACGCCCTGCAGCACTGACTTTCCTCCCACATTCTCCAGTGCGCCCTGCAGTACTGACTCTCCTCCTACATTCTCCGGCACGCCCTGCAGCACTGACTCTCCTCCTACATTGTCCAGCGCGCCCTGTAGCACTGACTCTCCTCCCACATTCTCCAGCACGCCCTGCAGCACTGAGTCTCCTCCTGCATTCTCCAGCACGCCCTGCAGCACTGACTCTCCTCCTACGTTCTCCAGCGTGCCTTGCAGCACTGACTTTCCTCCTACATTCTCCAGCGTTCCCTGCAGCACTGACCTTCCTCCTACATTCTCCAGCGTGCCCTGCAGCACTGACTTTCCTCCTACAGTCTCCACCGCGCCCTGCAGCACTGACTCTCCTCCTGCATTCTCCAGCGTTCCCTGCAGCACTGACCTTCCTCCTATATTCTCCATCACGCCCTGCAGCACTGACTTTCCTCCTACATTCTCCAGCACGCCCTGCAGCACTGACTTTCCTCCTACCTTCTGCAGCGTGCCCTGCAGCACTGACTCTCTTCCTACATTCTCCAGCGCGCCCTGCAGCACTGACTTTCCTCTTACATTCTCCAGCGCATCCTGCAGCACTGACTCTCTTCCTACATTCTCCAGTGCTCCCTGCACCACTGTCTTTCCTCCTGCATTCTCCAGGGTTTCCTGCAGAACTGACTTTCCTCCTACATTCTCCAGCGCTCCCTGCAGCACTGACTTTCCTCCTGCATTCTCCAGCATTCCCTGCAGCACTGACTTTCCTCCCACATTCTCCAGCGCGCCCTGCAGCACTGACTCTCCTGCTACATTCTCCAGCGCCGCCTGCAGCACTGACTCTCCTCCTACATTCTCCAGCGCGCCCTGCAGCACTGACTCTACTCCTACATTCTCCAGCACGCCCTGCAGCACTGACTCTCCTCCTACTTTCTCCAGCGTGCCCTGCAGCACTGACTTTCCTCCTACATTCTCCAGCGCGCCCTGCAGCACTGACTCTCCTCCTACATTCTCCAGCGTTCCCTGCAGCACTGACCTTCCTCCTACATTCTCCATCACGCCCTGCAGCACTGACTTTCCTCCCACATTCTCCAGCGCACGCTGCAGCACTGACTCTACTCCTACAATCTCCAGCGCGCCCTGCAGCACTGACTTTCCTGATACATTCTCCAGCGCATGCTGCAGCACTGACACTCCTCCTACATTCTCCAGCGCACGCTGCAGCACTGACTCTCCCCCTACAATCTCCAGCGCGCCCTGCAGCACTGACTTTCCTCCTACATTCTCCAGCGTTCTCTGCAGCACTGTCTTTCCTCCTACATTCTCCAGCGCTCCCTGCAGCACTGACTTTCCTCCTACATTCTCCAGCGCGCCCTGCGGCACTGTCTTTCCTCCTACATTCTCCAGCGCGCCCTGCAGCACTGACTTTCCTCCTACATTCTCCACCGCGCCCTGCAGCACTGACTCTCCTCCTCCATTCCCCAGCATTCCCTGCAGCACTGACCTTCCTCCTATTGTCTCCATCACGCCCTGCAGCACTGACTTTCCTCCCACATTCTCCAGCGCGCCCTGCAGCACTGACTCTCCTCCTACATTCTTCAGCACGGCCTGCAGCACTGACTTTCCTGCTACATTCTCCAATGTGCCCTGCAGCACTGACTTTCCTCCTACTTTCTCCCGCGCGCCCTGCAGCACTGACTTTCCTGATACATTCTCCAGCGCACGCTGCAACACTGACACTCCTCCTACATTCTCCAGCGCACGCTGCAGCACTGACTCTCCCGCTACAATCTCCAGCGCGCCCTGCAGCACTGACTTTCCTCCTACATTCTCCAGCGCACCCTGCAGCACTGTCTTTCCTCCTACATTCTCCAGCGCTCCCTGCAGCACTGACTTTCCTCCTACAATCTCCAGCGCGCCCTGCGGCACTGACTTTCCTCCTACATTCTCCAGCGCACCCTGCAGCAATGACTTTCCTCCTACATTCTCCAGCGCGCCCTGCAGCACTGACTTTCCTCCTACATTCTCCAGCGCGCCCTGCAGCATTGACTCTCCTCCTACATTCTCCAGCACGCCCTGCAGCACTGACTTTCCTCCTACATTCTGCAGCTTACCCTGCAGCACTTACTCTCTTCCTACATTCTCCAGCGCTCCCTGCAGCACTGACTTTCCTCCTGATTCTCCAGGGTTTCCTGCAGAACTGATTTTCCTCCTACATTCTCCAGCGCTCCCTGCAGCACTGACTTTCCTCCTGCATTCTCCAGCATTCCCTGCAGCACTGACTTTCCTCTTACATTCTCCAGCGCATCCTGCAGCACTGACTCTCTTCCTACATTCTCCAGTGCTCCCTGCACCACTGTCTTTCCTCCTGCATTCTCCAGGGTTTCCTGCAGAACTGACTTTCCTCCTACATTCTCCAGCGCTCCCTGCAGCACTGACTTTCCTCCTGCATTCTCCAGCATTCCCTGCAGCACTGACTTTCCTCCCACATTCTCCAGCGCGCCCTGCAGCACTGACTCTCCTGCTACATTCTCCAGCGCCGCCTGCAGCACTGACTCTCCTCCTACATTCTCCAGCGCGCCCTGCAGCACTGACTCTACTCCTACATTCTCCAGCACGCCCTGCAGCACTGACTCTCCTCCTACGTTCTCCAGCGTGCCCTGCAGCACTGACTTTCCTCCTACATTCTCCAGCGCGCCCTGCAGCACTGACTCTCCTCCTACATTCTCCAGCGTTCCCTGCAGCACTGACCTTCCTCCTACATTCTCCATCACGCCCTGCAGCACTGACTTTCCTCCCACATTCTCCAGCGCACGCTGCAGCACTGACTCTACTCCTACAATCTCCAGCGCGCCCTGCAGCACTGACTTTCCTGATACATTCTCCAGCGCATGCTGCAGCACTGACACTCCTCCTACATTCTCCAGCGCACGCTGCAGCACTGACTCTCCCCCTACAATCTCCAGCGCGCCCTGCAGCACTGACTTTCCTCCTACATTCTCCAGCGTTCTCTGCAGCACTGTCTTTCCTCCTACATTCTCCAGCGCTCCCTGCAGCACTGACTTTCCTCCTACATTCTCCAGCGCGCCCTGCGGCACTGTCTTTCCTCCTACATTCTCCAGCGCGCCCTGCAGCACTGACTTTCCTCCTACATTCTCCACCGCGCCCTGCAGCACTGACTCTCCTCCTCCATTCCCCAGCATTCCCTGCAGCACTGACCTTCCTCCTATTGTCTCCATCACGCCCTGCAGCACTGACTTTCCTCCCACATTCTCCAGCGCGCCCTGCAGCACTGACTCTCCTCCTACATTCTTCAGCACGGCCTGCAGCACTGACTTTCCTGCTACATTCTCCAATGTGCCCTGCAGCACTGACTTTCCTCCTACTTTCTCCCGCGCGCCCTGCAGCACTGACTTTCCTGATACATTCTCCAGCGCACGCTGCAACACTGACACTCCTCCTACATTCTCCAGCGCACGCTGCAGCACTGACTCTCCCGCTACAATCTCCAGCGCGCCCTGCAGCACTGACTTTCCTCCTACATTCTCCAGCGCACCCTGCAGCACTGTCTTTCCTCCTACATTCTCCAGCGCTCCCTGCAGCACTGACTTTCCTCCTACAATCTCCAGCGCGCCCTGCGGCACTGACTTTCCTCCTACATTCTCCAGCGCACCCTGCAGCAATGACTTTCCTCCTACATTCTCCAGCGCGCCCTGCAGCACTGACTTTCCTCCTACATTCTCCAGCGCGCCCTGCAGCATTGACTCTCCTCCTACATTCTCCAGCACGCCCTGCAGCACTGACTTTCCTCCTACATTCTGCAGCTTACCCTGCAGCACTTACTCTCTTCCTACATTCTCCAGCGCTCCCTGCAGCACTGACTTTCCTCCTGATTCTCCAGGGTTTCCTGCAGAACTGATTTTCCTCCTACATTCTCCAGCGCTCCCTGCAGCACTGACTTTCCTCCTGCATTCTCCAGCATTCCCTGCAGCACTGACTTTCCTCCTACATTCTCCACCGCGCCCTGCAGCACTGACTCTCCTCCTACATTCTCCAGCGTTCCCTGCAGCACTGAGCTTCCTCCTATATTCTCCATCTCGCCCTGCAGCACTTACTTTCCTCCCACATTCTCCAGCGCGCCCTGCAGCAATGACTCTCCTCCTACATTCTCCAGCGCGGCCTGCAGCACTGACTTTCCTCCTACATTCTCCAGCGCACGCTGCAGCGCTTACTCTCCTCCAACAATCTCCAGCGCGCCCTGCAGCACTGACTTTCCTCCTACATTCTCCAGCGCTCCCTGCAGCACTGACTTTCCTCCTGCATTCTCCAGCGCGCCCTGCGGCACTGACTTTCCTCCTACATTCTCCAGCGCACCCTGCAGCACTGACTTTCCTCCTACATTCTACAGTGCGCCCTGCAGCACTGACTTTCCACCTACATTCTCCTGCGCGCCCTGCAGCACTGACTCTCCTCATACATATCCAGCGCACCCTGCAGCATTGACTCTCCTCCTACATCTGCAGCGCTCCCTGCAGAACTGACTTTCCTCCTGCATTCTCCAGCGCACCCTGCAGCACTGACTTTCCTCCTACATTCTCCAGCGCGCCCTGCAGCACTGACTCTCCTCCTACATTCTCCAGCGTTCCTTGCAGCACTGAGCTTCCTCCTATATTCTCCATCACGCCCTGCAGCACTGACTCTCCTCCTACATTCTCCAGCGCGGCCTGCAGCACTGACTTTCCTCCTACATTCTCCAACGTGCCCTGCAGCACTGACTTTCCTCCTACTTTCTCCCGCGCGCCCTGCAGCACTGACTTTCCTGATACATACTCCAGCGCACGCTGCAACACTGACACTCCGCCTACATTCTCCAGCGCACGCTGCAGCACTGACTCTCCCCCTACAATCTCCAGCGCGCCCTGCAGCACTGACTTTCCTCCTACATTCTCCAGCGCACCCTGCAGCACTGTCTTTCCTCCTACATTCTCCAGCACGCCCTGCAGCACTGACTCTCCTCCTACATTCTCCAGCGTGCCCTGCAGCACTGACTTTCCTCCTACAGTCTCCACCGCGCCCTGCAGCACTGACTCTCCTCCTGCATTCTCCAGCGTTCCCTGCAGCACTGACCTTCCTCCTATATTCTGCATCACGCCCTGCAGCACTGACTTTCCTCCCACATGCTCCAGCGTTTCCTGCAGCACTGACTCTCCTCCTACATTCTCCAGCGCGGCCTGCAGCACTGACTTTCCTCCTACTTTCTCCAACGTGCCCTGCAGCACTGACTTTCCTCCTACTTGCTCCCGCGCGCCCTGCAGCACTGACTTTCCTGATACATTCTCCAGCGCACGCTGCAGCACTGGCACTCCTCCTACATTCTCCAGCGCACGCTGCAGCACTGACTCTCCCCCTACAATCTCCAGCGAGCCCTCAGCACTGACTTTCCTCCTACATTCTCCAGCGCACCCTGCAGCACTGTCTTTCCTCCTACATTCTCCAGCGCTCCCTGCAGCACTGATTTTCCTCCTACATTCTGCAGCGCGCCCTGCGGCACTTTCTTTCCTCCTACATTCTCCAGCGCACCCTGCAGCAATGACTTTCCTCCTACATTCTCCAGCGCGCCCTGCAGCACTGACTTTCCTCCTACATTCTCCAGCACGCCCTGCAGCACTGACTCTCCTCCTACATTCTCCAGCGCGCCCTGCAGCACTGACTTTCCTTTCACATTTTCCAGCACGCCCTGCAGCACTGACTTTTCTCCTACATTCTCCAGCACGCCCTGCAGCACTGACTTTCCTCCTACATTCTGCAGCTTGCCCTGCAGCACTTACTCTCTTCCTACATTCTCCAGCGCTCCCTGCAGCACTGACTTTCCTCCTGCATTCTCCAGGGTTTCCTGCAGAACTGATTTTCCTCCTACATTCTCCAGCGCTCCCTGCAGCACTGACTTTCCTCCTGCATTCTCCAGCATTCCCTGCAGCACTGACTTTCCTCCTACATTCTCCACCGCGCCCTGCAGCACTGACTCCCCTGCTACATTCTCCAGCGTTCCCTGCAGCACTGAGCTTCCTCCTATATTCTCCATTACGCCCTGCAGCACTGACTTTCCTCCCACATTCTCCTGCGCGCCCTGCAGCAATGACTCTCCTCGTACATTCTCCAGCGCGGCCTGCAGCACTGACTTTCCTCCTACATTCTCCAGCGCACGCTGCAGCGCTTACTCTCCTCCAACAATCTCCAGCGCGCCCTGCAGCACTGACTTTCCTCCTACATTCTCCAGCGCTCCCTGCAGCACTGACTTTCCTCCTTCATTCTCCAGCGCGCCCTGCGGCACTGACTTTCCTCCTACATTCTCCAGCGCACCCTGCAGCACTGACTTTCCTCCTACATTCTACAGTGCGCCCTGCAGCACTGACTTTCCACCTACATTCTCCTGCGCGCCCTGCAGCACTGACTCTCCTCTTACATCTCCAGCGCACCCTGCAGCATTGACTCTCCTCCTACATCTGCAGCGCTCCCTGCAGAACTGACTTTCCTCCTGCATTCTCCAGCGCACCCTGCAGCACTGACTTTCCTCCTACATTCTCCAGCGCGCCCTGCAGCACTGACTCTCCTCCTACATTCTCCAGCGTTCCTTGCAGCACTGAGCTTCCTCCTATATTCTCCATCACGCCCTGCAGCACTGACTCTCCTCCTACATTCTCCAGCGCGGCCTGCAGCACTGACTTTCCTCCTACATTCTCCAACGTGCCCTGCAGCACTGACTTTCCTCCTACTTTCTCCCGCGCGCCCTGCAGCACTGACTTTCCTGATACATTCTCCAGCGCACGCTGCAACACTGACACTCCGCCTACATTCTCCAGCGCACGCTGCAGCACTGACTCTCCCCCTACAATCTCCAGCGCGCCCTGCAGCACTGACTTTCCTCCTACATTCTCCAGCGCACCCTGCAGCACTGTCTTTCCTCCTACATTCTCCAGCGCTCCCTGCAGCACTGACTTTCCTCCTACATTCTCCAGCGCGCCCTGCGGCACTGACTTTCCTCCTACATTCTCCAGCGCACCCTGCAGCAATGACTTTCCTCCTACATTCTCCAGCGCGCCCTGCAGCACTGACTTTCCTCCTACATTCTCCAGCGTGCCCTGCAGCACTGACTCTCCTCCTACATTCTCCAGCACGCCCTGCAGCACTGACTTTCCTCCTACATTCTCCAGCACGCCCTGCAGCACTGACTTTCCTCCTACATTCTCCAGCACGCCCTGCAGCACTGACTTTCCTCCAACATTCTGCAGCGTGCCCTGCAGCACTGACTCTCTTCCTACATTCTCCAGCGCGCCCTGCAGCACTGACCTTCCTCTTACATTCTCCAGCCCCTCCTGCAGCACTGACTCTCGTCCTACATTCTCCAGTGCTCCCTGCAGCACTGACGTTCCTCCTGCATTCTCCAGGGTTTCCTGCAGAACTGACTTTCCGCCTACATTCTCCAGCGCTCCCAGCAGCACTGACTTTCCTCCTGCATTCTCCAGCATTCCCTGCAGCACTGACTTTCCTCCCACATTCTCCAGCGCGCCCTGCAGCACTGACTTTCCTTTCACATTTTCCAGCACGCCCTGCAGCACTGACTTTTCTCCTACATTCTCCAGCACGCCCTGCAGCACTGACTTTCCTCCTACATTCTGCAGCTTGCCCTGCAGCACTTACTCTCTTCCTACATTCTCCAGCGCTCCCTGCAGCACTGACTTTCCTCCTGATTCTCCAGGGTTTCCTGCAGAACTGATTTTCCTCCTACATTCTCCAGCGCTCCCTGCAGCACTGACTTTCCTCCTGCATTCTCCAGCATTCCCTGCAGCACTGACTTTCCTCCTACATTCTCCACCGCGCCCTGCAGCACTGACTCTCCTCCTACATTCTCCAGCGTTCCCTGCAGCACTGAGCTTCCTCCTATATTCTCCATCACGCCCTGCAGCACTTACTTTCCTCCCACATTCTCCAGCGCGCCCTGCAGCAATGACTCTCCTCCTACATTCTCCAGCGCGGCCTGCAGCACTGACTTTCCTCCTACATTCTCCAGCGCACGCTGCAGCGCTTACTCTCCTCCAACAATCTCCAGCGCGCCCTGCAGCACTGACTTTCCTCCTACATTCTCCAGCGCTCCCTGCAGCACTGACTTTCCTCCTGCATTCTCCAGCGCACCCTGCAGCACTGACTTTCCTCCTACATTCTACAGTGCGCCCTGCAGCACTGACTTTCCACCTACATTCTCCTGCGCGCCCTGCAGCACTGACTCTCCTCTTACATCTCCAGCGCACCCTGCAGCATTGACTCTCCTCCTACATCTGCAGCGCTCCCTGCAGAACTGACTTTCCTCCTGCATTCTCCAGCGCACCCTGCAGCACTGACTTTCCTCCTACATTCTCCAGCGCGCCCTGCAGCACTGACTCTCCTCCTACATTCTCCAGCGTTCCTTGCAGCACTGAGCTTCCTCCTATATTCTCCATCACGCCCTGCAGCACTGACTCTCCTCCTACATTCTCCAGCGCGGCCTGCAGCACTGACTTTCCTCCTACATTCTCCAACGTGCCCTGCAGCACTGACTTTCCTCCTACTTTCTCCCGCGCGCCCTGCAGCACTGACTTTCCTGATACATTCTCCAGCGCACGCTGCAACACTGACACTCCGCCTACATTCTCCAGCGCACGCTGCAGCACTGACTCTCCCCCTACAATCTCCAGCGCGCCCTGCAGCACTGACTTTCCTCCTACATTCTCCAGCGCACCCTGCAGCACTGTCTTTCCTCCTACATTCTCCAGCGCTCCCTGCAGCACTGACTTTCCTCCTACATTCTCCAGCGCGCCCTGCGGCACTGACTTTCCTCCTACATTCTCCAGCGCACCCTGCAGCAATGACTTTCCTCCTACATTCTCCAGCGCGCCCTGCAGCACTGACTTTCCTCCTACATTCTCCAGCGAGCCCTGCAGCACTGACTCTCCTCCTACATTCTCCAGCACGCCCTGCAGCACTGACTTTCCTCCTACATTCTCCAGCACGCCCTGCAGCACTGACTTTCCTCCTACATTCTCCAGCACGCCCTGCAGCACTGACTTTCCTCCAACATTCTGCAGCGTGCCCTGCAGCACTGACTCTCTTCCTACATTCTCCAGCGCGCCCTGCAGCACTGACCTTCCTCTTACATTCTCCAGCCCCTCCTGCAGCACTGACTCTCGTCCTACATTCTCCAGTGCTCCCTGCAGCACTGACGTTCCTCCTGCATTCTCCAGGGTTTCCTGCAGAACTGACTTTCCGCCTACATTCTCCAGCGCTCCCAGCAGCACTGACTTTCCTCCTGCATTCTCCAGCATTCCCTGCAGCACTGACTTTCCTCCCACATTCTCCAGCGCGCCCTGCAGCACTGACTCTCCTCCTACATTCTCCAGCGCTGCCTGCAGCACTGACTCTCCTCCTACATTATCCAACGCGCCCTGCAGCACTGACTCTCCTCCTACATTCTCCAGCACGCCTTGCAGCACTGACTCTCCTCCTACATTCTCCAGCACGCCCTGCAGCACTGACTCTCCTACGTTCTCCAGCGCGCCCTGCAGCACTGACTCTCCTCCTACATTCTCCAGCGTTCCTTGCAGCACTGAGCTTCCTCCTATATTCTCCATCACGCCCTGCAGCACTGACTCTCCTCCTACATTCTCCAGCGCGGCCTGCAGCACTGACTTTCCTCCTACATTCTCCAACGTGCCCTGCAGCACTGACTTTCCTCCTACTTTCTCCCGCGCGCCCTGCAGCACTGACTTTCCTGATACATACTCCAGCGCACGCTGCAACACTGACACTCCGCCTACATTCTCCAGCGCACGCTGCAGCACTGACTCTCCCCCTACAATCTCCAGCGCGCCCTGCAGCACTGACTTTCCTCCTACATTCTCCAGCGCACCCTGCAGCACTGTCTTTCCTCCTACATTCTCCAGCACGCCCTGCAGCACTGACTCTCCTCCTACATTCTCCAGCGTGCCCTGCAGCACTGACTTTCCTCCTACAGTCTCCAGCGCGCCCTGCAGCACTGACTCTCCTCCTGCATTCTCCAGCGTTCCCTGCAGCACTGACCTTCCTCCTATATTCTGCATCACGCCCTGCAGCACTGACTTTCCTCCCACATGCTCCAGCGTTTCCTGCAGCACTGACTCTCCTCCTACATTCTCCAGCGCGGCCTGCAGCACTGACTTTCCTCCTACTTTCTCCAACGTGCCCTGCAGCACTGACTTTCCTCCTACTTGCTCCCGCGCGCCCTGCAGCACTGACTTTCCTGATACATTCTCCAGCGCACGCTGCAGCACTGGCACTCCTCCTACATTCTCCAGCGCACGCTGCAGCACTGACTCTCCCCCTACAATCTCCAGCGAGCCCTCAGCACTGACTTTCCTCCTACATTCTCCAGCGCACCCTGCAGCACTGTCTTACCTCCTACATTCTCCAGCGCTCCCTGCAGCACTGATTTTCCTCCTACATTCTGCAGCGCGCCCTGCGGCACTTTCTTTCCTCCTACATTCTCCAGCGCACCCTGCAGCAATGACTTTCCTCCTACATTCTCCAGCGCGCCCTGCAGCACTGACTTTCCTCCTACATTCTCCAGCACGCCCTGCAGCACTGACTCTCCTCCTACATTCTCCAGCGCGCCCTGCAGCACTGACTTTCCTTTCACATTTTCCAGCACGCCCTGCAGCACTGACTTTTCTCCTACATTCTCCAGCACGCCCTGCAGCACTGACTTTCCTCCTACATTCTGCAGCTTGCCCTGCAGCACTTACTCTCTTCCTACATTCTCCAGCGCTCCCTGCAGCACTGACTTTCCTCCTGATTCTCCAGGGTTTCCTGCAGAACTGATTTTCCTCCTACATTCTCCAGCGCTCCCTGCAGCACTGACTTTCCTCCTGCATTCTCCAGCATTCCCTGCAGCACTGACTTTCCTCCTACATTCTCCACCGCGCCCTGCAGCACTGACTCTCCTCCTACATTCTCCAGCGTTCCCTGCAGCACTGAGCTTCCTCCTATATTCTCCATCACGCCCTGCAGCACTTACTTTCCTCCCACATTCTCCAGCGCGCCCTGCAGCAATGACTCTCCTCCTACATTCTCCAGCGCGGCCTGCAGCACTGACTTTCCTCCTACATTCTCCAGCGCACGCTGCAGCGCTTACTCTCCTCCAACAATCTCCAGCGCGCCCTGCAGCACTGACTTTCCTCCTACATTCTCCAGCGCTCCCTGCAGCACTGACTTTCCTCCTGCATTCTCCAGCGCGCCCTGCGGCACTGACTTTCCTCCTACATTCTCCAGCGCACCCTGCAGCACTGACTTTCCTCCTACATTCTACAGTGCGCCCTGCAGCACTGACTTTCCACCTACATTCTCCTGCGCGCCCTGCAGCACTGACTCTCCTCTTACATCTCCAGCGCACCCTGCAGCATTGACTCTCCTCCTACATCTGCAGCGCTCCCTGCAGAACTGACTTTCCTCCTGCATTCTCCAGCGCACCCTGCAGCACTGACTTTCCTCCTACATTCTCCAGCGCGCCCTGCAGCACTGACTCTCCTCCTACATTCTCCAGCGTTCCTTGCAGCACTGAGCTTCCTCCTATATTCTCCATCACGCCCTGCAGCACTGACTCTCCTCCTACATTCTCCAGCGCGGCCTGCAGCACTGACTTTCCTCCTACATTCTCCAACGTGCCCTGCAGCACTGACTTTCCTCCTACTTTCTCCCGCGCGCCCTGCAGCACTGACTTTCCTGATACATTCTCCAGCGCACGCTGCAACACTGACACTCCGCCTACATTCTCCAGCGCACGCTGCAGCACTGACTCTCCCCCTACAATCTCCAGCGCGCCCTGCAGCACTGACTTTCCTCCTACATTCTCCAGCGCACCCTGCAGCACTGTCTTTCCTCCTACATTCTCCAGCGCTCCCTGCAGCACTGACTTTCCTCCTACATTCTCCAGCGCGCCCTGCGGCACTGACTTTCCTCCTACATTCTCCAGCGCACCCTGCAGCAATGACTTTCCTCCTACATTCTCCAGCGCGCCCTGCAGCACTGACTTTCCTCCTACATTCTCCAGCGTGCCCTGCAGCACTGACTTTCCTCCTACATTCTCCAGCACGCCCTGCAGCACTGACTTTCCTCCTACATTCTCCAGCACGCCCTGCAGCACTGACTTTCCTCCTACATTCTCCAGCACGCCCTGCAGCACTGACTTTCCTCCAACATTCTGCAGCGTGCCCTGCAGCACTGACTCTCTTCCTACATTCTCCAGCGCGCCCTGCAGCACTGACCTTCCTCTTACATTCTCCAGCCCCTCCTGCAGCACTGACTCTCGTCCTACATTCTCCAGTGCTCCCTGCAGCACTGACGTTCCTCCTGCATTCTCCAGGGTTTCCTGCAGAACTGACTTTCCGCCTACATTCTCCAGCGCTCCCAGCAGCACTGACTCTCCTCCTACATTCTCCAGCACGCCCTGCAGCACTGACTCTCCTACGTTCTCCAGCTTGCCCTGCAGCACGGACTTTCCTCCTACATTCTCCAGCGCGCCCTGCGGCACTGACTTTCCTCCTACATTCTCCAGCGCACCCTGCAGCAATGACTTTCCTCCTACATTCTCCAGCGCGCCCTGCAGCACTGACTTTCCTCCTACATTCTCCAGCGTGCCCTGCAGCACTGACTTTCCTCCTACATTCTCCAGCACGCCCTGCAGCACTGACTTTCCTCCTACATTCTCCAGCACGCCCTGCAGCACTGACTTTCCTCCTACATTCTCCAGCACGCCCTGCAGCACTGACTTTCCTCCAACATTCTGCAGCGTGCCCTGCAGCACTGACTCTCTTCCTACATTCTCCAGCGCGCCCTGCAGCACTGACCTTCCTCTTACATTCTCCAGCCCCTCCTGCAGCACTGACTCTCGTCCTACATTCTCCAGTGCTCCCTGCAGCACTGACGTTCCTCCTGCATTCTCCAGGGTTTCCTGCAGAACTGACTTTCCGCCTACATTCTCCAGCGCTCCCAGCAGCACTGACTCTCCTCCTACATTCTCCAGCACGCCCTGCAGCACTGACTCTCCTACGTTCTCCAGCTTGCCCTGCAGCACGGACTTTCCTCCTACATTCTACAGCGCGCCCTGCAGCACTGACTCTCCTCCTACATTCTCCAGCGTTCCCTGCAGCACTGACCTTCCTCCTACATTCTCCATCACGCCCTGCAGCACTGACTTTTCTCCCACATTCTCCAGCGCGCCCTGCAGCACTGACTCTCCTCCTACATTCTCCAGCGCGCCCTGCAGCACTGACTCTCCTACTACATTGTCCAGCGCGCCCTGCAGCACTGACTCTCCTCCCACATTCTCCAGCACGCCCTGCAGCACTCACTCTCCTCCTACATTCTCCAGCACGCCCTGCAGCACTGACTCTCCTCCTACGTTCTCCAACATGCCTTGCAGCACTGACTTTCCTCCTACATGCTCCAGCGTTCCCTGCAGCACTGACCTTCCTCCTACATTCTCCAGCGTGCCCTGCAGCACTGACTTTCCTCCTACAGTCTCCACTGCGCCCTGCAGCACTGACTCTCCTCCTGCATTCTCCAGCGTTCCCTGCAGCACTGACCTTCCTCCTATATTCTCCATCACGCCCTGCAGCACTGACTTTCCTCCTACATTCTCCAGCACGCCCTGCAGCACTGACTTTCCTCCTACCTTCTGCAGCGTGCCCTGCAGCACTGACTCTCTTCCTACATTGTCCAGCGCGCCCTGCAGCACTGACTTTCCTCTTACATTCACCAGCGCATCCTGCAGCACTGTCTCTCTTCCTACATTCTCCAGTGCTCCCTGCAGCACTGTCTTTCCTCCTGCATTCTCCAGGGTTTCCTGCAGAACTGACTTTCCGCCTACATTCTCCAGCGCTCCCTGCAGCACTGACTTTCCTCCTGCATTCTCCAGCGCGCCCTGCAGCACTGACTCTCCTCCTACATTCTCCAGCGCCGCCTGCAGCACTGACTCATCTCCTACATTCTCCAGCGCGCCCTGCAGCACTGACTCTCCTCCTACATTCTCCAGCACGCCCTGCAGCACTGACTCTCCTCCTACATTCTCCAGCACGCCCTGCAGCACTGACTCTCCTCCTACATTCTCCAGCACGCCCTGCAGCACTGACTCTCCTCCTACGTTCTCCAGCGTGCCCTGCAGCACTGACTTTCCTCCTACATTCTCCAGCGCGCCCTGCAGCACTGACTCTCCTCCTACATTCTCCAGCGTTCCCTGCAGCACTGACCTTCCTCCTACATTCTTCATCAAGCCCTGCAGCACTGACTTTCCTCCCACATTCTCCAGCGCACGCTGCAGCTCTGACACTCCTCCTACATTACCCAGCGCACGCCGCAGCACTGACTCTCCCGCTACAATCTCCAGCGCGCCCTGCAGCACTGACTTTCCTGATACATTCTCCAGCGCACGCTGCAGCACTGACACTCCTCCTACATTCTCCAGCGCACACTGCAGCACTGACTCTCCCCCTACAATCTCCAGCGCGCCCTGCAGCAGTGACTTTCCTCCTACATTCTCCAGCGTTCGCTGCAGCACTGTCTTTCCTCCTACATTCTCCAGCGCTCCCTGCAGCACTGACTTTCCTCCTACATTCTCCAGCGCGCCCTGCGGCACTGACTTTCCTCCTACATTCTCCAGCGCGCCCTGCAGCACTGACTTTCCTCCTACATTCTCCACCGCGCCCTGCAGCACTGACTCTCCTCCTACATTCCCCAGCATTCCCTGCAGCACTGACCTTCCTCCTATAGTCTCCATCACGCCCTGCAGCACTGACTTTCCTCCCACATTCTCCAGCGCGCCCTGCAGCACTGACTCTCCTCCTACATTCTCCAGCGCGGCCTGCAGCACTGACTTTCCTGCTACATTCTCCAACGTGCCCTGTAGCACTGACTTTCCTCCTACTTTCTCCCGCGCGCCCTGCAGCACTGACTTTCCTGATACATTCTCCAGCGCACGCTGCAACACTGACACTCCTCCTACATTCTCCAGCGCACGCTGCAGCACTGACTCTCCCCCTACAATCTCCAGCGCGCCCTGCAGCACTGACTTTCCTCCTACATTCTCCAGCGCACCCTGCAGCACTGTCTTTCCTCCTACATTCTCCAGCGCTCCCTGCAGCACTGACTTTCCTCCTACATTCTCCAGCGCGCCCTGCGGCACTGACTTTCCTCCTACATTCTCCAGCGCACCCTGCAGCAATGACTTTCCTCCTACATTCTCCAGCACGCCCTGCAGCACTGACTTTCCTCCTACATTCTCCAGCACGCCCTGCAGCACTGACTTTCCTCCTACATTCTCCAGCACGCCCTGCAGCACTGATTTTGCTCCTACATTCTGCAGCGTGCCCTGCAGCACTGACTCTCTTCCTACATTCTCCAGCGCGCCCTGCAGCACTGACTTTCCTCTTACATTCTCCAGCGCATCCTGCAGCACTGACTCTCGTCCTACATTCTCCAGTGCTCCCTGCAGCACTGACGTTCCTCCTGCATTCTCCAGGGTTTCCTGCAGAACTGACTTTCCTTCTACATTCTCCAGCGCTCCCAGCAGCACTGACTTTCCTCCTGCATTCTCCAGCATTCCCTGCAGCACTGACTTTCCTCCCACAATCTCCAGCGCGCCCTGCAGCACTGACTCTCCTCCTACATTCTCCAGCGCTGCCTGCAGCACTGACTCTCCTCCTACATTTTCCAGCACGCCCTGCAGCACTAACTTTTCTCCTACATTCTCCAGCACGCCCTGCAGCACTGACTTTCCTCCTACATTCTGCAGCTTGCCCTGCAGCACTTAATCTCTTCCTACATTCTCCAGCGCTCCCTGCAGCACTGACTTTCCTCCTGATTCTCCAGGGTTTCCTGCAGAACTGATTTTCCTCCTACATTCTCCAGCGCTCCCTGCAGCACTGACTTTCCTCCTGCATTCTCCAGCATTCCCTGCAGCACTGACTTTCCTCCTACATTCTCCACCGCGCCCTGCAGCACTGACTCTCCTCCTACATTCTCCAGCGTTCCCTGCAGCACTGAGCTTCCTCCTATATTCTCCATCACGCCCTGCAGCACTGACTTTCCTCCCACATTCTCCAGCGCGCCCTGCAGCAATGACTCTCCTCCTACATTCTCCAGCGCGGCCTGCAGCAGTGACTTTCCTCCTACATTCTCCAGCGCACGCTGCAGCGCTTACTCTCCTCCAACAATCTCCAGCGCGCCCTGCAGCACTGACTTTCCTCCTACATTCTCCAGCGCACCCTGCGGCACTGACACTCCTCCTACATTCTCCAGCGCTCCCTGCAGCACTGACTTTCCTCCTACATTCTCCAGCGCGCCCTGTGGCACTGACTTTCCTCCTACATTCTCCAGCGCACCCTGCAGCACTGACTTTCCTCCTACATTCTACAGTGCGCCCTACAGCACTGACTTTCCACCTACATTCTCCTGCGCGCCCTGCAGCACTGACTCTCCTCCTACATCTCCAGCGCACCCTGCAGCATTGACTCTCCTCCTACATCTCCAGCGCTCCCTGCAGAACTGACTTTCCTCCTACATTCTCCAGCGCACCCTGCAGCACTGACTTTCCTCCTACATTCTCCAGCGCGCCCTGCAGCACTGACTCTCCTCCTACATTCTCCAGCGTTCCTTGCAGCACTGAGCTTCCTCCTATATTCTCCATCAGGCCCTGCAGCACTGACTCTCCTCCTACATTCTCCAGCGCGGCCTGCAGCACTGACTTTCCTCCTACATTCTCCAATGTGCCCTGCAGCACTGACTTTCCTCCTACTTTCTCCCGCGCGCCCTGCAGCACTGACTTTCCTGATACATTCTCCAGCGCACGCTGCAACACTGACACTCCGCCTACATTCTCCAGCGCACGCTGCAGCACTGACTCTCCCCCTGCAATCTCCAGCGCGCCCTGCAGCACTGACTTTCCTCCTATATTCTCCAGCGCACCCTGCAGCACTGTCTTTCCTCCTACATTCTCCAGCGCTCCCTGCAGCACTGACTTTCCTCCTACATTCTCCAGCGCGCCCTGCGGCACTGACTTTCCTCCTACATTCTTCAGCGCACCCTGCAGCAATGACTTTCCTCCTACATTCTCCAGCACGCCCTGCAGCACTGACTTTCCTCCTACATTCTCCAGCGTGCCCTGCAGCACTGACTCTCCTCCTACATTCTCCAGCACGCCCTGCAGCACTGACTTTCCTCCTACATTCTGCAGCGTGCCCTGCAGCACTGACTCTCTTCCTACATTCTCCAGCACGCCCTGCAGCACTGACTTTCCTCTTACATTCTCCAGGGCATCCTGCAGCACTGACTCTCGTCCTACATTCTCCAGTGCTCCCTGCAGCACTGACGTTCCTCCTGCATTCTCCAGGGTTTCCTGCAGAACTGACTTTCCTCCTGCATTCTCCAGCATTCCCTGCAGCACTGACTTTCCTCCCACATTCTCCAGCGCGCCCTGCAGCACTGACTCTCCTCCTACATTCTCCAGCGCTGCCTGCAGCACTGACTCTCCTCCTACATTATCCAACGTGCCCTGCAGCACTGACTCTCCTCCTACATTCTCCAGCACGCCTTGCAGCACTGACTCTCCTCCTACATTCTCCAGCACGCCCTGCAGCACTGACTCTCCTCCTACGTTCTCCAGCTTGCCCTGTAGCACGGACTTTCCTCCTACATTCTCCAGCGCTCCCTGCAGCACTGACTTTCCTCCTGCATTCTCCAGCATTCCCTGCAGCACTGACTTTCCTCCCACATTCTCCAGCGCGCCCTGCAGCACTGACTCTCCTCCTACATTCTCCAGCGCCGCCTGCAGCACTGACTCTCCTCCTACATTCTCCAGCGCGCCCTGCAGCACTGACTCTCCTCCTACATTCTCCAGCACGCCCTGCAGCACTGACTCTCCTCCTACATTCTCCAGCAAGCCCTGCAGCACTGACTCTCCTCCTACATTCTCCAGCACGCCCTGCAGCACTGACTCTCCTCCTACGTTCTCCAGCGTGCCCTGCAGCACTGACTTTCCTCCTACATTCTCCAGCGCGCCCTGCAGCACTGACTCTCCTCCTACATTCTCCAAGCGTTCCCTGCAGCACTGACCTTCCTCCTACATTCTTCATCAAGCCCTGCAGCACTGACTTTCCTCCCACATTCTCCAGCGCACGCTGCAGCTCTGACACTCCTCCTACATTACCCAGCGCACGCTGCAGCACTGACTCTCCCCCTACAATCTCCAGCGCGCCCTGCAGCACTGACTTTCCTGATCCATTCTCCAGCGCACGCTGCAGCACTGACACTCCTCCTACATTCTCCAGCGCACGCTGCAGCACTGACTCTCCCCCTACAATCTCCAGCGCGCCCTGCAGCACTGACTTTCCTCCTACATTCTCCAGCGTTCGCTGCAGCACTGTCTTTCCTCCTACATTCTCCAGCGCTCCCTGCAGCACTGACTTTCCTCCTACATTCTCCAGCGCGCCCTGCGGCACTGACTTTCCTCCTACATTCTCCAGCGCGCCCTGCAGCACTGACTTTCCTCCTACATTCTCCACCGCGCCCTGCAGCACTGACTCTCCTCCTACATTCCCCAGCATTCCCTGCAGCACTGACCTTCCTCCTATAGTCTCCATCACGCCCTGCAGCACTGACTTTCCTCCCACATTCTCCAGCGCGCCCTGCAGCACTGACTCTCCTCCTACATTCTCCAGCGCGGCCTGCAGCACTGACTTTCCTGCTACATTCTCCAACGTGCCCTGCAGCACTGACTTTCCTCCTACTTTCTCCCGCGCGCCCTGCAGCACTGACTTTCCTGATACATTCTCCAGCGCACGCTGCAACACTGACACTCCTCCTACATTCTCCAGCGCACGCTGCAGCACTGACTCTCCCCCTACAATCTCCAGCGCGCCCTGCAGCACTGACTTTCCTCCTACATTCTCCAGCGCACCCTGCAGCACTGTCTTTCCTCCTACATTCTCCAGCGCTCCCTGCAGCACTGACTTTCCTCCTACATTCTCCAGCGCGCCCTGCGGCACTGACTTTCCTCCTACATTCTCCAGCGCACCCTGCAGCAATGACTTTCCTCCTACATTCTCCAGCACGCCCTGCAGCACTGACTTTCCTCCTACATTCTCCAGCACGCCCTGCAGCACTGACTTTCCTCCTACATTCTCCAGCACGCCCTGCAGCACTGATTTTGCTCCTACATTCTGCAGCGTGCCCTGCAGCACTGTCTCTCTTCCTACATTCTCCAGCGCGCCCTGCAGCACTGACTTTCCTCTTACATTCTCCAGCGCATCCTGCAGCACTGACTCTCGTCCTACATTCTCCAGTGCTCCCTGCAGCACTGACGTTCCTCCTGCATTCTCCAGGGTTTCCTGCAGAACTGACTTTCCTCCTACATTCTCCAGCGCTCCCTGCAGCAGTGACTTTCCTCCTGCATTCTCCAGCATTCCCTGCAGCACTGACTTTCCTCCTGCATTCTCCAGCATTCCCTGCAGCACTGACTTTCCTCCTACATTCTCCACCGCGCCCTGCAGCACTGACTCTCCTCCTACATTCTCCAGCGTTCCCTGCAGCACTGAGCTTCCTCCTATATTCTCCATCACGCCCTGCAGCACTTACTTTCCTCCCACATTCTCCAGCGCGCCCTGCAGCAATGACTCCCCTCCTACATTCTCCAGCGCTGCCTGCAGCACTGACTCTCCTCCTACATTTTCCAGCACGCACTGCAGCACTAACTTTTCTCCTACATTCTCCAGCACGCCCTGCAGCACTCGCTTTCCTCCTACATTCTGCAGCTTGCCCTGCAGCACTTAATCTCTTCCTACATTCTCCAGCGCTCCCTGCAGCACTGACTTTCCTCCTGATTCTCCAGGGTTTCCTGCAGAACTGATTTTCCTCCTACATTCTCCAGCGCTCCCTGCAGCACTGACGTTCCTCCTGCATTCTCCAGGGTTTCCTGCAGAACTGACTTTCCTCCTACATTCTCCAGCGCTCCCTGCAGCAGTGACTTTCCTCCTGCATTCTCCAGCATTCCCTGCAGCACTGACTTTCCTCCCACAATCTCCAGCGCGCCCTGCAGCACTGACTCTCCTCCTACATTCTCCAGCGCTGCCTGCAGCACTGACTCTCCTCCTACATTTTCCAGCACGCACTGCAGCACTAACTTTTCTCCTACATTCTCCAGCACGCCCTGCAGCACTCACTTTCCTCCTACATTCTGCAGCTTGCCCTGCAGCACTTAATCTCTTCCTACATTCTCCAGCGCTCCCTGCAGCACTGACTTTCCTCCTGATTCTCCAGGGTTTCCTGCAGAACTGATTTTCCTCCTACATTCTCCAGCGCTCCCTGCAGCACTGACTTTCCTCCTGCATTCTCCAGCATTCCCTGCAGCACTGACTTTCCTCCTACATTCTCCACCGCGCCCTGCAGCACTGACTCTCCTCCTACATTCTCCAGCGTTCCCTGCAGCACTGAGCTTCCTCCTATATTCTCCATCACGCCCTGCAGCACTGACTTTCCTCCCACATTCTCCAGCGCGCCCTGCAGCAATGACTCTCCTCCTACATTCTCCAGCGCGGCCTGCAGCACTGACTTTCCTCCTACATTCTCCAGCGCACGCTGCAGCGCTTACTCTCCTCCAACAATCTCCAGCGCGCCCTGCAGCACTGACTTTCCTCCTACATTCTCCAGCGCACCCTGCAGCACTGACACTCCTCCTACATTCTCGAGCGCTCCCTGCAGCACTGACTTTCCTCCTACATTCTCCAGCGCGCCCTGTGGCACTGACTTTCCTCCTACATTCTCCAGCGCACCCTGCAGCACTGACTTTCCTCCTACATTCTACAGTGCGCCCTGCAGCACTGACTTTCCACCTACATTCTCCTGCGCGCCCTGCAGCACTGACTCTCCTCCTACATCTCCAGCGCACCCTGCAGCATTGACTCTCCTCCTACATCTCCAGCGCTCCCTGCAGAACTGACTTTCCTCCTACATTCTCCAGCGCACCCTGCAGCACTGACTTTCCTCCTACATTCTCCAGCGCGCCCTGCAGCACTGACTCTCCTCCTACATTCTCCAGCGTTCCTTGCAGCACTGAGCTTCCTCCTATATTCTCCATCAGGCCCTGCAGCACTGACTCTCCTCCTACATTCTCCAGCGCGGCCTGCAGCACTGACTTTCCTCCTACATTCTCCAACGTGCCCTGCAGCACTGACTTTCCTCCTACTTTCTCCCGCGCGCCCTGCAGCACTGACTTTCCTGATACATTCTCCAGCGCACGCTGCAACACTGACACTCCGCATACATTCTCCAGCGCACGCTGCAGCACTGACTCTCCCCCTGCAATCTCCAGCGCGCCCTGCAGCACTGACTTTCCTCCTACATTCTCCAGCGCACCCTGCAGCACTGTCTTTCCTCCTACATTCTCCAGCGCTCCCTGCAGCACTGACTTTCCTCCTACATTCTCCAGCGCGCCCTGCGGCACTGACTTTCCTCCTACATTCTTCAGCGCACCCTGCAGCAATGACTTTCCTCCTACATTCTCCAGCACGCCCTGCAGCACTGACTTTCCTCCTACATTCTCCAGCGTGCCCTGCAGCACTCACTCTCCTCCTACATTCTCCAGCACGCCCTGCAGCACTGACTTTCCTCCTACATTCTGCAGCGTGCCCTGCAGCACTGACTCTCTTCCTACATTCTCCAGCGCGCCCTGCAGCACTGACTTTCCTCTTACATTCTCCAGGGCATCCTGCAGCACTGACTCTCGTCCTACATTCTCCAGTGCTCCCTGCAGCACTGACGTTCCTCCTGCATTCTCCAGGGTTTCCTGCAGAACTGACTTTCCTCCTGCATTCTCCAGCATTCCCTGCAGCACTGACTTTCCTCCCACATTCTCCAGCGCGCCCTGCAGCACTGACTCTCCTCCTACATTCTCCAGCGCGCCCTGCAGCACTGACTCTCCTCCTACATTCTCCAGCGTTCCCTGCAGCACTGACCTTCCTCCTACATTCTCCATCACGCCCTGCAGCACTGACTTTTCTCCCACATTCTCCAGCGCGCCCTGCAGCACTGACTCTCCTCCTACATTCTCCAGCGCGCCCTGCAGCACTGACTCTCCTACTACATTGTCCAGCGCGCCCTGCAGCACTGACTCTCCTCCCACATTCTCCAGCACGCCCTGCAGCACTCACTCTCCTCCTACATTCTCCAGCACGCCCTGCAGCACTGACTCTCCTCCTACGTTCTCCAACATGCCTTGCAGCACTGACTTTCCTCCTACATTCTCCAGCGTTCCCTGCAGCACTGACCTTCCTCCTACATTCTCCAGCGTGCTCTGCAGCACTGACTTTCCTCCTACAGTCTCCACTGCGCCCTGCAGCACTGACTCTACTCCGGCATTCTCCAGCGTTCCCTGCAGCACTGACCTTCCTCCTATATTCTCCATCACGCCCTGCAGCACTGACTTTCCTCCTACATTCTCCAGCACGCCCTGCAGCACTGACTTTCCTCCTACCTTCTGCAGCGTGCCCTGCAGCACTGACTCTCTTCCTACATTGTCCAGCGCGCCCTGCAGCACTGACTTTCCTCTTACATTCACCAGCGCATCCTGCAGCACTGACTCTCTTCCTACATTCTCCAGTGCTCCCTGCAGCACTGTCTTTCCTCCTGCATTCTCCAGGGTTTCCTGCAGAACTGACTTTCCGCCTACATTCTCCAGCGCTCCCTGCAGCACTGACTTTCCTCCTGCATTCTCCAGCATTCCCTGCAGCACTGACTTTCCTCCCACATTCTCCAGCGCGCCCTGCAGCACTGACTCTCCTCCTACATTCTCCAGCGCCGCCTGCAGCACTGACTCTCCTCCTACATTCTCCAGCGCGCCCTGCAGCACTGACTCTCCTCCTACATTCTCCAGCGCGCCCTGCAGCACTGACTCTCCTCCTACATTCTCCAGCACGCCCTGCAGCACTGACTCTCCTCCTACATTCTCAGCACGCCCTGCAGCACTGACTTTCCTCCCACATTCTCCACCGCACGCTGCAGCACTGACACTCCTCCTACATTACCCAGCGCACGCTGCAGCACTGACTCTCCCCCTACAATCTCCAGCGCGCCCTGCAGCACTGACTTTCCTGATACATTCTCCAGTGCACGCTGCAGCACTGACACTCCTCCTACATTCTCCAGCGCACGTTGCAGCACTGACTCTCCCCCTACAATCTCCAGCGCGCCCTGCAGCACTGACTTTCCTCCTACATTCTCCAGCGTTCGCTGCAGCACTGTCTTTCCTCCTACATTCTCCAGCGCTCCTTGCAGCACTGACTTTCCTCCTACATTCTCCAGCGCGCCCTGCGGCACTGACTTTCCTCCTACATTCTCCAGCGCGCCCTGCAGCCCTGACTTTCCTCCTACATTCTCCACCGCGCCCTGCAGCACTGACTCTCCTCCTACATTCCCCAGCATTCCCTGCAGCACTGACCTTCCTCCTATAGTCTCCATCACGCCCTGCAGCACTGACTTTCCTCCCACATTCTCCAGCGCGCCCTGCAGCACTGACTCTCCTCCTACATTCTCCAGCGCGGCCTGCAGCACTGACTTTCCTGCTACATTCTCCAACGTGCCCTGCAGCACTGACTTTCCTCCTACTTTCTCCAGCGCGCCCTGCAGCACTGACTTTCCTGATACATTCTCCAGCGCACGCTGCAACACTGACACTCCTCCTACATTCTCCAGCGCACGCTGCAGCACTGACTCTCCCCCTACAATCTCCAGCGCGCCCTGCAGCACTGACTTTCCTCCTACATTCTCCAGCGCACCCTGCAGCACTGTCTTTCCTCCTACATTCTCCAGCGCTCCCTGCAGCACTGACTTTCCTCCTACATTCTCCAGCGCGCCCTGCAGCACTGACTCTCCTCCTACATTCTCCAGCGTTCCTTGCAGCACTGAGCTTCCTCCTATATTCTCCATCAGGCCCTGCAGCACTGACTCTCCTCCTACATTCTCCAGCGCGGCCTGCAGCACTGACTTTCCTCCTACATTCTCCAACGTGCCCTGCAGCACTGACTTTCCTCCTACATTCTCCCGCGCGCCCTGCAGCACTGACTTTCCTGATACATTCTCCAGCGCACGCTGCAGCACTGACACTCCGCATACATTCTCCAGCGCACGCTGCAGCACTGACTCTCCTCCCTGCAATCTCCAGCGCGCCCTGCAGCACTGACTTTCCTCCTACATTCTCCAGCGCACCCTGCAGCACTGTCTTTCCTCCTACATTCTCCAGCGCTCCCTGCAGCACTGACTTTCCTCCTACATTCTCCAGCGCGCCCTGCAGCACTGACTTTCCTCCTACATTCTTCAGCGCACCCTGCAGCAATGACTTTCCTCCTACATTCTCCAGCACGCCCTGCAGCACTGACTTTCCTCCTACATTCTCCAGCGTGCCCTGCAGCACTGACTCTCCTCCTACATTCTCCAGCACGCCCTGCAGCACTGACTTTCCTCCTACATTCTGCAGCGTGCCCTGCAGCACTGACTCTCTTCCTACATTCTCCAGCGCGCCCTGCAGCACTGACTTTCCTCTTACATTCTCCAGGGCATCCTGCAGCACTGACTCTCGTCCTACATTCTCCAGTGCTCCCTGCAGCACTGACGTTCCTCCTGCATTCTCCAGGGTTTCCTGCAGAACTGACTTTCCTCCTGCATTCTCCAGCATTCCCTGCAGCACTGACTTTCCTCCCACATTCTCCAGCGCGCCCTGCAGCACTGACTCTCCTCCTACATTCTCCAGCGCGCCCTGCAGCACTGACTCTCCTCCTACATTCTCCAGCGTTCCCTGCAGCACTGACCTTCCTCCTACATTCTCCATCACGCCCTGCAGCACTGACTTTCCTCCCACATTCTCCAGCGCGCCCTGCAGCACTGACTCTCCTCCTACATTCTCCAGCGCGCCCTGCAGCACTGACTCTCCTCCTACATTGTCCAGCGCGCCCTGCAGCACTGACTCTCCTCCCACATTCTCCAGCACGCCCTGCAGCACTGACTCTCCTCCTACATTCTCCAGCACGCCCTGCAGCACTGACTCTCCTCCTACGTTCTCCAGCGTGCCTTGCAGCACTGACTTTCCTCCTACATTCTCCAGCGTTCCCTGCACCACTGACCTTCCTCCTACATTCTCCAGCGTGCCCTGCAGCACTGACTTTCCTCCTACAGTCTCCACTGCGCCCTGCAGCACTGACTCTACTCCTGCATTCTCCAGCGTTCCCTGCAGCACTGACCGTCCTCCTATATTCTCCATCACGCCCTGCAGCACTGACTTTCCTCCTACATTCTCCAGCACGCCCTGCAGCACTGACTTTCCTCCTACCTTCTGCAGCGTGCCCTGCAGCACTGACTCTCTTCCTACATTGTCCAGCGCGCCCTGCAGCACTGACTTTCCTCTTACATTCACCAGCGCATCCTGCAGCACTGACTCTCTTCCTACATTCTCCAGTGCTCCCTGCAGCACTGTCTTTCCTCCTGCATTCTCCAGGGTTTCCTGCAGAACTGACTTTCCGCCTACATTCTCCAGCGCTCCCTGCAGCACTGACTTTCCTCCTGCATTCTCCAGCATTCCCTGCAGCACTGACTTTCCTCCCACATTCTCCAGCGCGCCCTGCATCACTGACTCTCCTCCTACATTCTCCAGCGCCGCCTGCAGCACTGACTCTCCTCCTACATTCTCCAGCGCGCCCTGCAGCACTGACTCTCCTCCTACATTCTCCAGCGCGCCCTGCAGCACTGACTCTCCTCCTACATTCTCCAGCACGCCCTGCAGCACTGACTCTCCTCCTACATTCTGCAGCACGCCCTGCAGCACTGACTTTCCTCCCACATTCTCCACCGCACGCTGCAGCACTGACACTCCTCCTACATTACCCAGCGCACGCTGCAGCACTGACTCTCCCCCTACAATCTCCAGCGCGCCCTGCAGCACTGACTTTCCTGATACATTCTCCAGTGCACGCTGCAGCACTGACACTCCTCCTACATTCTCCAGCGCACGTTGCAGCACTGACTCTCCCCCTACAATCTCCAGCGCGCCCTGCAGCACTGACTTTCCTCCTACATTCTCCAGCGTTCGCTGCAGCACTGTCTTTCCTCCTACATTCTCCAGCGCTCCCTGCAGCACTGACTTTCCTCCTACATTCTCCAGCGCGCCCTGCGGCACTGACTTTCCTCCTACATTCTCCAGCGCGCCCTGCAGCACTGACTTTCCTCCTACATTCTCCACCGCGCCCTGCAGCACTGACTCTCCTCCTACATTCCCCAGCATTCCCTGCAGCACTGACCTTCCTCCTATAGTCTCCATCACGCCCTGCAGCACTGACTTTCCTCCCACATTCTCCAGCGCGCCCTGCAGCACTGACTCTCCTCCTACATTCTCCAGCGCGGCCTGCAGCACTGACTTTCCTGCTACATTCTCCAACGTGCCCTGCAGCACTGACTTTCCTCCTACTTTCTCCAGCGCGCCCTGCAGCACTGACTTTCCTGATACATTCTCCAGCGCACGCTGCAACACTGACACTCCTCCTACATTCTCCAGCGCACGCTGCAGCACTGACTCTCCCCCTACAATCTCCAGCGCGCCCTGCAGCACTGACTTTCCTCCTACATTCTCCAGCGCACCCTGCAGCACTGTCTTTCCTCCTACATTCTCCAGCGCTCCCTGCAGCACTGACTTTCCTCCTACATTCTCCAGCGCGCCCTGCGGCACTGACTTTCCTCCTACATTCTCCAGCGCACCCTGCAGCAATGACTTTCCTCCTACATTCTCCAGCGCGCCCTGCAGCACTGACTTTCCTCCTACATTCTCCAGCGCGCCCTGCAGCACTGACTCTCCTCCTACATTCTCCAGCACGCCCTGCAGCACTGACTTTCCTCCTACATTCTCCAGCACGCCCTGCAGCACTGACTTTCCTCCTACATTCTCCAGCACGCCCTGCAGCACTGATTTTGCTCCTACATTCTGCAGCGTGCCCTGCAGCACTGACTCTCTTCCTACATTCTCCAGCGCGCCCTGCAGCACTGACTTTCCTCTTACATTCTCCAGCGCATCCTGCAGCACTGACTCTCGTCCTACATTCTCCAGTGCTCCCTGCAGCACTGACGTTCCTCCTGCATTCTCCAGGGTTTCCTGCAGAACTGACTTTCCTCCTACATTCTCCAGCGCTCCCTGCAGCACTGACTTTCCTCCTGCATTCTCCAGCATTCCCTGCAGCACTGACTCTCCTCCCACAATCTCCAGCGCGCCCTGCAGCACTGACTCTCCTCCTACATTCTCCAGCGCTGCCTGCAGCACTGACTCTCCTCCTACATTCTCCAGCACGCCTTGCAGCACTGACTCTCCTCCAACATTCTCCAGCACGCCCTGCAGCACTGACTCTCCTCCTACGTTCTCCAGAGTGCCCTGCAGCACGGACTTTCCTCCTACATTCTACAGCGCGCCCTGCAGCACTGACTCTCCTCCTACATTCTCCAGCGTTCCCTGCAGCACTGACCTTCCTCCTACATTCTCCATCACGCCCTGCAGCACTGACTTTCCTCCCACATTCTCCAGCGCGCCCTGCAGCACTGACTCTCCTCCTACATTCTCCGGCGCGCCCTGCAGCACTGACTCTCCTCCTACATTGTCCAGCGCGCCCTGCAGCACTGACTCTCCTCCCACATTCTCCACCACGCCCTGCAGCACTGACTCTCCTCCTACATTCTCCAGCACGCCCTGCAGCACTGACTCTCCTCCTACGTTCTCCAGCGTGCCTTGCGGCACTGACTTTCCTCCTACATTCTCCAGCGTTCCCTGCAGCACTGACCGTCCTCCTACATTCTCCAGCGTGCCCTGCAGCACTGACTTTCCTCCTACAGTCTCCACCGCGCCCTGCAGCACTGACTCTCCTCCTGCATTCTCCAGCGTTCCCTGCAGCACTGACCTTCCTCCTATATTCTCCATCACGCCCTGCAGCACTGACTTTCTTCCCACATTCTCCAGCGTTTCCTGCAGCACTGACTCTCCTCCTACATTCTCCAGCGCGGCCTGCAGCACTGACTTTCCTCCCACTTTCTCCAACGTGCCCTGCAGCACTGACTTTCCTCCTACTTTCTCCCGCGCGCCCTGCAGCACTGACTTTCCTGATACATTCTCCAGCGCACGCTGCAGCACTGGCACTCCTCCTACATTCTCCAGCGCACGCTGCAGCACTGAATTTCCCCCTACAATCTCCAGCGAGCCCTCAGCACTGACTTTCCTCCTACATTCTCCAGCGCACCCTGCAGCACTGTCTTTCCTCCTACATTCTCCAGCGCTCCCTGCAGCACTGACTTTCCTCCTACATTCTCCAGCGCGCCCTGCGGCACTTTCTTTCCTCCTACATTCTCCAGCGCACCCTGCAGCAATGACTTTCCTCCTACATTCTCCAGCGCGCCCTGCAGCACTGACTTTCCTCCTACATTCTCCAGCGCGCCCTGCAGCACTGACTCTCCTCCTACATTCTCCAGCGCGCCCTGCAGCACTGACTTTCCTCCTACATTTTCCAGCACGCCCTGCAGCACTAACTTTTCTCCTACATTCTCCAGCACGCCCTGCAGCACTGACTTTCCTCCTACATTCTGCAGCTTGCCCTGCAGCACTTAATCTCTTCCTGCATTCTCCAGCGCTGCCTGCAGCACTGACTTTCCTCCTGATTCTCCAGGGTTTCCTGCAGAACTGATTTTCCTCCTACATTCTCCAGCGCTCCCTGCAGCACTGACTTTCCTCCTGCATTCTCCAGCATTCCCTGCAGCACTGACTTTCCTCCTACATTCTCCACCGCGCCCTGCAGCACTGACTCTCCTCCTACATTCTCCAGCGCGGCCTGCAGCACTGACTTTCCTCCTACATTCTCCAGCGCACGCTGCAGCGCTTACTCTCCTCCAACAATCTCCAGCGCGCCCTGCAGCACTGACTTTCCTCCTACATTCTCCAGCGCACCCTGCAGCACTGACACTCCTCCTACATTCTCCAGCGCTCCCTGCAGCACTGACTTTCCTCCTACATTCTCCAGCGCGCCCTGTGGCACTGACTTTCCTCCTACATTCTCCAGCGCACCCTGCAGCACTGACTTTCCTGCTACATTCTACAGTGCGCCCTGCAGCACTGACTTTCCACCTACATTCTCCTGCGTGCCCTGCAGCACTGACTTTCCTCCTACTTTCTCCCGCGCGCCCTGCAGCACTGACTTTCCTGATACATTCTCCAGCGCACGCTGCAACACTGACACTCCGCCTACATTCTCCAGCGCACGCTGCAGCACTGACTCTCCCCCTGCAATCTCCAGCGCGCCCTGCAGCACTGACTTTCCTCCTACATTCTCCAGCGCACCCTGCAGCACTGTCTTTCCTCCTACATTCTCCAGCGCTCCCTGCGGCACTGACTTTCCTCCTACATTCTTCAGCGCACCCTGCAGCAATGACTTTCCTCCTACATTCTCCAGCACGCCCTGCAGCACTGACTTTCCTCCTACATTCTCCAGCGTGCCCTGCAGCACTGACTCTCCTCCTACATTCTCCAGCACGCCCTGCAGCACTGACTTTCCTCCTACATTCTGCAGCGTGCCCTGCAGCACTGACTCTCTTCCTACATTCTCCAGCGCGCCCTGCAGCACTGACTTTCCTCTTACATTCTCCAGGGCATCCTGCAGCACTGACTCTCGTCCTACATTCTCCAGTGCTCCCTGCAGCACTGACGTTCCTCCTGCATTCTCCAGCATTCCCTGCAGCACTGACTTTCCTCCCACATTCTCCAGCGCGCCCTGCAGCACTGACTCTCCTCCTACATTCTCCAGCGCTGCCTGCAGCACTGACTCTCCTCCTACATTCTCCAACGCGCCCTGCAGCACTGACTCTCCTCCTACATTCTCCAGCACGCCTTGCAGCACTGACTCTCCTCCTACATTCTCCAGCACGCCCTGCAGCACTGACTCTCCTCCTACGTTCTCCAGCTTGCCCTGCAGCACGGACTTTCCTCCTACATTCTACAGCGCGCCCTGCAGCACTGACTCTCCTCCTACATTCTCCAGCGTTCCCTGCAGCACTGACCTTCCTCCTACATTCTCCATCACGCCCTGCAGCACTGACTTTTCTCCCACATTCTCCAGCGCGCCCTGCAGCACTGACTCTCCTCCTACATTCTCCAGCGCGCCCTGCAGCACTGACTCTCCTACTACATTGTCCAGCGCGCCCTGCAGCACTGACTCTCCTCCCACATTCTCCAGCACGCCCTGCAGCACTCACTCTCCTCCTACATTCTCCAGCACGCCCTGCAGCACTGACTCTCCTCCTACGTTCTCCAACATGCCTTGCAGCACTGACTTTCCTCCTACATTCTCCAGCGTTCCCTGCAGCACTGACCTTCCTCCTACATTCTCCAGCGTGCCCTGCAGCACTGACTTTCCTCCTACAGTCTCCACTGCGCCCTGCAGCACTGACTCTCCTCCGGCATTCTCCAGCGTTCCCTGCAGCACTGACCTTCCTCCTATATTCTCCATCACGCCCTGCAGCACTGACTTTCCTCCTACATTCTCCAGCACGCCCTGCAGCACTGACTTTCCTCCTACCTTCTGCAGCGTGCCCTGCAGCACTGACTCTCTTCCTACATTGTCCAGCGCGCCCTGCAGCACTGACTTTCCTCTTACATTCACCAGCGCATCCTGCAGCACTGACTCTCTTCCTACATTCTCCAGTGCTCCCTGCAGCACTGTCTTTCCTCCTGCATTCTCCAGGGTTTCCTGCAGAACTGACTTTCTGCCTACATTCTCCAGCGCTCCCTGCAGCACTGACTTTCCTCCTGCATTCTCCAGCATTCCCTGCAGCACTGACTTTCCTCCCACATTCTCCAGCGCGCCCTGCAGCACTGACACTCCTCCTACATTCTCCAGCGCCGCCTGCAGCACTGACTCTCCTCCTACATTCTCCAGCGCGCCCTGCAGCACTGACTCTCCTCCTACATTCTCCAGCTCGCCCTGCAGCACTGACTCTCCTCCTACATTCTCCAGCACGCCCTGCAGCACTGACTCTCCTCCTACATTCTCCAGCACGCCCTGCAGCACTGACTTTCCTCCCACATTCTCCACCGCACGCTGCAGCACTGACACTCTTCCTACATTACCCAGCGCACGCTGCAGCACAGACTCTCCCCCTACAATCTCCAGCGCGCCCTGCAGCACTGACTTTCCTGATACATTCTCCAGCGCATGCTGCAGCACTGACACTCCTCCTACATTCTCCAGCGCACGCTGCAGCACTGACTCTCCCCCTACAATCTCCAGCGCGCCCTGCAGCACTGACTTTCCTCCTACATTCTCCAGCGTTCGCTGCAGCACTGTCTTTCCTCCTACATTCTCCAGCGCTCCCTGCAGCACTGACTTTCCTCCTACATTCTCCAGCGCGCCCTGCGGCACTGACTTTCCTCCTACATTCTCCAGCGCGCCCTGCAGCACTGACTTTCCTCCTACATTCTCCACCGCGCCCTGCAGCACTGACTCTCCTCCTACATTCCCCAGCATTCCCTGCAGCACTGACCTTCCTCCTATAGTCTCCATCACGCCCTGCAGCACTGACTTTCCTCCCACATTCTCCAGCGCGCCCTGCAGCACTGACTCTCCTCCTACATTCTCCAGCGCGGCCTGCAGCACTGACTTTCCTGCTACATTCTCCAACGTGCCCTGCAGCACTGACTTTCCTCCTACTTTCTCCCGCGCGCCCTGCAGCACTGACTTTCCTGATACATTCTCCAGCGCACGCTGCAACACTGACACTCCTCCTACATTCTCCAGCGCACGCTGCAGCACTGACTCTCCCCCTACAATCTCCAGCGCGCCCTGCAGCACTGACTTTCCTCCTACATTCTCCAGCGCACCCTGCAGCACTGTCTTTCCTCCTACATTCTCCAGCGCTCCCTGCAGCACTGACTTTCCTCCTACATTCTCCAGCGCGCCCTGCGGCACTGACTTTCCTCCTACATTCTCCAGCGCACCCTGCAGCAATGACTTTCCTCCTACATTCTCCAGCACGCCCTGCAGCACTGACTTTCCTCCTACATTCTCCAGCACGCCCTGCGGCACTGACTTTCCTCCTACATTCTCCAGCACGCCCTGCAGCACTGATTTTGCTCCTACATTCTGCAGCGTGCCCTGCAGCACTGACTCTCTTCCTACATTCTCCAGCGCGCCCTGCAGCACTGACTTTCCTCTTACATTCTCCAGCGCATCCTGCAGCACTGACTCTCGTCCTACATTCTCCAGTGCTCCCTGCAGCACTGACGTTCCTCCTGCATTCTCCAGGGTTTCCTGCAGAACTGACTTTCCTCCTACATTCTCCAGCGCTCCCTGCAGCAGTGACTTTCCTCCTGCATTCTCCAGCATTCCCTGCAGCACTGACTTTCCTCCCACAATCTCCAGCGCACCCTGCAGCACTGACTCTCCTCCTACATTCTCCAGCGCTGCCTGCAGCACTGACTCTCCTCCTACATTCTCCAACGCGCCCTGCAGCACTGACTCTCCTCCTACATTCTCCAGCACGCCTTGCAGCACTGACTCTCCTCCAACATTCTCCAGCACGCCCTGCAGCACTGACTCTCCTCCTACATTCTCCAGAGTGCCCTGCAGCACGGACTTTCCTCCTACATTCTACAGCGCGCCCTGCAGCACTGACTCTCCTCCTACTTTCTCCCGCGCGCCCTGCAGCACTGACTTTCCTGATACATTCTCCAGCGCACGCTGCAACACTGACACTCCTCCTACATTCTCCAGCGTTCGCTGCAGCACTGTCTTTCCTCCTACATTCTCCAGCGCTCCCTGCAGCACTGACTTTCCTCCTACATTCTCCAGCGCGCCCTGCGGCACTGACTTTCCTCCTACATTCTCCAGCGCGCCCTGCAGCACTGACTTTCCTCCTACATTCTCCACCGCGCCCTGCAGCACTGACTCTCCTCCTACATTCCCCAGCATTCCCTGCAGCACTGACCTTCCTCCTATAGTCTCCATCACGCCCTGCAGCACTGACTTTCCTCCCACATTCTCCAGCGCGCCCTGCAGCACTGACTCTCCTCCTACATTCTCCAGCGCGGGCTGCAGCACTGACTTTCCTGCTACATTTTCCAACGTGCCCTGCAGCACTGACTTTCCTCCTACTTTCTCCCGCGCGCCCTGCAGCACTGACTTTCCTGATACATTCTCCAGCGCACGCTGCAACACTGACACTCCTCCTACATTCTCCAGCGCACCCTGCAGCACTGTCTTTCCTCCTACATTCTCCAGCGCTCCCTGCAGCACTGACTTTCCTCCTACATTCTCCAGCGCACCCTGCAGCAATGACTTTCCTCCTACATTCTCCAGCGGGCCCTGCAGCACTGACTTTCCTCCTACTTTCTCCAGCGCGCCCTGCAGCACTGACTCTCCTCCTACATTCTCCAGCACGCCCTGCAGCACTGACTTTCCTCCTACCTTCTCCAGCACGCCCTGCAGCACTGACTTTCCTCCTACATTCTCCAGCACGCCCTGCGGCACTGATTTTCCTCCTACATTCTGCAGCGTGCCCTGCAGCGCTGACTCTCTTCCTACATTCTCCAGCGCGCCCTGCAGCACTGACTTTCCTCTTACATTCTCCAGCGCATCCTCCAGCACTGACTCTCCTCCTACATTCTCCAGTGCTCCCTGCAGCACTGACGTTCCTCCTGCATTCTCCATGGTTTCCTGCAGAACTGACTTTCCTCCTACATTCTCCAGCGCTCCCTGCAGCACTGACTTTCCTCCTGCATTCTCCAGCATTCCCTGCAGCACTGACCTTCCTCCTACATTCTCCATCACGCCCTGCAGCATTGTCTTTCCTCCCACATTGTCCAGCGCGCCCTGCAGCACTGACTCTCCTCCTACATTCTCCGCCGCGCCCTGCAGCACTGACTCTCCTCCTACATTGTCCAGCGCGTCCTGCAGCACTGACTCTCCTCCCACATTCTCCAGCACGCCCTGCAGCACTGACTCTCCTCCTACATTCTCCAGCACGCCCTGCAGCACTGACTCTCCTCCTACGTTCTCCAGCGCGCCTTGCAGCACTGACTTTCCTCCTACATTCTCCAGCGTTCCCTGCAGCACTGACCTTCCTCCTACATTCTCCAGCGTGCCCTGCAGCACTGACTTTCCTCCTACAGTCTCCACCGCGCCCTGCAGCACTGACTCTCCTCCTGCATTCTCCAGCGTTCCCTGCAGCACTGACCTTCCACCCACATTCTTCAGCGTTTCCTGCAGCACTGACTCTCCTCCTACATTCTCCAGCGCGGCCTGCAGCACTGAACTTCCTCCTACTTTCTCCAACGTGCCCTGCAGCACTGACTTTCCTCCTACTTTCTCCCGCGCGCCCTGCAGCACTGACTTTCCTGATACATTCTCCAGCGCACGCTGCAGCACTGGCACTCCTCCTACATTCTCCAGCGCACGCTGCAGCACTGACTCTCCCCCTACAATCTCCAGCGAGCCCTCAGCACTGACTTTCCTCCTACATTCTCCAGCGCACCCTGCAGCACTGTCTTTCCTCCTAGATTCTCCAGCGCTCCCTGCAGCACTGACTTTCCTCCTACATTCTCCAGCGCGACCTGCGGCACTTTCTTTCCTCCTACATTCTCCAGCGCACCCTGCAGCAATGACTTTCCTCCTACATTCTCCAGCGCACCCTGCAGCACTGACACTCCTCCTACATTCTCCAGCACTCCCTGCAGCACTGACTTTCCTCCGACATTCTCCAGCGCGCCCTGCGGCACTGACTTTCCTCCTACATTCTCCAGCGCACCCTGCAGCACTGACTTTCCTCCTACATTCTACAGTGCGCCCTGCAGCACTGACTTTCCACCTACATTCTCCTGCGCGCCCTGCAGCACTGACTCTCCTCCTACATCTCCAGCGCACCCTGCAGCATTGACTCTCCTCCTACATCTCCAGCGCTCCCTGCAGAACTGACTTTCCTCCTACATTCTCCAGCGCACCTGCAGCACTGACTTTCCTCCTACAGTCTCCAGCGCGCCCTGCAGCACTGACTCTCCTCCTACATTCTCCAGCGTTCCTTGCAGCACTGAGCTTCCTCCTATATTCTCCATCACACCCTGCAGCACTGACTTTCCTCCCACATTCTCCAGCGCGCCCTGCAGCACTGACTCTCCTCCTACATTCTCCAGCGCGGCCTGCAGCACTGACTTTCCTCCTACATTCTCCAGCGTGCCCTGCAGCACTGACCTTGCTCCTACATTCTCCCGCGCGCCTTGCAGCACTGACTTTCATCCTACATGTTCCAGCGCACGCTGCAGCACTGACTTTCCTCCTACATTCTCCAGCGCACCCTGCAGCACTGACTCTTCTCCTACATTCTCCAGCGCGCCCTGCAGCACTGACTCTCCACCTACATTCTCCAGCTTTCCCTGCAGCACAGACTCTCGTCCTAGATTCTCCTGCGCTCCCTGCAGCACTGACTTTCCTCCTACATTCTCCAGCGCACCCTGCAGCACTGACACTCCTCCTATATTCTCCAGCGCACCCTGCAGCACTGACTTTCCTCCTACATTCTACAGTGCGCCCTGCAGCACTGACTTACATCCTACATTCTCCAGCGCGCACTGCAGCACTGACCCTCCTGCTACATTCTCCAGCACGGCCTGCAGCACTGACTTTCCTCCTACATTCTCCAGCGCGCCCTACAGCACTGACCTTCCTCCTACATTCTCCCACGCGCCCTGCAGCACTGACTTTCATCCTACATGCTCCAGCGCACGCTGCAGCACTGACTTTACTCCTACATTCTCCAGCGCACCCTGCAGCACTGACTCTCCTCCTACATTCTCCAGCTTTCCCTGCAGCACTGACTCTCCTCCTACATTCTCCAGCGCGCCCTGCAGCACTGACTCTCCTCCTACATTCTCCAGCGCGCCCTACAGCACTGACTCTCCTACATTCTCCAGCGTGCCCTGCAGCACTGTCTCTCGTCCAAGATTTTCCTGCGCTCCCTGCAGCACTGACTTTCCTCCTAAATTCTCCAGCGCGCCCTGCAGCACTGACTTTCCTCTTACATTCTCCAGAGCATCCTGCAGCACTGACTCTCTTCCTACATTCTCCAGCGCTCCCTGCAGCACTGACTTTCCTCCTACATTCTCCAGCGTTTCCTGCAGCACTGACTTTCCCCCTACATTCTCCAGCGCTCCCTGCAGCACTGACTTTCCTCCTGCATTCTCCAGCATTCCCTGCAGGACTGACTTTCCTCCTACATTCTCCAGTGCGCCCTGCAGGACTGACTCTCCTCCTACATTCTCCAGCCTTCCCTGCAGCACTGACCTTCCTCCTACATTCTCCATCATGCCCTGTAGCACTGACTCTCCTCCTACATTCTCCAGCGCGCCCTGCAGCACTGACTTTCCTCCTACATTTTCCAGCACGCCCTGCAGCACTGACTTTTCTCCTACATTCTCCAGCACGCCCTGCAGCACTGACTTTCCTCCTACATTCTGCAGCTTGCCCTGCAGCACTTACTCTCTTCCTACATTCTCCAGCGCTCCCTGCAGCACTGACTTTCCTCCTGATTCTCCAGGGTTTCCTGCAGAACTGATTTTCCTCCTACATTCTCCAGCGCTCCCTGCAGCACTGACTTTCCTCCTGCATTCTCCAGCATTCCCTGCAGCACTGACTTTCCTCCTACATTCTCCACCGCGCCCTGCAGCACTGACTCTCCTCCTACATTCTCCAGCGTTCCCTGCAGCACTGAGCTTCCTCCTATATTCTCCATCACGCCCTGCAGCACTGACTTTCCTCCTACATTCTCCAGCGCGCCCTGCAGCAATGACTCTCCTCCTACATTCTCCAGCGCGGCCTGCAGCACTGACTTTCCTCCTACATTCTCCAGCGCACGCTGCAGCGCTTACTCTCCTCCAACAATCTCCTGCGCGCCCTGCAGCACTGACTTTCCTCCTACATTCTCCAGCGCACCCTGCAGCACTGACACTCCTCCTACATTCTCGAGCGCTCCCTGCAGCACTGACTTTCCTCCGACATTCTGCAGCGCGCCCTGCGGCACTGACTTTCCTCCTACATTCTCCAGCGCACCCTGCAGCACTGACTTTCCTCCTACATTCTACAGTGCGCCCTGCAGCACTGACTTTCCACCTACATTCTCCTGCGCGCCCTGCAGCACTGACTCTCCTCCTACATCTCCAGCGCACCCTGCAGCATTGACTCTCCTCCTACATCTCCAGCGCTCCCTGCAGAACTGACTTTCCTCCTACATTCTCCAGCGCACCCTGCAGCACTGACTTTCCTCCTACATTCTCCAGCGCGCCCTGCAGCACTGACTCTCCTCCTACATTCTCCAGCGTTCCTTGCAGCACTGAGCTTCCTCCTATATTCTCCATCACGCCCTGCAGCACTGACTTTCCTCCCACATTCTCCAGCGTGCCCTGCAGCACTGACTCTCCTCCTACATTCTCCAGCGCGGCCTGCAGCACTGGCTCTCCTCCTACATTCTCCAACGTGCCCTGCAGCACTGACTTTCCTCCTACTTTCTCCCGCGCGCCCTGCATCACTGACTTTCCTGATACATTCTCCAGCGCACGCTGCAGCACTGACACTCCTCCTACATTCTCCAGCGCACGCTGCAGCGCTTACTCTCCTCCTACAATCTCCCGCGCGCTCTGCAGCACTGACATTCCTCCTACATTCTCCAGCGCACCCTGCAGCACTGACACTCCTCCTACATTCTCCAGCGCTCCCTGCAGCAGTGACTTTCCTCCTACATTCTCCTGCGCGCCCTGCGGCACTGACTTTCCTCCTACATTCTCCAGCGCACCCTGCAGCACTGACTTTCCTCCTACATTCTCCAGCGTGCCCTGCAGCCCTGACCCTCCTCCTACATTCTCCAGCATGGCCGGCAGCACTGACCTTGCTCCTACATTCTCCCGCGCGCCTTGCAGCACTGACTTTCATCCTACATGTTCCAGCGCACGCTGCAGCACTGACTTTCCTCCTACATTCTCCAGCGCACCCTGCAGCACTGACTCTCCTCCTACATTCTCCAGCGCGCCCTGCAGCACTGACTCTCCACCTACATTCTCCAGCTTTCCCTGCAGCACAGACTCTCGTCCTACATTCTCCAGCGCACCCTGCAGCACTGACACTCCTCCTACATTCTCCAGCGCACCCTGCAGCACTGACTTTCCTCCTACGTTCTCCAGCGCGCCCTGCGGCATTGACTTTCCTCCTACATTCTCCAGCGCACCCTGCAGCACTGACTTTCCTCCTACATTCTACAGCGCTCCCTGCAGCACTGACTTTCCTCCTGCATTCTCCAGCATTCCCTGCAGCACTGACCTTCCTCCTACATTCTCCATCACGCCCTGCAGCATTGTCTTTCCTCCCACATTGTCCAGCGCGCCCTGCAGCACTGACTCTCCTCCTACATTCTCCGCCGCGCCCTGCAGCACTGACTCTCCTCCTACATTGTCCAGCGCGCCCTGCAGCACTGACTGTCCTCCCACATTCTCCAGCACGCCCTGCAGCACTGACTCTCCTCCTACATTCTCCAGCACGCCCTGCAGCACTGACTCTCCTCCTACGTTCTCCAGCGTTCCCTGCAGCACTGACCTTCCTCCTACATTCTCCAGCGTGCCCTGCAGCACTGACTTTCCTCCTACAGTCTCCACCGCGCCCTGCAGCACTGACTCTCCTCCTGCATTCTCCAGCGTTCCCTGCAGCACTGACCTTCCTCCCACATTCTTCAGCGTTTCCTGCAGCACTGACTCTCCTCCTACATTCTCCAGCGCGGCCTGCAGCACTGAACTTCTTCCTACTTTCTCCAACGTGCCCTGCAGCACTGACTTTCCTCCTACTTTCTCCCGCGCGCCCTGCAGCACTGACTTTCCTGATACATTCTCCAGCGCACGCTGCAGCACTGGCACTCCTCCTACATTCTCCAGCGCACGCTGCAGCACTGACTCTCCCCCTACAATCTCCAGCGAGCCCTCAGCACTGACTTTCCTCCTACATTCTCCAGCGCACCCTGCAGCACTGTCTTTCCTCCTAGATTCTCCAGCGCTCCCTGCAGCACTGACTTTCCTCCTACATTCTCCAGCGCGACCTGCGGCACTTTCTTTCCTCCTACATTCTCCAGCGCACCCTGCAGCAATGACTTTCCTCCTACATTCTCCAGCGCACCCTGCAGCACTGACACTCCTCCTACATTCTCCAGCACTCCCTGCAGCACTGACTTTCCTCCGACATTCTCCAGCGCGCCCTGCGGCACTGACTTTCCTCCTACATTCTCCAGCGCACCCTGCAGCACTGACTTTCCTCCTACATTCTACAGTGCGCCCTGCAGCACTGACTTTCCACCTACATTCTCCTGCGCGCCCTGCAGCACTGACTCTCCTCCTACATCTCCAGCGCACCCTGCAGCATTGACTCTCCTCCTACATCTCCAGCGCTCCCTGCAGAACTGACTTTCCTCCTACATTCTCCAGCGCACCTGCAGCACTGACTTTCCTCCTACAGTCTCCAGCGCGCCCTGCAGCACTGACTCTCCTCCTACATTCTCCAGCGTTCCTTGCAGCACTGAGCTTCCTCCTATATTCTCCATCACACCCTGCAGCACTGACTTTCCTCCCACATTCTCCAGCGCGCCCTGCAGCACTGACTCTCCTCCTACATTCTCCAGCGCGGCCTGCAGCACTGACTTTCCTCCTACATTCTCCAGCGTGCCCTGCAGCACTGACCTTGCTCCTACATTCTCCCGCGCGCCTTGCAGCACTGACTTTCATCCTACATGTTCCAGCGCACGCTGCAGCACTGACTTTCCTCCTACATTCTCCAGCGCACCCTGCAGCACTGACTCTTCTCCTACATTCTCCAGCGCGCCCTGCAGCACTGACTCTCCACCTACATTCTCCAGCTTTCCCTGCAGCACAGACTCTCGTCCTAGATTCTCCTGCGCTCCCTGCAGCACTGACTTTCCTCCTACATTCTCCAGCGCACCCTGCAGCACTGACACTCCTCCTAAATTCTCCAGCGCGCCCTGCAGCACTGACTTTCCTCCTACATTCTACAGTGCGCCCTGCAGCACTGACTTACATCCTACATTCTCCAGCGCGCACTGCAGCACTGACCCTCCTGCTACATTCTCCAGCACGGCCTGCAGCACTGACTTTCCTCCTACATTCTCCAGCGCGCCCTACAGCACTGACCTTCCTCCTACATTCTCCCACGCGCCCTGCAGCACTGACTTTCATCCTACATGCTCCAGCGCACGCTGCAGCACTGACTTTACTCCTACATTCTCCAGCGCACCCTGCAGCACTGACTCTCCTCCTACATTCTCCAGCTTTCCCTGCAGCACTGACTCTCCTCCTACATTCTCCAGCGCGCCCTGCAGCACTGACTCTCCTCCTACATTCTCCAGCGTGCCCTGAGCACAGACTCTCTTCCTACATTCTCCAGCGCGCTCTGCAGCACTGACTTTCCTCTTACATTCTCCAGCGCATCCTGCAGCACTGACTCTCTTCCTACATTCTCCAGTGCTCCCTGCAGCACTGACTTTCCTCCTGCATTCTCCAGCGTTTCCTGCAGCACTGACTTTCCCCCTACATTCTCCAGCGCTCCCTGCAGCACTGACTTTCCTCCTGCATTCTCCAGCATTCCCTGCAGGACTGACTTTCCTCCTACATTCTCCAGTGCGCCCTGCAGGACTGACTCTCCTCCTACATTCTCCAGCCTTCCCTGCAGCACTGACCTTCCTCCTACATTCTCCATCACGCCCTGCAGCACTGACTCTCCTCCTACATTCTCCAGCGCGCCCTGCAGCACTGACTTTCCTCATACATTTTCCAGCACGCCCTGCAGCACTGACTTTTCTCCTACATTCTCCAGCACGCCCTGCAGCACTGACTTTCCTCCTACATTCTGCAGCTTGCCCTGCAGCACTTACTCTCTTCCTACATTCTCCAGCGCTCCCTGCAGCACTGACTTTCCTCCTGATTCTCCAGGGTTTCCTGCAGAACTGATTTTCCTCCTACATTCTCCAGCGCTCCCTGCAGCACTGACTTTCCTCCTGCATTCTCCAGCATTCCCTGCAGCACTGACTTTCCTCCTACATTCTCCACCGCGCCCTGCAGCACTGACTCTCCTCCTACATTCTCCAGCGTTCCCTGCAGCACTGAGCTTCCTCCTATATTCTCCATCACGCCCTGCAGCACTGACTTTCCTCCTACATTCTCCAGCGCGCCCTGCAGCAATGACTCTCCTCCTACATTCTCCAGCGCGGCCTGCAGCACTGACTTTCCTCCTACATTCTCCAGCGCACGCTGCAGCGCTTACTCTCCTCCAACAATCTCCTGCGCGCCCTGCAGCACTGACTTTCCTCCTACATTCTCCAGCGCACCCTGCAGCACTGACACTCCTCCTACATTCTCGAGCGCTCCCTGCAGCACTGACTTTCCTCCGACATTCTGCAGCGCGCCCTGCGGCACTGACTTTCCTCCTACATTCTCCAGCGCACCCTGCAGCACTGACTTTCCTCCTACATTCTACAGTGCGCCCTGCAGCACTGACTTTCCACCTACATTCTCCTGCGCGCCCTGCAGCACTGACTCTCCTCCTACATCTCCAGCGCACCCTGCAGCATTGACTCTCCTCCTACATCTCCAGCGCTCCCTGCAGAACTGACTTTCCTCCTACATTCTCCAGCGCACCCTGCAGCACTGACTTTCCTCCTACATTCTCCAGCGCGCCCTGCAGCACTGACTCTCCTCCTACATTCTCCAGCGTTCCTTGCAGCACTGAGCTTCCTCCTATATTCTCCATCACGCCCTGCAGCACTGACTTTCCTCCCACATTCTCCAGCGTGCCCTGCAGCACTGACTCTCCTCCTACATTCTCCAGCGCGGCCTGCAGCACTGGCTCTCCTCCTACATTCTCCAACGTGCCCTGCAGCACTGACTTTCCTCCTACTTTCTCCCGCGCGCCCTGCATCACTGACTTTCCTGATACATTCTCCAGCGCACGCTGCAGCACTGACACTCCTCCTACATTCTCCAGCGCACGCTGCAGCGCTGACTCTCCTCCTACAGTCTCCCGCGCGCTCTGCAGCACTGACATTCCTCCTACATTCTCCAGCGCACCCTGCAGCACTGACACTCCTCCTACATTCTCCAGCGCTCCCTGCAGCAGTGACTTTCCTCCTACATTCTCCTGCGCGCCCTGCGGCACTGACTTTCCTCCTACATTCTCCAGCGCACCCTGCAGCACTGACTTTCCTCCTACATTCTCCAGCGTGCCCTGCAGCCCTGACCCTCCTCCTACATTCTCCAGCATGGCCGGCAGCACTGACCTTGCTCCTACATTCTCCCGCGCGCCCTGCGGCATTGACTTTCCTCCTACATTCTCCAGCGCACCCTGCAGCACTGACTTTCCTCCTACATTCTACAGTGCGCCCTGCAGCACTGACTTACATCCTACATTCTCCAGCGCGCCCTGCAGCACTGACCCTCCTGCTACATTCTCCAGCACGGCCTGCAGCACTGACTTTCCTCCTACATTCTCCAGCGCGCCCTACAGCACTGACCTTCCTCCTACATTCTCCCACGCGCCCTGCAGCACTGACTTTCATCCTACATGCTCCAGCGCACGCTGCAGCACTGACTTTCCTCCTACATTCTCCAGCGCACCCTGCAGCACTGACTCTCCTCCTACATTCTCCAGCGCGCCCTGCTGCACTGTCTCTCCACCTACATTCTCCAGCTTTCCCTGCAGCACTGACTCTCCTCCTACATTCTCCAGCGCGCCCTGCAGCACTGACTCTCCTCCTACATTCTCCAGCGCGCCCTACAGCACTGACTCTCCTAATTCTCCAGCGTGCCCTGCAGCACTGTCTCTCGTCCAAGATTCTCCTGCGCTCCCTGCAGCACTGACTTTCCTCCTAAATTCTCCAGCGCGCCCTGCAGCACTGACTTTCCTCTTACATTCTCCAGAGCATCCTGCAGCACTGACTCTCTTCCTACATTCTCCAGCGCTCCCTGCAGCACTGACTTTCCTCCTGCATTCTCCAGCATTCCCTGCAGGACTGACTTTCCTCCTACATTCTCCTGTGCGCCCTGCAGGACTGACTCTCCTCCTACATTCTCCAGCGTTCCCTGCAGCACTGACCTTCCTCCTACATTCTCCATCACGCCCTGCAGCACTGACTTTCCTCCCACATTCTCCAGCGCGCCCTGCAGCACTGACTCTCCTCCTACATTCTCCAGCGCGGCCTGCAGCACTGACTCTCCTCCTACATTCTCCAGCGCGCCCTGCAGCACTGACTCTCCTCCTACATTCTCCAGCGTGCCCTGCAGCACTGACTCTCCTCCTACATTCTCCAGCATGCCCTGCAGCACTGACTTTCCTCCTACATTCTCCAGCGCGCCCTGCAGCACTGACTCTCCTTCTACATTCTCCAGCGATCCCTGCAGCACTGACCTTCCTCCTACATTCTCCAGCGTGCCCTGCAGCACTGACTTTCCTCCTACATTCTCCACCGCGCCCTGTAGCACTGACTTTCCTCGTACATTCTCCAGCGTTCCCTGCAGCACTGACCTTCCTCCTATATTCTCCATCACGCTCTGCAGCACTGTCTTTCCTCCCACATTCTCCAGCGCGCCTTGCAGCACTGACTCTCCTCCTACATTCTCCATCGCGGCCTGCAGCACTGATTTTCTTCCTACATTCTCCAGCGTGCCCTGCAGCACTGACTTTCCTCCTACATTCTCCAGCGTGCCCTGCAGCACTGACCTTGCTCCTACATTCTCCCGCGCGCCTTGCAGCACTGACTTTCATCCTACATGTTCCAGCGCACGCTGCAGCACTGACTTTCCTCCTACATTCTCCAGCGCACCCTGCAGCACTGACTCTTCTCCTACATTCTCCAGCGCGCCCTGCAGCACTGACTCTCCACCTACATTCTCCAGCTTTCCCTGCAGCACAGACTCTCGTCCTAGATTCTCCTGCGCTCCCTGCAGCACTGACTTTCCTCCTACATTCTCCAGCGCACCCTGCAGCACTGACACTCCTCCTATATTCTCCAGCGCACCCTGCAGCACTGACTTTCCTCCTACATTCTACAGTGCGCCCTGCAGCACTGACTTACATCCTACATTCTCCAGCGCGCACTGCAGCACTGACCCTCCTGCTACATTCTCCAGCACGGCCTGCAGCACTGACTTTCCTCCTACATTCTCCAGCGCGCCCTACAGCACTGACCTTCCTCCTACATTCTCCCACGCGCCCTGCAGCACTGACTTTCATCCTACATGCTCCAGCGCACGCTGCAGCACTGACTTTACTCCTACATTCTCCAGCGCACCCTGCAGCACTGACTCTCCTCCTACATTCTCCAGCTTTCCCTGCAGCACTGACTCTCCTCCTACATTCTCCAGCGCGCCCTGCAGCACTGACTCTCCTCCTACATTCTCCAGCGCGCCCTACAGCACTGACTCTCCTACATTCTCCAGCGTGCCCTGCAGCACTGTCTCTCGTCCAAGATTTTCCTGCGCTCCCTGCAGCACTGACTTTCCTCCTAAATTCTCCAGCGCGCCCTGCAGCACTGACTTTCCTCTTACATTCTCCAGAGCATCCTGCAGCACTGACTCTCTTCCTACATTCTCCAGCGCTCCCTGCAGCACTGACTTTCCTCCTGCATTCTCCAGCGTTTCCTGCAGCACTGACTTTCCCCCTACATTCTCCAGCGCTCCCTGCAGCACTGACTTTCCTCCTGCATTCTCCAGCATTCCCTGCAGGACTGAATTTCCTCCTACATTCTCCAGTGCGCCCTGCAGGACTGACTCTCCTCCTACATTCTCCAGCCTTCCCTGCAGCACTGACCTTCCTCCTACATTCTCCATCACGCCCTGCAGCACTGACTCTCCTCCTACATTCTCCAGCGCGCCCTGCAGCACTGACTTTCCTCCTACATTTTCCAGCACGCCCTGCAGCACTGACTTTTCTCCTACATTCTCCAGCACGCCCTGCAGCACTGACTTTCCTCCTACATTCTGCAGCTTGCCCTGCAGCACTTACTCTCTTCCTACATTCTCCAGCGCTCCCTGCAGCACTGACTTTCCTCCTGATTCTCCAGGGTTTCCTGCAGAACTGATTTTCCTCCTACATTCTCCAGCGCTCCCTGCAGCACTGACTTTCCTCCTGCATTCTCCAGCATTCCCTGCAGCACTGACTTTCCTCCTACATTCTCCACCGCGCCCTGCAGCACTGACTCTCCTCCTACATTCTCCAGCGTTCCCTGCAGCACTGAGCTTCCTCCTATATTCTCCATCACGCCCTGCAGCACTGACTTTCCTCCTACATTCTCCAGCGCGCCCTGCAGCAATGACTCTCCTCCTACATTCTCCAGCGCGGCCTGCAGCACTGACTTTCCTCCTACATTCTCCAGCGCACGCTGCAGCGCTTACTCTCCTCCAACAATCTCCTGCGCGCCCTGCAGCACTGACTTTCCTCCTACATTCTCCAGCGCACCCTGCAGCACTGACACTCCTCCTACATTCTCGAGCGTCCCTGCAGCACTGACTTTCCTCCGACATTCTGCAGCGCGCCCTGCGGCACTGACTTTCCTCCTACATTCTCCAGCGCACCCTGCAGCACTGACTTTCCTCCTACATTCTACAGTGCGCCCTGCAGCACTGACTTTCCACCTACATTCTCCTGCGCGCCCTGCAGCACTGACTCTCCTCCTACATCTCCAGCGCACCCTGCAGCATTGACTCTCCTCCTACATCTCCAGCGCTCCCTGCAGAACTGACTTTCCTCCTACATTCTCCAGCGCACCCTGCAGCACTGACTTTCCTCCTACATTCTCCAGCGCGCCCTGCAGCACTGACTCTCCTCCTACATTCTCCAGCGTTCCTTGCAGCACTGAGCTTCCTCCTATATTCTCCATCACGCCCTGCAGCACTGACTTTCCTCCCACATTCTCCAGCGTGCCCTGCAGCACTGACTCTCCTCCTACATTCTCCAGCGCGGCCTGCAGCACTGGCTCTCCTCCTACATTCTCCAACGTGCCCTGCAGCACTGACTTTCCTCCTACTTTCTCCCGCGCGCCCTGCATCACTGACTTTCCTGATACATTCTCCAGCGCACGCTGCAGCACTGACACTCCTCCTACATTCTCCAGCGCACGCTGCAGCGCTTACTCTCCTCCTACAATCTCCCGCGCGCTCTGCAGCACTGACATTCCTCCTACATTCTCCAGCGCACCCTGCAGCACTGACACTCCTCCTACATTCTCCAGCGCTCCCTGCAGCAGTGACTTTCCTCCTACATTCTCCTGCGCGCCCTGCGGCACTGACTTTCCTCCTACATTCTCCAGCGCACCCTGCAGCACTGACTTTCCTCCTACATTCTCCAGCGTGCCCTGCAGCCCTGACCCTCCTCCTACATTCTCCAGCATGGCCGGCAGCACTGACCTTGCTCCTACATTCTCCCGCGCGCCTTGCAGCACTGACTTTCATCCTACATGTTCCAGCGCACGCTGCAGCACTGACTTTCCTCCTACATTCTCCAGCGCACCCTGCAGCACTGACTCTCCTCCTACATTCTCCAGCGCGCCCTGCAGCACTGACTCTCCACCTACATTCTCCAGCTTTCCCTGCAGCACAGACTCTCGTCCTACATTCTCCAGCGCACCCTGCAGCACTGACACTCCTCCTACATTCTCCAGCGCACCCTGCAGCACTGACTTTCCTCCTACGTTCTCCAGCGCGCCCTGCGGCATTGACTTTCCTCCTACATTCTCCAGCGCACCCTGCAGCACTGACTTTCCTCCTACATTCTACAGTGCGCCCTGCAGCACTGACTTACATCCTACATTCTCCAGCGCGCCCTGCAGCACTGACCCTCCTGCTACATTCTCCAGCACGGCCTGCAGCACTGACTTTCCTCCTACATTCTCCAGCGCGCCCTACAGCACTGACCTTCCGCCTACATTCTCCCACGCGCCCTGCAGCACTGACTTTCATCCTACATGCTCCAGCGCACGCTGCAGCACTGACTTTCCTCCTACATTCTCCAGCGCACCCTGCAGCACTGACTCTCCTCCTACATTCTCCAGCGCGCCCTGCAGCACTGTCTCTCCACCTACATTCTCCAGCTTTCCCTGCAGCACTGACTCTCCTCCTACATTCTCCAGCGCGCCCTGCAGCACTGACTCTCCTCCTACATTCTCCAGCGCGCCCTACAGCACTGACTCTCCTAATTCTCCAGCGTGCCCTGCAGCACTGTCTCTCGTCCAAGATTCTCCTGCGCTCCCTGCAGCACTGACTTTCCTCCTAAATTCTCCAGCGCGCCCTGCAGCACTGACTTTCCTCTTACATTCTCCAGAGCATCCTGCAGCACTGACTCTCTTCCTACATTCTCCAGCGCTCCCTGCAGCACTGACTTTCCTCCTGCATTCTCCAGCATTCCCTGCAGGACTGACTTTCCTCCCACATTCTCCAGCGCGCCCTGCAGCACTGACTCTCCTCCTACATTCTCCAGCGCGGCCTGCAGCACTGACTCTCCTCCTACATTCTCCAGCGCGCCCTGCAGCACTGACTCTCCTCCTACATTCTCCAGCGTGCCCTGCAGCACTGACTCTCCTCCTACATTCTCCAGCATGCCCTGCAGCACTGACTTTCCTCCTACATTCTCCAGCGCGCCCTGCAGCACTGACTCTCCTTCTACATTCTCCAGCGTTCCCTGCAGCACTGACCTTCCTCCTACATTCTCCAGCGTGCCCTGCAGCACTGACTTTCCTCCTACATTCTCCACCGCGCCCTGTAGCACTGACTTTCCTCGTACATTCTCCAGCGTTCCCTGCAGCACTGACCTTCCTCCTATATTCTCCATCACGCTCTGCAGCACTGTCTTTCCTCCCACATTCTCCAGCGCGCCTTGCAGCACTGACTCTCCTCCTACATTCTCCATCGCGGCCTGCAGCACTGATTTTCTTCCTACATTCTCCAGCGTGCCCTGCAGCACTGACTTTCCTCCTACTTTCTCCCGCGCGCCCTGCAGCACTGACTTTCCTGATACATTCTCCAGCGCACGCTGCAGCACTGACTCTCCTCCTACATTCTCCAGCGCACGCTGCAGCACTGACTCTCCTGCTACATTCTCCAGCGCGCCCTGCAGCACTGACTTTCCTCCTACATTCTCCAGCGCACCCTGCAGCACTGACTTTCCTCCTACATTCTCCAGCGCTCCCTGCAGCACTGACTTTCCTCCTACATTCTCCAGCACGCCCTGCGGCACTGACTCTCCTCCTACATTCTCCAGCGCGCCCTGCAGCACTGACTCTCCTCCTACATTCTCCAGCGCGCCCTACAGCACTGACTCTCCTACATTCTCCAGCGTGCCCTGCAGCACTGTCTCTCGTCCTAGATTCTCCTGCGCTCCCTGCAGCACTGACTTTCTTCCTACATTCTCCAGCGTTCCCTGCAGCACTGACCTTCCTCCTATATTCTCCATCACGCCCTGCAGCACTGACTTTCCTCCCACATTCTCCAGCGCGCCTTGCAGCACTGACTCTCCTCCTACATTCTCCATCGCGGCCTGCAGCACTGATTTTCTTCCTACATTCTCCAGCGTGCCCTGCAGCACTGACTTTCCTCCTACTTTCTCCCGCGCGCCCTGCAGCACTGACTTTCCTGATACATTCTCCAGCGCACGCTGCAGTACTGACTCTCCTCCTACATTCTGCAGCGCACGCTGCAGCACTGACTCTCCTGCTACATTCTCCAGCGCGCCCTGCAGCACTGCCTTTCCTCCTACATTCTCCAGCGCACCTTGCAGCACTGACTTTCCTCCTACATTCTCCAGCGCTCCCTGCAGCACTGACTTTCCTCCTACATTCTCCAGCACGCCCTGCGGCACTGACTTTCCTCCTACATTCTCCAGCGCGCCCTGCAGCACTGACTCTCCTCCTACATTCTCCAGCGTTCCTTGCAGCACTGAGCATCCTCCTATATTCTCCAGCGCTCCCTGCAGCACTGACTTTCTTCCTACATTCTACAGCGTGCCATGGAGCATTGACTCTCCTCCTACATTCTCCAGCGCTCCCTGCAGCACTGACTCTCCTCCTACGTTCTCCAGCGCGCCCTGCAGCACTAACTCACCTCCCACATTTTCCAGCGCGCCCTGCAGCAGACTTTCCTCCTACATCTCCAGCGCACCCTGCAGCATTGACTCTCCTCCTCCATCTCCAGCGCTCCCTGCAGAACTGACTTTCCTCCTACATTCTCCAGCGCACCTGCAGCACTGACTTTCCTCCTACAGTCTCCAGCGCGCCCTGCAGCACTGACTCTCCTCCTACATTCTCCAGCGTTCCTTGCAGCACTGAGCTTCCTCCTATATTCTCCATCACACCCTGCAGCACTGACTTTCCTCCCACATTCTCCAGCGCGCCCTGCAGCACTGACTCTCCTCCTACATTCTCCAGCGCGGCCTGCAGCACTGACTTTCCTCCTACATTCTCCAGCGTGCCCTGCAGCACTGACCTCGCTCCTACATTCTCCCGCGCGCCTTGCAGCACTGACTTTCATCCTACATGTTCCAGCGCACGCTGCAGCACTGACTTTCCTCCTACATTCTCCAGCGCACCCTGCAGCACTGACTCTTCTCCTACATTCTCCAGCGCGCACTGCAGCACTGACTCTCCACCTACATTCTCCAGCTTTCCCTGCAGCACAGACTCTCGTCCTAGATTCTCCTGCGCTCCCTGCAGCACTGACTTTCCTCCTACATTCTCCAGCGCACCCTGCAGCACTGACACTCCTCCTATATTCTCCAGCGCTCCCTGCAGCACTGACTTTCCTCCTACGTTCTCCAGCGCGCCCTGCGGCATTGACTTTCCTCCTACATTCTCCAGCGCACCCTGCAGCACTGACTTTCCTCCTACATTCTACAGTGCGCCCTGCAGCACTGACTTACATCCTACATTCTCCAGCGCGCACTGCAGCACTGACCCTCCTGCTACATTCTCCAGCACGGCCTGCAGCACTGACTTTCCTCCTACATTCTCCAGCGCGCCCTACAGCACTGACCTTCCTCCTACATTCTCCCACGCGCCCTGCAGCACTGACTTTCATCCTACATGCTCCAGCGCACGCTGCAGCACTGACTTTACTCCTACATTCTCCAGCGCACCCTGCAGCACTGACTCTCCTCCTACATTCTCCAGCGCGCCCTGCAGCACTGTCTCTCCACCTACATTCTCCAGCTTTCCCTGCAGCACTGACTCTCCTCCTACATTCTCCAGCGCGCCCTGCAGCACTGACTCTCCTCCTACATTCTCCAGCGCGCCCTACAGCACTGACTCTCCTACATTCTCCAGCGTGCCCTGCAGCACTGTCTCTCGTCCAAGATTTTCCTGCGCTCCCTGCAGCACTGACTTTCCTCCTAAATTCTCCAGCGCGCCCTGCAGCACTGACTTTCCTCTTACATTCTCCAGAGCATCCTGCAGCACTGACTCTCTTCCTACATTCTCCAGCGCTCCCTGCAGCACTGACTTTCCTCCTGCATTCTCCAGCGTTTCCTGCAGCACTGACTTTCCCCCTACATTCTCCAGCGCTCCCTGCAGCACTGACTTTCCTCCTGCATTCTCCAGCATTCCCTGCAGGACTGACTTTCCTCCTACATTCTCCAGTGCGCCCTGCAGGACTGACTCTCCTCCTACATTCTCCAGCGTTCCCTGCAGCACTGACCTTCCTCCTACATTCTCCATCACGCCCTGCAGCACTGACTCTCCTCCTACATTCTCCAGCGCGCCCTGCAGCACTGACTTTCCTCCTACATTTTCCAGCACGCCCTGCAGCACTGACTTTTCTCCTACATTCTCCAGCACGCCCTGCAGCACTGACTTTCCTCCTACATTCTGCAGCTTGCCCTGCAGCACTTACTCTCTTCCTACATTCTCCAGCGCTCCCTGCAGCACTGACTTTCCTCCTGATTCTCCAGGGTTTCCTGCAGAACTGATTTTCCTCCTACATTCTCCAGCGCTCCCTGCAGCACTGACTTTCCTCCTGCATTCTCCAGCATTCCCTGCAGCACTGACTTTCCTCCTACATTCTCCACCGCGCCCTGCAGCACTGACTCTCCTCCTACATTCTCCAGCGTTCCCTGCAGCACTGAGCTTCCTCCTATATTCTCCATCACGCCCTGCAGCACTGACTTTCCTCCTACATTCTCCAGCGCGCCCTGCAGCAATGACTCTCCTCCTACATTCTCCAGCGCGGCCTGCAGCACTGACTTTCCTCCTACATTCTCCAGCGCACGCTGCAGCGCTTACTCTCCTCCAACAATCTCCTGCGCGCCCTGCAGCACTGACTTTCCTCCTACATTCTCCAGCGCACCCTGCAGCACTGACACTCCTCCTACATTCTCGAGCGCTCCCTGCAGCACTGACTTTCCTCCGACATTCTGCAGCGCGCCCTGCGGCACTGACTTTCCTCCTACATTCTCCAGCGCACCCTGCAGCACTGACTTTCCTCCTACATTCTACAGTGCGCCCTGCAGCACTGACTTTCCACCTACATTCTCCTGCGCGCCCTGCAGCACTGACTCTCCTCCTACATCTCCAGCGCACCCTGCAGCATTGACTCTCCTCCTACATCTCCAGCGCTCCCTGCAGAACTGACTTTCCTCCTACATTCTCCAGCGCACCCTGCAGCACTGACTTTCCTCCTACATTCTCCAGCGCGCCCTGCAGCACTGACTCTCCTCCTACATTCTCCAGCGTTCCTTGCAGCACTGAGCTTCCTCCTATATTCTCCATCACGCCCTGCAGCACTGACTTTCCTCCCACATTCTCCAGCGTGCCCTGCAGCACTGACTCTCCTCCTACATTCTCCAGCGCGGCCTGCAGCACTGGCTCTCCTCCTACATTCTCCAACGTGCCCTGCAGCACTGACTTTCCTCCTACTTTCTCCCGCGCGCCCTGCATCACTGACTTTCCTGATACATTCTCCAGCACACGCTGCAGCACTGACACTCCTCCTACATTCTCCAGCGCACGCTGCAGCGCTTACTCTCCTCCTACAATCTCCCGCGCGCTCTGCAGCACTGACATTCCTCCTACATTCTCCAGCGCACCCTGCAGCACTGACACTCCTCCTACATTCTCCAGCGCTCCCTGCAGCAGTGACTTTCCTCCTACATTCTCCTGCGCGCCCTGCGGCACTGACTTTCCTCCTACATTCTCCAGCGCACCCTGCAGCACTGACTTTCCTCCTACATTCTCCAGCGTGCCCTGCAGCCCTGACCCTCCTCCTACATTCTCCAGCATGGCCGGCAGCACTGACTTTCCTCCTACATTCTCCAGCGTGCCCTGCAGCACTGACCTTGCTCCTACATTCTCCCGCGCGCCTTGCAGCACTGACTTTCATCCTACATGTTCCAGCGCACGCTGCAGCACTGACTTTCCTCCTACATTCTCCAGCGCACCCTGCAGCACTGACTCTCCTCCTACATTCTCCAGCGCGCCCTGCAGCACTGACTCTCCACCTACATTCTCCAGCTTTCCCTGCAGCACAGACTCTCGTCCTACATTCTCCAGCGCACCCTGCAGCACTGACACTCCTCCTACATTCTCCAGCGCACCCTGCAGCACTGACTTTCCTCCTACGTTCTCCAGCGCGCCCTGCGGCATTGACTTTCCTCCTACATTCTCCAGCGCACCCTGCAGCACTGACTTTCCTCCTACATTCTACAGTGCGCCCTGCAGCACTGACTTACATCCTACATTCTCCAGCGCGCCCTGCAGCACTGACCCTCCTGCTACATTCTCCAGCACGGCCTGCAGCACTGACTTTCCTCCTACATTCTCCAGCGCGCCCTACAGCACTGACCTTCCTCCTACATTCTCCCACGCGCCCTGCAGCACTGACTTTCATCCTACATGCTCCAGCGCACGCTGCAGCACTGACTTTCCTCCTACATTCTCCAGCGCACCCTGCAGCACTGACTCTCCTCCTACATTCTCCAGCGTGCCCTGCAGCACTGTCTCTCGTCCAAGATTCTCCTGCGCATCCCTGCAGCACTGACTTTCCTCCTAAATTCTCCAGCGCGCCCTGCAGCACTGACTTTCCTCTTACATTCTCCAGAGCATCCTGCAGCACTGACTCTCTTCCTACATTCTCCAGCGCTCCCTGCAGCACTGACTTTCCTCCTGCATTCTCCAGCATTCCCTGCAGGACTGACTTTCCTCCTACATTCTCCTGTGCGCCCTGCAGGACTGACTCTCCTCCTACATTCTCCAGCGTTCCCTGCAGCACTGACCTTCCTCCTACATTCTCCATCACGCCCTGCAGCACTGACTTTCCTCCCACATTCTCCAGCGCGCCCTGCAGCACTGACTCTCCTCCTACATTCTCCAGCGCGGCCTGCAGCACTGACTCTCCTCCTACATTCTCCAGCGCGCCCTGCAGCACTGACTCTCCTCCTACATTCTCCAGCGTGCCCAGCAGCACTGACTCTCCTCCTACATTCTCCAGCATGCCCTGCAGCACTGACTTTCCTCCTACATTCTCCAGCGCGCCCTGCAGCACTGACTCTCCTTCTACATTCTCCAGCGTTCCCTGCAGCACTGACCTTCCTCCTACATTCTCCAGCGTGCCCTGCAGCACTGACTTTCCTCCTACATTCTCCACCGCGCCCTGTAGCACTGACTTTCCTCGTACATTCTCCAGCGTTCCCTGCAGCACTGACCTTCCTCCTATATTCTCCATCACGCTCTGCAGCACTGTCTTTCCTCCCACATTCTCCAGCGCGCCTTGCAGCACTGACTCTCCTCCTACATTCTCCATCGCGGCCTGCAGCACTGATTTACTTCCTACATTCTCCAGCGTGCCCTGCAGCACTGACTTTCCTCCTACTTTCTCCCGCGCGCCCTGCAGCACTGACTTTCCTGATACATTCTCCAGCGCACGCTGCAGCACTGACTCTCCTCCTACATTCTCCAGCGCACGCTGCAGCACTGACTCTCCTGCTACATTCTCCAGCGCGCCCTGCAGCACTGACTTTCCTCCTACATTCTCCAGCGCACCCTGCAGCACTGACTTTCCTCCTACATTCTCCAGCGCTCCCTGCAGCACTGACTTTCCTCCTACATTCTCCAGCACGCCCTGCGGCACTGACTCTCCTCCTACATTCTCCAGCGCGCCCTGCAGCACTGACTCTCCTCCTACATTCTCCAGCGCGCCCTACAGCACTGACTCTCCTACATTCTCCAGCGTGCCCTGCAGCACTGTCTCTCGTCCTAGATTCTCCTGCGCTCCCTGCAGCACTGACTTTCTTCCTACATTCTCCAGCGCTCCCTGCAGCACTGTCTTTCCTCTTACATTCTCCAGAGCATCCTGCAGTACTGACTCTCCTCCTACCTTCTCCAGCGTGCCCTGCAGCACTGACTTTCCTCCTACATTCTCCACCGCGCCCTGTAGCACTGACTTTCCTCCTACATTCTCCAGCGTTCCCTGCAGCACTGACCTTCCTCCTATATTCTCCATCACGCCCTGCAGCACTGACTTTCCTCCCACATTCTCCAGCGCGCCTTGCAGCACTGACTCTCCTCCTACATTCTCCATCGCGGCCTGCAGCACTGATTTTCTTCCTACATTCTCCAGCGTGCCCTGCAGCACTGACTTTCCTCCTACTTTCTCCCGCGCGCACTGCAGCACTGACTTTCCTGATACATTCTCCAGCGCTCCCTGCAGCACTGACTTTCCTCCTACATTCTCCAGCACGCCCTGCGGCACTGACTTTCCTCCTACATTCTCCAGCGCGCCCTGCAGCACTGACTCTCCTCCTACATTCTCCAGCGTTCCTTGCAGCACTGAGCTTCCTCCTATATTCTCCAGCGCTCCCTGCAGCACTGACTTTCCTCCTACATTCTACAGCGTGCCATGGAGCATTGACTCTCCTCCTACATTCTCCAGCGCTCCCTGCAGCACTGACTCTCCTCCTACGTTCTCCAGCGCGCCCTGCAGCACTAACTCACCTCCCACATTTTCCAGCGCGCCCTGCAGCAGACTTTCCTCCTACATTCTCCAGCGCTCCCTGCAGCACTGACTTTCCTCCTACATTCTCCAGCGCTCCCTGCAACACTGACTTTCCTCCTACATTCTCCCGCGCTCCCTGCAGGACTGACTCACCTCCTACATTCTCCAGCGCGCCCTGCATAACTGTCTCTCCTCCTACTTTCTCCAGCGTGCCCTGCAGCACTGCCTCTCCTCCTACATTCTCCAGCGTGCACTGCAGCACTGACTCTCCTCCTACATTCTCCAGAGCTCCCTGCAGCACTGACTTTCCTCCTACATTCTCCAGCGCACCCTGCAGAACTGACTTTCCTCTACATTCTCCAGCTCTCCCTGTCGCACTGACTCTCCTCCTACATTCTCCAGCGCGCCCTGCAGCACTGACTCTCCTCCTACATTCTCCAGCGTGCCCTGCAGCACTGACTCTCCTCCTACATTCTCCAGCATGCCCTGCAGCACTGACTTTCCTCCTACATTCTCCAGCGCGCCCTGCAGCACTGACTCTCCTTCTACATTCTCCAGCGTTCCCTGCAGCACTGACCTTCCTCCTACATTCTCCAGCGTGCCCTGCAGCACTGACTTTCCTCCTACATTCTCCACCGCGCCCTGTAGCACTGACTTTCCTCGTACATTCTCCAGCGTTCCCTGCAGCACTGACCTTCCTCCTATATTCTCCATCACGCTCTGCAGCACTGTCTTTCCTCCCACATTCTCCAGCGCGCCTTGCAGCACTGACTCTCCTCCTACATTCTCCATCGCGGCCTGCAGCACTGATTTACTTCCTACATTCTCCAGCGTGCCCTGCAGCACTGACTTTCCTCCTACTTTCTCCCGCGCGCCCTGCAGCACTGACTTTCCTGATACATTCTCCAGCGCACGCTGCAGCACTGACTCTCCTCCTACATTCTCCAGCGCACGCTGCAGCACTGACTCTCCTGCTACATTCTCCAGCGCGCCCTGCAGCACTGACTTTCCTCCTACATTCTCCAGCGCACCCTGCAGCACTGACTTTCCTCCTACATTCTCCAGCGCTCCCTGCAGCACTGACTTTCCTCCTACATTCTCCAGCACGCCCTGCGGCACTGACTCTCCTCCTACATTCTCCAGCGCGCCCTGCAGCACTGACTCTCCTCCTACATTCTCCAGCGCGCCCTACAGCACTGACTCTCCTACATTCTCCAGCGTGCCCTGCAGCACTGTCTCTCGTCCTAGATTCTCCTGCGCTCCCTGCAGCACTGACTTTCTTCCTACATTCTCCAGCGCTCCCTGCAGCACTGTCTTTCCTCTTACATTCTCCAGAGCATCCTGCAGTACTGACTCTCCTCCTACCTTCTCCAGCGTGCCCTGCAGCACTGACTTTCCTCCTACATTCTCCACCGCGCCCTGTAGCACTGACTTTCCTCCTACATTCTCCAGCGTTCCCTGCAGCACTGACCTTCCTCCTATATTCTCCATCACGCCCTGCAGCACTGACTTTCCTCCCACATTCTCCAGCGCGCCTTGCAGCACTGACTCTCCTCCTACATTCTCCATCGCGGCCTGCAGCACTGATTTTCTTCCTACATTCTCCAGCGTGCCCTGCAGCACTGACTTTCCTCCTACTTTCTCCCGCGCGCACTGCAGCACTGACTTTCCTGATACATTCTCCAGCGCTCCCTGCAGCACTGACTTTCCTCCTACATTCTCCAGCACGCCCTGCGGCACTGACTTTCCTCCTACATTCTCCAACGCGCCCTGCAGCACTGACTCTCCTCCTACATTCTCCAGCGTTCCTTGCAGCACTGAGCTTCCTCCTATATTCTCCAGCGCTCCCTGCAGCACTGACTTTCCTCCTACATTCTACAGCGTGCCATGGAGCATTGACTCTCCTCCTACATTCTCCAGCGCTCCCTGCAGCACTGACTCTCCTCCTACGTTCTCCAGCGCGCCCTGCAGCACTAACTCACCTCCCACATTTTCCAGCGCGCCCTGCAGCAGACTTTCCTCCTACATTCTCCAGCGCTCCCTGCAGCACTGACTTTCCTCCTACATTCTCCAGCGCTCCCTGCAACACTGACTTTCCTCCTACATTCTCCCGCGCTCCCTGCAGGACTGACTCACCTCCTACATTCTCCAGCGCGCCCTGCATAACTGTCTCTCCTCCTACTTTCTCCAGCGTGCCCTGCAGCACTGCCTCTCCTCCTACATTCTCCAGCGTGCACTGCAGCACTGACTTTCCTCCTACATTCTCCAGAGCTCCCTGCAGCACTGACTCTCCTCCTACATTCTCCAGCGTTCCCTGCAGCACTGACTTTCCTCCTACATTCTCCAGCATTCCCTGCAGCACTGACTTTCCTCCTACATTCTCCAGCGCGCCCTGCAGCACTGACTCTCCTCCTACATTCTCCAGGGTGCCCTGCAGCACTGACTCTCCTCCTACATTCTCCAGCGCGCCCTGCTGCACTGACTCTCCTCCTACATTCTCCAGCGCTCCCTGCAGCACTGACTCTCCTCCTACGTTCTCCAGCGCGCCCTGAAGCACTAACTCACCTCCCACATTTTCCAGCGCGACCTGCAGCACTGACTTTCCTCCTAGATTCTCCAGCGCTCCCTGCAGCACTGACTTTCCTCCTACATTCTCCAGCGCTCCCTGCAACACTGACTTTCCTCCTACATTCTCCCGCGCTCCCTGCAGCACTGACTCACCTCCTACATTCTCCAGCGCGCCATGCAGCACTGACTCTCCTCCTACATTCTCCCGCGTGCCCTGCAGCATTGCCTCTCCTCCTACAAATTCCAGCGTGCCCTGCAGAACAGACTCTCCTCCTACATTCTCCAGCGTGCTGTGCAGCACTGACTCTCCTCCTACATTCTCCAGCGTTCCCTGCAGCACTGACCTTCCCCCTACATTCTCCAGCGCTCCCTGCTGCACTGACTCTCCTCCTGCATTCTCCAGCGCGCCCTGCAGCACTGACTCTCCTCCTACATTCTCCAGCGCTCCCTGCAGCACTGACTCTCCTCCTACATTCTCCAGCACTGCCTGTAGCACTGACTCTCCTCCTACATTCTCCAGCGCTCCCTGCAGCACTGACTCTCCTCCTACATTCTCCTGCGCTCCCTGCAGCACTGACTTTCCTCCTACATTTTCCAGCGCTCCCTGCAGCACTGACTTTCCTCCTACATGCTCCAGCGTGCCATGCAGCATTGACTCTCCTCCTACATTCTCCAGCGTTCCCTGCAGCACTGACTCTCCTCCTACATTCTCCAGCGTTCCCTGCTGCACTGACTCTCCTCCTGCATTCTCCAGCGTGCCCTGCAGCACTGACTCTCCTCCTACATTCTCCAGCGCTCCCTGCAGCACTGACTCTCCTCCTACATTCTCCAGCGCTCCCTGTAGCACTGACTCTCCTCCTACATTCTCCAGCGCGCCCTGCAGCACTGACTCTCCTCTTACATTCTCCAGCGCTCCCTGCAGCACTGACTTTCCTCCTACATTTTCCAGCGCTCCCTGCAGCACTGACTCTCCTCCTACGTTCTCCAGCGCGCCCTGCAGCACTAACTCACCTCCCACATTTTCCAGCGCGCCCTGCAGCACTGACTTTCCTCCTACATTCTCCAGCGCTCCCTGCAGCCCTGACTTTCCTCCTACATTCTCCAGGGCTCCCTGCAACACTGACTTTCCTCCTACATTCTCCCGCGCTCCCTGCAGCACTGACTCACCTCCTACATTCTCCAGCGCGCCCTGCATCACTGTCTCTCCTCCTACATTCTCCAGCGTGCCCTGCAGCACTGCCTCTCGTCCTACATTCTCCAGCGTGCCCTGCAGCACTGACTCTCCTCCTACATTCTCCAGAGCTCCCTGCAGCACTGACTTTCCTCCTACATTCTCCAGCGCACCCTGCAGAACTGACTTTCCTCTACATTCTCCAGCTCTCCCTGTCGCACTGACCCTCCTCCTACATTCTCCAGCGCGCCCTGCAGCACTGACTTTCCTCCTACATTCCCCAGCGCTCCCTGCAGCACTGACTCTCCTCCTACATTCTCCAGCGTTCCCTGCAGCACTGACTTTCCTCCTACATTCTCCAGCATTCCCTGCAGCACTGACTTTCCTCCTACATTCTCCAGCGCGCCCTGCAGCACTGACTCTCCTCCTACATTCTCCAGCGCGCCCTGCTGCACTGACTCTCCTCCTACATTCTCCAGCGTGCCCTGCAGCACTGACTCTCCTCCTACATTCTCCAGAGCTCCCTGCAGCACTGACTCTCCTCCTACATTCTCCAGAGCTCCCTGCAGCACTGACTCTCCTCCTACATTCTCCAGCGCACCCTGCAGAACTGACTTTCCTCTACATTCTCCAGCTCTCCCTGTCGCACTGACCCTCCTCCTACATTCTCCAGCGCGCCCTGCAGCACTGACTTTCCTCCTACATTCCCCAGCGCTCCCTGCAGCTTTGACTCTCCTCCTACATTCTCCAGCGTTCCCTGCAGCACTGACTTTCCTCCTACATTCTCCAGCATTCCCTGCAGCACTGACTTTCCTCCTACATTCTGCAGCGTTCCATGCAGCATTGACTCTCCTCCTACTTTCTCCAGCATTCCCTGCAGCACTGACTCTCCTCCTACATTCTCCAGCGCACTCTGCAGCACTGACTCTCCTCCTACATTCTCCCGCGCTCCCTGCAGCACTGAATTTCCTCCTACATTCTCCAGGGTGCCCTGCAGCACTGACTCTCCTCCTACATTCTCCAGCGCGCCCTGCAGCACTGACTCTCCTCCTACATTCTCCAGCGCTCCCTGCAGCACTGACTCTCCTCCTACGTTCTCCAGCGCGCCCTGCAGCACTAACTCACCTCCCACATTTTCCAGCGCGCCCTGCAGCACTGACTTTCCTCCTACATTCTCCAGCGCGCCCTGCAGCACTGACTCACCTCCTACAATTTCCGGCGCTCCCTGCAGCACTGACTTTTCTCCTACATTCTCCAGCGCTCCCTGCAGCACTGACTTTCCTCCTACATTCTCCAGCGCTCCCTGCAACACTGACTTTCCTCCTACATTCTCCAACGCTCCCTGCAGCACTGACTCACCTCCTACATTCTCCAGCGCGCCCTGCAGCACTGACTCTCCTCCTACATTCTCCTACGTGCCCTGCAGCACTGACTCTCCTCCTACATTGTCCAGCGTACCCTGAAGAACTTACTCTCCTCCTACATTCTCCAGCGAGCCGTGCAGCACTGACTCTCCTCCTACATTCTCCAGCGCGAAATGCAGAACAGAGTCTTCTCCTACATTCTCCAGCGTGCCGTGCAGCACTGACTCTCCTCCTACATTCTCCAGCGTTCCCTGCAGCACTGACTCTCCTCTACATTCTCCAGTGCTCCCTGCAGCACTGACTCTCCTGCATTCTCCAGCACTCCCTGCAGCACTGACTTTCCTCCTACATTCTCCAGCACGCCCTGCAGCACTGACTCTCCTCCTACATTCTCCAGCTTTCCCTGCAGCACTAACTCTCCTCCTACATTCTCCAGCGCTCCCTGCAGCACTGACTTTCCTCCTACATTCTCCAGTACGCCCTGCAGCACTGACTCTCCTCCTACATTCTGCAGCGTTCCCTGCAGCACTCACTTTCCTCCTACATTCTCCAGCGCTCCCTGTAGCACTGACTCTCCTCCTACATTCTCCGGTGTGCCCTGCAGCACTGACTCTCCTCCTACATTCTCCAGCGCTCCCTGCAGCGCTGACTTTCCTCCTATTTCTCCAGTGCTCCCTGCAGCACTGACTTTCCTCCTACATTCTCCAGCGCTCCCTGCAGCACTGACTCTCCTCCTACGTTCTCCAGCGCGCCCTGCAGCACTAACTCACCTCCCACATTTTCCAGCGCGCCCTGCAGCACTGACTTTCCTCCTACATTCTCCAGCGCTCCCTGCAGCACTGACTTTCCTCCTACATTCTCCAGCGCTCCCTGGAACACTGACTTTCCTCCTACATTCTCCCGCGCGCCCTGCAGCCCTGACTCTCCTCCTACATTCTCCAGCGTGCCCTGCAGCACTGCCTCTCCTCCTACATTTTCCAGCGTGCCCTGCAGAACGGACTCTCCTCCTACATTCTCCAGCGTGCCGTGCAGCACTGACTCTCCTCCTACATTCTCCAGCGTTCCCTGCAGCACTGACTCTCCCCCTACATTCTCCAGCGCTCCCTGCTGCACTGACTCTCCTCCTGCATTCTCCAGCGCGCCCTGCAGCACTGACTCTCCTCCTACATTCCCCATCGCTCCCTGCAGCACTGACTCTCCTCCTACATTCTCCAGCACTCCCTGTAGCACTGACTCTCCTCCTACATTCTCCAGCGCGCCCTGCAGCACTGACTCTCCTCTTACATTCTCCAGCGCTCCCTGCAGCACTGACTTTCCTCCTACATTTTCCAGCGCTCCCTGCAGCACTGACTTTCCTCCTACATTCTCCAGCGTGCCATGCAGCATTGACTCTCCTCCTACATTCTCCAGCGTTCCCTGCAGCACTGACTCTCCTCCTACATTCTCCAGCGCTCCCTGCTGCACTGACTCTCCTCCTGCATTCTCCAGCGCTCCCTGCAGCACTGACTTTCCTCCTACATTCTCCAGCGTGCCATGCAGCATTGACTCTCCTCCTACATTCTCCAGCACTCCCTGCAGCACTGACTTTCCTCCTACATTCTCCACCGCGCCCTGCAGCACTGACTCTCCTCCTACAGTCTCCAGCGCTCTCTGCAGCACTGACTCTCCTCCTACATTCTCCAGCGCTCCCTGCAGCACTGACTTTCCTCCTACATTCTCCTGCGCGCCCTGCAGCTCTGACTCTCCTCCTACATTCTCCAGCGCGCCCTGCAGCACTGACTCTCCTCCTACATTGTCCAGCGTGCCCTGCAGAACTTACTCTCCTCCTACATTCTCCAGCGAGCCGTGCAGCACTGACTCTCCTCCTACATTCTCCAGCGCGCCCTGCAGAACAGACTCTTCTCCTACATTCTCCAGCGTGCCGTGCAGCACTGACTCTCCTCCTACATTCTCCAGCGTTCCCTGCAGCACTGACTCACCTCTACATTCTCCAGCGCTCCCTGCAGCACTGACTCTCCTCCTGCATTCTCCAGCACTCCCTGCAGCACTGACTTTCCTCCTACATTCTCCAGTATGCCCTGCAGCACTGACTCACCAGCTTTCCCTGCAGCACTAACTCTCCTCCCACATTCTCCAGCGCTCCCTGCAGCACTGACTTTCCTCCTACATTCTCCAGTACGCCCTGCAGCACTGACTCTCCTCCTACATTCTGCAGCGTTCCCTGCAGCACTCACTTTCCTCCTACATTCTCCAGCGCTCCCTGTAGCACTGACTCTCCTACATTCTCCGGCGTGCCCTGCAGCACTGACTCTCCTCCTACATTCTCCAGCGCTCCCTGCAGCACTGACTTTCCTCCTATTTCTCCAGCGCTCCCTGCAGCACTGACTTTCCTCCTACATTCTCCAGCGTACCATGCAGCATTGACTCTCCTCCTACATTCTCCAGCGCTCCCTGCAGCACTGACTTTCCTCCCACAGTCTCCAGCGCGCCCTGCAGCACTGACTCTCCTCCTACAGTCTCCAGCGCGCTCTGCAGCACTGACTCTCCTCCTACATTCTCCAGCGCTCCCTGCAGCACTGACTTTCCTCCTACATTCTCCAGGGTGCCCTGCAGCACTGACTCTCCTCCTACATTCTCCAGCACGCCCTGCAGCACTGACTCTCCTCCTACATTCTCCAGCGCTCCCTGCATCACTGACTCTCCTCCTACATTCTCCAGCGTGCCCTGCAGCACTGACTCACCTGCTACATTTTCCCGCGCGCCCTGCAGCACTGACTTTCCTCCTACATTCTCCAGCGCTCCCTGCAGCACTGACTTTCCACCTACATTCTCCAGCGCTCCCTGCATCACTGACTTTCCTCCTACATTCTCCAGCGCTCCCTGCAGCACTGCCTCACCTGCTACATTCTCCAGCGCGCCCTGCAGAACAGACTCTCCTCCTACATTCTCCAGCGTGCTGTGCAGCACTGACTCTCCTCCTACATTCTCCAGCGATCCCTGCAGCACTGACTTTCCTCCTACATTCTCCAGCGCTCCCTGCTGCACTGACTCTCCTCCTGCATTCTCCAGCTCTCCCTCCAGCACTGACTTTCCTCCTACATTCTCCAGTACGCCCTGTAGCACTGACTCTCCTCCTACATTCTGCAGCGTTTCCTGCAGCACTCACTTTCCTCCTACATTCTCCAGCGCTCCCTGCAGCACTGACTTTCCTCCTACATTCTCCAGCGCACCCTACAGCACTGACTTTCCTCCTACATTCTCCAGCTCTCCATTTCGCACTGACTCTCCTCCTACATTCTACAGCACGCCCTGCAGCACTGACTCTCCTCCTGCATTCTCCGGTGTGCCCTGCAGCACTGACCTTCCTCCTACATTTTGCAGCGCTCCCTGCAGCACTGACTCTCCTGGTACCTTCTCCCCGCACCCCCTTCAGCACTGACTCTCCTCCTACATTCTCCCGCACACCCTGCAGCACTGACTCTCCTCCTTCATTCTCCAGCACTCCCTGCAGCACTGACTCTCCTCCTACATTCTCCCGCACACCCTGCAGCACTGACTCACCTCCTACATTCTCCCGCACACCCTGCAGCACTGACTTTTCTCCTACATTCTCCAGCGCGCCCTGCAGCACTGACTTTCCTCCTACATTCTCCAGCGCGCCCTGCAGCACCGTCTCTCGTCCTACATTCTCCAGCGCGCCCTGCAGCACTGACTCACCTCCTACATTCTCCAGCGCGCCCTGCAGCACTGTCTCTCCTCCTACATTCTCCAGCGTGCCCTGCAGCACTGACTCTCTTCCTACATTCTCCAGTATGCCCTGCAGCACTGACATTCCTCCTACATTCTCCAGCGCGCCCTGCAGCACTGACTTTCCTCCTACATTCTCCAGCGTGCCCTGCAGCACTGACTCTCCTCCTACATTCTCCAGCATGCCCTGCTTGACTAACGTTCCTCCTACATTCTCCAGCGTGCCCTACAGTACTGACTCTCCTCCTACATTATCCAGCGTGCCCTGCTTGACTGACGTTCCTCCTACATTCCCCAGCGCACCCTGCCGCACTAACTGTCCTCCTACATTCTCCAGCACACCCTGCATGACTGACTTTCCTCCTACTTTCTCCAGCGTGTGGCAAAATAACTGATTAAGACGTCCCCGGTGAAAAAGACATGAACACGGAGTGTGATTTAGATGTAACATGTGCCATACAATAGCCGGCTTAAAGGCCGGATGTGGGCTATGGCGAAATTTAAAATTGTAAACGCAAATGTATGTGGCATATGATACAAAATAATTGACTGAGATATCAAATTCAGCTAAAAAGACATAATATATTGGCCATCATTGTGATCTGCTTACAAGCTGCACATGACTGGGAGATATCCTCTCCAGATTATAAAGCCTTTGGAAATAACAGTGATATGGGAAATGAGTGGAGTTGTAGCCATGCTGTTAAGAATCACTACTGTGCAGTTAAAAGAGGGCATAACAGGAAGGCGAACAGGCAGTTGGATCATTCTGGGCAGAATTGAGGAATCGAAGTTGTTTATCGACCTCCAGCAACATTGATAAAGTAACAGGAGACGTCAAATTGGATCAAGGGAACATGTTGCAAAAACAGATTATGGGTGTCTGGGAGAAGCAAAACATCTCAAGTGCCAAAGACAGCGACCTTCTTGATTACGTTCGAGGTAGTTTTCTGGAACAATATGTTGCTGAACCAACAACATCACATGTCATCTTAGACTTAAAAACAAATAAAGAGCCTGACTAATGGTATGGAAACATCGAGTCAACAGTCACTACAATGGCTCTAATTTTATGGTCAGTGGCGAAGCAACAATATATATTGCTGACTTTGCAGAAAACTGCCCACAAAGATCCAGTGATCTCTGAGGCATGGATTTCCCCCTTTCTGACAGCAGTTTAAATCTGGTGACAAGTCAAAGGAATCTCCTGGTAAGCAGTAGCAGCAGTTATCTCAGCAAGCAGGGTAAGTAGCACATCACATGTTTACAGACTGCAAATCAAATGTTAAAATTTCTGTCTTGCTCACTATTAAATAACATTCCTAGATAGTGAAACAAATCATTATGATTGTTTTCATATTGAAACTAAAGTAAAGATAAACAAATTCGAAAATACATGATTTTTAAAAATGTGATGTTTTTATTATAATGGAGAAAGCTGATGTAAACCTGTGTGTTCAGGGTTAATGAAGGTGGTAATTATGAAATTATAATGTTGTTAAAATTCCAGATATGCATCATTCGAAATGGTAAAATTTTTGAAAGGTTAATTTCAGGACAACTAAACACAACCAGAGATGTTTATAAATGCTTGGATGAAGTTGGAGAGAGTCGTGTATCCAAGTTTGCTGGCTGCACTAAGTAAAGCGGTGCAGTAAATAATGTAGGCGGGAGCAAAATGTTCCAAGAACATGGATAGGTTAAACGAGATGATAAAACTGTGGCAGATGCAGTTCAATGTGGTGAAGTGTGAAGTCATCCACTTTTGATTTAAGGAAGCCAGCGCAGAATAATTTCTGATTGACGAGACACTGAGAACTGTGGATAAGCAGATAAGTGCAGTGATCAAAACACTGATCAGACAATAAATAAGTAAAGCCTAATGGAGCGTATTCTTTACCACAAGAGAGCTGGAACACAAATAGGTGGAAGTTATATTCCAGCTTTACCATGCTTTACCCAGCTGGAATAGTGCATTTGGTCTGGGCGCCGCATCTCTGGAAGTATATGATGAGAGGGTACAGTGAAATTTCGCCAGGATGATACCGTGGCTATAAGATTTAAATGATTAGGGTGGTTTGCAGAGGCTGGACTAGAATTATTCAGTTTTTGATAGGGCGGATGAAGAGAAATTGTTTCCTCTAGTGGAGTGGGGGGGGGGGGGGGCGGCGGCGGGGAGAGGGTGGTGTAGAGGTGGCGGGGTGGGGTGGGGGGTGGTGGTGGTGGTGGAGAGGTGGTGTGGTGGGGTGGGGGGTGGTGGTGGCGGGGTGGTGGTGGTGGTGTGGAGGAGAGGAGGGGGTGTCCAGAACAGTGGACAGAATCTGCAAATTAGAGCCAGGCTGTTCCGTGGATGTGAGAAAACATTTCTTCACACAAAGGCCGGTAGAAATCTGGATCTCTCTTCCCGAAAAGGCTGTTGAGCCTGGTGGTCAATGGTCAATTGAAACGGTCTAAACATAGATGGATAGGTTGGTTTGGTGAGGGAATTCAGAGATACAGAACCAAAATGTGTGTGGAATTAAAATACAGGATCTGATTGAAAGACAGAATAGCCTCGAGGGGCTGAATGGCCTCCCCCTGTTCCTATATTCCGATGAGTTTGTTCCTCTGCACCGATTAAACGAAACAAATATCCCCAACAAGACATTGTCACTGGGCTGTACCCGCCCTGACCTCAGGTAACATTCGACCCATCAGCACCACCTGTAACTGGGAGTGACACCCAGCAGTTTACAGCTGGCAGGAGGCAGGGAGAGGCGGGGGTGGGGGGGGTGAAATTATGGGATGGATCTGTTAGTGACCTTTAATCCTACGGATTGTCAGTGGCGCCGAGTTTTATCTGGCGTCATTTGGTCCTGGATTAAAGATGGGGAAGATTCTCCCAGTGAAATTGTGGGTGAAAGTGCGGAGATGGGACATGTTGCCCGCATTGTAAAATGACACCTGTCCACCCTCATAGTCCAGGAAAACCCCGATCTTCCGGGGATTCACACTTGGGGTCAGTGGAGTCAGTGGACTGGTTCCAGCAGCGTAACCCCGGGCGGCTCGCAGCCACACAGTCCAGTTTCCGGCCTCAGGTCTCAGATCAATTCCCTCTTTCTTCTCGGCAGACTCTCGGGTCACTCCCAAACCCCACTCAGTCTTGTTCCCCACCTCCACCTCCCAGTAATGTCTCCCTGCTGTGAAACCCTCTGATCCCAGGGCACATTCCCAGAGATCAAACCTCTCCGGGGTGTCAGGGAGCCGCTGCGGTTTGTCTCCGCGTCTCACACTGGTCCGGTCCTCAGACAGGATGAGCCGGGAATTCGCTGTGTCCGGATCCAGAGTCAGAGAGGCTGGAGCTGGGGGGAAAGTTAAAATAACACAGTCAGCGATTTAGTTTTGTGCTGTCATTTATCCAAACTCCTTCCTTTTTAAAGAGCTCACTCGGGAGATTCCTGGGAACTCCGGGACTTTTGAAAGGCTCCGGGTTCTGGAATTAGTTGCGGATCCGCACTGCGGCCGCCGGCACATGTCACATTCTCTTCCGGAGCTGTCAGTGTATTCCACAAAGATTTCACAAACTACTAGTTACGTTGGGACAGCCTTAAATCATAAGAATGAGGTGATGTAATCGTATACAAGGATAAGCACTTAAAGATGTGATATTGCACTAGAAGACTGTCAATTGTAATATTTGGATTAATCACTGAAATAAATTAGGAAACGAGAAACCAAGTGAAAATATAGCCATAGAGTGAAAAGGGCAGTTTAACACTGAAACTTTAACCACGGAGGCAGGGTTGGGGACCAAGAAGGTAGAAGTGGAGGAGCATCAGCCTTTGTAATTGTCCAACAGGTTTGAGGTTCTCTCAACCTGTACGGATAAAAGCGGTGGCTGCAGGGTAGATTAACAAACTGAGCATAGTACAGGGAGCCATTCAAGTAGCGGTTGTTAATAGGAATGTAGTGGTAGTGGGGAAAGTATTGTCAGGGGGATAGACACAGTTCTCTGCAATCCAGAGCAGGAGCCCAGATTGCTGTGTTGCCTGCCCAGTGCCAGGGTTTGGGCCATCAGCCCTGGGCTGAATAGAACTTACAGTGAGAGGGGGATGATCCAGTTGCTGTGGCCCATGTAAGTACCAATGACATAGGTAGAACCAGGAAAGATGATTGCTGAAAGAGTGTGAGCAGCAGGGGGCTAAATTAAAAAGCAGAATCTCAAAGGTAATAATCTCTGGAACCACAAGCGAATTGACATGGCGTAATTCAGATCAGAGATTAACTGTGAGGCTCATAGATTAGTGTGGGAGAAATGGGTTTTGATTGATGGGGCACTGGCACCAGTACTGGGGGAAGTGGGAGCTGTATCATCGAGATGGTCTTCACTTGAACCATGTTCAGATGAGTGTTCTGGTGAGTACTATAATGAGGGCAGTAGAGGAAGTTTTAAACTGAATAAATAAAGGTGACGGATCAAGTTTGGGAAGATGTAATGAATTAATTAGAGAAGACAAGGCAAGAGAGCAAGGTAGGAATAAAGGAACTGATGATCAGAACATGGCAGGGAGGGGCAGAGTGCACCCACAGATAAAGCTAGAAGTTACAAAAGTTATAAAAAGACAGATCTAAAGGTTCTGTATTCGAATGCACATAGCATTAATAACAAAGGAGATGAATTGACAACGCAGATAGAAATAAATCTGTATGATTTGATAGTGTTATGACCACAGCTGGTGTTAATTGCTGCACAAACCAAATCCCAGAGGGAATCTTGGCTTACCGGCCACACCCTTTTTTTGTATTCTGAAACCTAGAAGAAGATGGACTGATCTCAGCAGTAAGAGGTCCAGTGACACTTTTTGGATTAAAAAAATTAAAAGCTTTCTTAACAAGAATAAAGGAACACTTAAGCACACAGATTACAGTTACATAATTAGGGTTAGTCTTACAAAACATTCCCCAAAAAGATGCTCTACTTGGTCAGACCCACAAGTAAACACCTCCAGGCAATACTCCCTTATAGATGTTAAAAAGGCAAACTACTGTAGCTTCAATAAAGGCATACTACATGATCCCTACCTTTTTACACTCTGTAGTGGAATCCACTTATGAATAAAGCTGCTTGTTACAGCCCAAGACTTTCCTGCTTTGACTGGATGGTTGGTTCAAATGGCATCCTTTCCCAGCCCAGAGCTCCAGCTATCCCAGCTCAAGTCCAGCTATCTCTAACCTAAGCTCTCCATGGTAACTCTAAAATACCTTTTCCCCCCTCTTTCATCTCCAGTTCCATTGTTCTCACACCTCTTTGAAATTCAAATCTTTCCAAATATAAAATCATTTATGCCTTTATCTTGTCTTTGCTTTCAGGTCAATAAAATATAATAACCCCACTACTATTTACCTATGGAACACCTGCAAGATACAAACATGTTTCTTTTCACCTCTGACTCCCCTCTGTTATTCAAACAAGCTCTCAACTTATCTAAAAATGCTAATGTTAGATCTAAGGTATTTACTTGTACCTGAAACTTGACACCTCTACCCTTTTTATGTTTCAAATCCCTCACAACCTGACTCCTATCAATCTGTGCCTAGCTTAATTAAATCACACACATACGCAACACACGCACACACACACACACACACACACACAGCCTTCCTTACAGAATAACACAATATACCCTCAAAATATATATAAAAAATCATTCTCACAATAGTCATTGCAGAGACGTGGCTGCAGGATGACAAAGACTGGGATTTCAATATTCAAGGGTGCATGACATTTTGGAAAGACAGGAACCTATGAAAATGTGGAGCTGAAGCTCTGTTACTTAAAGATGGTATTGGTACAATAGACAGAGATGGCCTTAGTGCTAGAGATCAAGATGTAGAATCAGCTATGTAGAGTTGAGAACTAGTAAAGATAAGAAATCACTTGTGGCAGTAGTTTATAAGCTCCCTCACAGCAATCACACTGTAAGATGGGGTATATAGAAAGAAATAATGGTAACTTGTGAGAATACGGTAATAATCATGGGTAATTTTAATCTTCATATAGATTGGACAATTCAGATTGTCAAAGGCAGCCTGGGCGACGTGTTCATAATATATTTTAAGGACAGTTTCTGAGAGCAGCACATTCTAACACCAACCAGATAGCAGGCTATACTAGATCTGGTAATGTGCAATGAGTCAAGATTAATTAATGACCTCAAAGATAAGGCACCCCTAGGTAGTGATCATAAGATGATTGAATTTCACATTCAATTTGAGGGAGAGAGGAGTGGTCCTAAGATGACAGTTTCAAACTTAAATGAGGTCAATTATGAGGGCACAAAGACAGAGCTGGCTAAAGTGAACGGGAAAATTAGTCAATGGTTAGATCAGTAGAGATACAATGACAGACATTTAAGGAGATATTTCAAAACACTCAGAAAAGATACATTCCAATGAGAAAGAAAAACTCTAAGTGAAAGATGCATCATCCGTGGCCAACAAAGGATGTTAGAGATAGTATCAAATTAAAAGAAAAAGCATATAATTCCACATAATTGAGTGGCAGGTCAGATGTTTGGACAGAATATAAAGAACAGCAAAAATGACTAAAAGATTAATAAGGGGGGGAGGGATTAGAGTGGGAGAGAAAGCTATCTAGAAATATAAATACAGATAGTAAGGGTTTCTACAGTATTTCAAAAGGAAAAGAGTAAGTAAAGTGAGTATTGGTCCTCTAGAGGCTGAGAATGGAAAATTAATCATGGAAAATAAGGAAATGGCAGATAACTTGAACAGATATTTTGTTATCAGGTTTAGGCGGGAAAGTGGGAATCAAAACAAAAGATCAGCCATGATCTTATTGAATGATAGAGCAGGCTCAAGCGGCCAAATGGTCTACTTCTGTTCCTATTTCTCATATTCTTATGTAACTGCTGAGACAGCAGATGCATTTGTTTTAATTTTCCAAATGTTCCTAGATTCTGGATTGGAAAATAGCAAAAATGACTGCTCTATTGAAGAAAGGAGGGAGACAGAAAGCAGAAAACTGTGGGTCAGTTGGCTTAACATCAATTGTAGGGAAATTGCTGGCTTAAATGGTTAAGGAGGTTATAGTTGGGCACTCAGAAATCTGAATGGAATCGGGCAGAGTCAACATGGTTTTGTGAAAGACATTTGCCTAATTTATTGGAGTTCTTTGAGGAAGTAACAAACAACATGGATAAAGATGGACCCGTGGATGTGCTGTACTTAGATTTCCAGAAGGAATTTGATAAGGTGACACATCAAAAATTACCATGCCAAATAAGAGCTCATAGTATAGGAGTTAACATATTTGCATGGATACAAGCTCGGCTAGCTAACAGAGGAAACAGAGAGTAGGCATAAATGAGTCATTTTTGGGTTGGCAAGATGTGATGGGTGGAATTCTACAGGGATTGGTGCTGGACCTCAACTATTTACAATTTATATCAATGACTTGGATGAAGGGACCGAATGTATGGTTGCTAACCTTGCTGATGACACAAAGATAGTTAGGGAAGTAAGTTGTGAAGAGGACATAAGAAGTCTGCAAAGGGACATGGATAGGTTACGTGAGTGGGCAAAAAATTGGTAAATGGAGTATAATGCAGGAAAATGTGAACTTGTCCACTTTGGCAGGAAGAATAGAAAAGCAGCTTGTTATTTAAATTGAGAAATTGTAGAACTTTGAAATACAGAGGGATCTGGGTGTCCTAGTAAACAAATCCAGAAAATGTTACTATGCAGGTACAGCAAGTGATTAGGAAGGCAAATGGAATGATGTTATTTATTGCAAGGGCAATGGAATATAAAAGTGGGGATATTTTGCTACAGTTGTACAAGGCCTTGGTGAGGCGACATCTGGAGCACTAAATACAATTTTGGACTCCTTATTTAAGAAAGCAGTTCAGAGAAGGTTCACTCGACTGATACCTGGGATGGGGGTTACTGTCTTATGAGGAAAGGTTGGACAGGCCGGGACTGTATCATTGGAGTTTAAAAGATTAAGAGTTGACCTTACTGAAATATATAAGGCCCTGAGGGGACTTGATAGGGCGCATTATGAAAGGATGTTTCCCCTTATGGGAGAGACTAATTTAAAAATATGCAGTTTAAAAATAGGGGGCCTTCCATTTAAGATGGAGATGAGAAGAAACGTTTTTCACTCAGAGGGTGGTGAATCTTTGGATCTCTCTTCCCCAGGCAGTGGAGGCAGGGTCAATGAATATTTTTAAGGCAGAGGTAGATAGATTCTTGACTAACAAGGGAGTCAAAGGTTATCGGGAGTAGGAATGTAGAGTTGAGGCCACAATAAAATTTACCATGATCTTATTGAATGGTGGAGCAGGCTCGAGGGGCCAAATGGGATGGGGGCATCACTGGGTGCACCACCCACCCCTATTGTCCTTAAGAACTGAATATCTTGTGAGGTCATTTCAGAGAGGTTGCTGTGGGGTTGGAGTCACATGTAGGCCAGACCAGGTAAGGGCAGCAGATTTCCTTCCCCAAAGGGCATTGGTGAACCAGATTTGTTTTTATTAAATTCAAATTTCGTCAAATGTTCCCCAGAGCATTAACCTGGGTCTCTGGATTACTCGCCCAGTGACAATACCACTCGGCCTCCCCTAAATATAATTCATATATTCGTATGACTGACCCCCGGATCATTCAGGAATTACAAATGGAAGCTGGCGCATGATGCAAGTTGGAAACATAATTTCTGTCCCGGTGGCATCAGTCCGGAAAACCCGCGACGCGATTGACGAGGGGAGAGGGGGAAAGTTCCTGACACAATCCGACTAAAAGAACAAAGAAAGAAAGGCGAACTGCTGCAGAATGAAGAGAGAACCAAGGGCGGAGAGAAACTACCCTTTGAAAAATATCCGCAGAGGATTTGGAAACAAGAGGCCTCAGAGAGGGAGGAGGGAAAAGAGCTGGCGCGGGAAATGGTCAGAAAGGGAAGAAAATGAAGGGTCATGAGGACTCGAAACGTCAACTCTTTTCTTGTCCGCCGATGCTGCCAGACCTGCTGAGTTTTTCCAGGTAATTCTGTTTTTGTTTAAGACTTTTATTCTATTTAGGAGCGTTTATCCACCTCGTTCATAAAAGTGCTGTTTGATATAATCAAATCCGTTTGACATATAAATGAGATATAATTCTGGACAAAGGACTCTATCTGAGTTTTACCGGGATTAATGACATCAATCAATTCTCTCTACACTATGTACTGTAAAGGGCTGGTGAATTTTCCAATCAACAGAGCCGGGCCTGCTAATATCAGTTTATCAGCGTCATCGCAAATCCTGCAAATATTAAACAGTTGTTTATAAATTCGCCATCATCACTTTTCTGACTTACTTCACGAAACTATGCAGAATTTTAGTAAATAGTATGTCTTACCTCCTTTTCCGTCAAGATTACTCCAAAAATAAATGAAACAAGTCTTATATCTTACATCCAGAAAGCAGAAATTAATAAAGTCCAGTAACAAAGAAACTGGACGGACCATCCGGCATCAACTTCGGCAACAGAGAGGGAACGTAGAAGCTATTGCCCTTCCTTTAGTGTCAGTAGGTTGAGGCCGGCAGCTCCTGTTTAACAGCACTCTGGGTTCATCTGCTCTGCGCAGAGAGAGCGCGGCTCAAAAAGGTGGCTTCTCAAGAGCAACTCGGGATCGACAATAAATGCTGTCCTTCCAGTGACACCCACATTCCATGAATGAAAAGAAAATCTGAAAAGGCACAATTATCAAGAATGAATGAACAGCCTGTGGCACTTTCCCCCAGGAAAGAACGGGTTGAGAGGCGACCTGATCAAAGTCTTTCAATACTAAGAGGTTTTGATGGGTTAGAAATAAGGAAGATGGTTCCACTTATGGTGGAGTGCAAAGCTGGTGGAGATAAGTATGTGATGGTCACTAATAAATCCAGTGGAAATTTAGGAGAAACTTCTTTACTGAAGCGAAGAGAATATGGAACTCACTATGATATAGTTGAGATTAGTAACGCAGTGGAGTTAGTGAATAACATAATGAAGTTACGTAACCCGAAGTGGGAGAAAGAGACGGGAGGTTATCTCAGTTGGGTCGACATGCATTAAAGTGGGAGGAGACCCATGCAGATCATAAACACAAGCATAGGCATGTTGGGCTGAACGACCTGTCTCTAGGCTCCAAACTCCTTCGTCATTCACAGAATCATAGAATATTATTGCACAGAGGAAGGCCATTCAGCCCATCGTGTCCCTGCTGTCGCTTATGAAGATGAATCCAGTTCGTAACGTCAGCGCCTTTTCCCAGATTTGGTGCATTTTCTCCCGCAATTATTTAGGCAATTCTTTTTCGAAGGCTACAATAGATTCTATACCCACCCCGTGAGCAGCTGGTGTATTCCAGGGCCTATCCACTGGTTGTGTACCGGTATAGAATGGTTACAGCAGGGACTGAGGCCATTCAGCCCATCATGTCCGCACTGTTTCTCTGTAAGAACCATTCATCTAGGGACACACGCCTTTTTTCTATAGTACTTCATTTTTTCAGATAACGATGCAGTTCTCTTTTGAAAGCGATGATTGACTCAACCTCCACCGCACGCTTGCTGTTAAAGAAAGGATTTTCCTCTTGTCGTCACTGCTTCTTTTGCCTATTACTTTAAATCAGAGCCTTCTGGTTCTTGACCTTCCACCAATGGGAACAGTTTCCTTCCATCTGCTCTGAATTTTCATACCTCTATCAAATCTCTGATTAGCTTTCCCCTCTCCAGGGAGAACATTCCCAGCTTTCTCAATCGACGTAACGGAAGTATAAAGAAGCGTTTCCTCATAAGAACTTAAATCTGTTCCCTCTAGTTATCAGCCCTTCAATCATTACAGTTGATGACGTTTCTCTTCATTTACGCCATGTAAACACATCATGATTTTAACCACTCTCTCAAATTTCCTCTGCTCGAAGGAGAACAACCCCATCTTCTCCAGCCCGTCGACTTAACTGTAACTCTTCATCCCCGGAACCTTTCCAATAAGTCATTTCTGTACCCTGTCCAAAACATTCACGCCTTTCCTAAAGGTGATGCCCAGAATGGGAAAAATTCCGACAGCTGTGGTGAAACTAATGTCAATATCAGTTTAGTTTAATTTTCTGGCTTTTCTATATTTTACCTCTTTTTATAAATCCCAGAATCCCTTATTCTTCATTACCTGCTTGGTTAACCTGTCCTCTCATCTTCACAGATTGTGCACAAACAGATCTCTCTTCCCCTTTAACACGGTCCCATTTAGCTTTCACTTTATCTTCTCATTCTCCCTAACAAACTTATCATCTCACAATTTTCTACTTTGAATTTTGTCCACCGTGTGTCCTCCTTTTAAACCAACATGTCTATACCCTCTTCCTATTACTGATTACTATCTTCTTCACTGTTTGGTAAACTTTATGTTTTGTTTCACATGGAGCTTTTGAAATTTTGCTCTGTATCTTCAAATCTTCAGTCATGAACAATAGTTCCAGTGCTGAACTTTGGGGAGCACCACTGCAATACAAAAGAAAAAGTGCGACTGATGTAGTATTCAGAAAGTGCGAAGAGTAAGAAGTCCCTCTGAGCCTTCTGTAGGGGGTTCGGTCATCGCAAGAAAAGTGTTTTTACTGCCAGTAGAACGTGTGGTGTTTCTCTTTAAGGGGTACACAATTTGAGTGAGCCAAGTTTCTTGCAGTGCAGTAATGTCCACATTGAGCCTTGTAAGTCCTTTGTCGATTACAGCTGTCTTGCATGCATCATCAGTTTATTGTGACCATAATGTGATACAAATGTATAGTAGGTTTGGGAGAGAGATGAGTGAGTCATGGGCAGAGGTTTAAAATTCAGGTAAGGCTGAATGTGGATGGAAAAGAAATTGACCACAATAGGTTGGGTAGAAGTACTAATTGATAAAATATGGATAAACAGTGATAAGTGTTCAAAACGTATTATAGAATATATGAACTGCACATACCTCCAAAGAACAAGAGCTTGAGTTGTGGAATTAAACAAGATTGATCAAAATTAAAAGTAGATATGACATGTAATCAAAAGAAAGGCAAAGACAATGAACTGGAAGAGTTGTAAAGAATAGTGAATGCATATGAAGGATGTTATGGCAAAAGCACAAAAAGGGAAAATGAGAATAAACTTACAAGGCAATAATATATTTTTTGTATTCGTTCAATATAAGGTCAGTTTGAGGGCAGCCCAGAGCAGGCTGCATCATCATGGAGTTTATCTGGATATCAGTGTTGAGAGTTTTTAATTGCAGTTAGAACCTCATGTGGTTTGCAGCTCACTGAGACAATATAACCAATGTAAATGACAGCTCAATAGACCTGCACTGTATGCAGAGTAAAGAACCAGCATCATCATTGACCATGTGGAATGCAGGTGAGGTTTAACCTCAGTCTGAATCTTGTGAGGGAACAGAAGATGGAAGATTGCCTAGTTTGAAGCTAGTGGAAGAACCTACAGTGGTCCTCACAGCTTTTATTGCAGAGAAAGAAAGTAATCAATTGAATTATCTTGTAAGTATTGAAAAGCAACCAGAACAAGGGACAGAGGCATCCACGGGCACGAGATGGTAAATGAAAGTTTTCCCTCTGAAAATAGCTAGAGCTGGAGAAAATTCTTATATTTCAACTCTTTCTTGGACTCGAACGCAAGTTCTGTCGAAGGGTCATGAGGACTCGAAACGTCAACTCTTTTCTTCTCCGCCGATGCTGCCAGACCTGCTGAGTTTTTCCAGGTAATTCTGTTTTTGTTTTGGATTTCCAGCATCCGCAGTTTTTTTGTTTTTATCAGGAAGTACTGATTGTGAATATGGCTTCCAGACAGCCGGACGAGAGTTTCACGGAAGATTTAATTTGTCCCATTTGTCTTGATTTCTTCACTGACCCGGTTTCACTGGAGCGTGAACACAACTTCTGCCGCTCCTGTATCACCCAGTGTTGGGAGAAGAAGGGGATAAACTCCTGCCCGGAATGTAGAGAGGAGTTTCCGGAAAGAAACCTCAGAGGCAGTCGGGTCTTAGCGAATCTGGCCGAGAAAGCTCGAAAAGTAAAGCTGGATCCGAAAGAGAAGGAAAGTAAACTTCACTGTGAGGAACATGAGGAAGAGCTGAAGCTGTTTTGTGAAACTGACAAGAAATTGATCTGTGTGATTTGTAGAGATTCGCGGGAACACAGAAAGCACCGCTTCATGCAGATTAAAGAAGCTGTTGGAATGTACAAGGTAAGAGGGAACAGTTTTGATCATCTGATTATTTGATCACATTTTCATGGTCTCACGCTTTTATTTTCTGATTTTCTGTCCCAATCCCAGGATCGGGTGAAATCTTCCTTCGATTCTCTCACAGAAGAAATCGGCGGTTCTAGAAATGGAGCAGCAGCAGAAACAGAAGATTTCCCAAATTAGGGTAAAGTCTCCCTGTGCTGATTTTCTGGGATCTCGGTTAGTTTTGTTCCCTATATTGCGGGACATTAATTATGTTTTACATTTCATTTGGTAGAAACAGTCGAGCAGTCTGCAGACCCACATCACATTCGAGTTCACTAAAATGCACCAGATTCTCACTGAGAAGGAGCAGCGTTTAATCCGAGATCTCAGGGAAGAAGAGAGGGTTCTGGAACCAATGGAGAAAAACCTTTGAGAGATTCAAGAGAATTTAAATTATATTGAGGAGAAACTCTCCAAGTTGCAGAAACAGATGGAACAAGAAGATGGAGTGACATTTCTTACGGTGGGTTATTATCTTTGAATTTAGTTCAGTAAGAACGAAGTCACATTACGATGGGTGATGGTTTTGAAATAAATGAAACTTTTCTCAATAACTTGGAATTGATTGAAACAAATAGGTTGGGTTGTCTATTCCGGGGCAAAGCTATTATTATCACTGAACCGATCGGTCACCCACAATATCTACAGAATCAGAGGAATAACTGTCACATCCCGGAGAATGATCTTCATTCGCAGCTTTTCTTTCTCTCTGTGTTGCTCAAATTTAACATCCTTCTGAAACTGACATCGCAATCCGATTACAATGTGGGTGTGCCCGGTATGCTGAGTGTGGGAGTGACTGTGCCTGTGGCTGGGACTGATGCTCATTTCTCGAACCTGATTCACCAGTCGAATTTTTCAGCTATATCCTGTTTCTGTCAGATGCATTTACCATATTTCTGCTGCCTGTTTTGAGATACCAGCTGTACAATGATTGGCTAACTTCTTTGAGCATTTTGATGAGATAACAGAGAGGCTGGATTAGGGAAGTGCAGTTGCTTTTGCTACCTGGATTTTCAAAAGGCAGATCATATTAACTCATGTGGGACGTGATAGCAAAACTGAAGCTCGTAAAATAAAAGGGGGGCTGTAACAGCAAAGATACAACATTGACCAAGGGAGAGAAAACAGAGCTGTGTGGAATGGCTGTTTTTTCAGGCTCGGTGGATGTTTACAGTGGGACAAAGCCAGAAAATACTGCAAATCCACAGCAGCTCTGGCAGAATCTCTGGAGCGAGGAACAGAGTTAAAGTTTCAGATCGTGACCTTGATCATTTAGTTCTGTTTTCCTCTCCACAGATGCTGTCAGAGCGGCTGAGTGTTTCCAGCAGTTTTTGTTTTTATTTCAGATTTCCAGCATGCGCGGTACTTTCCTTTTGTATTCGGTCTACAGTGGTGTTCCCCAAGGTTAGGCACTCGTACCCATATCATGTGACACATTAAGGATTTGGGAGTACACATCGCAATTTCAAAATCTGCAGCTGGCACGAAATTTGGAAGATTAATTTTAAACCGTGGAGAAGTTAGTAACAAACTTGCAGAGGACAATACACGGGTTGTTGGAATAGGCGAACACGTGGAAGCTGAAATTCAACACAGGAATTTGTGAGACGATGCAGTTAGCAAGAATAAGGAGAGACAGTACAACCTAAGTGGGACAATTTTAAAGCGGAACACACGAACGGAGAGACCCGGGTGTGTTTGTGCACATACCTTTGAAGAGGGCAGGACAGGTTAACATTGTAGTTAATAAAGAATATGGAATTCTGGTCTTTATAAAAAGAGGCACAGTGTAGAAAAGCCACGAGGTTATACTAAACTGGTATAAAATACTAGTTTGGCCAGAGCTGGAGGATTATTTCCCATTCTGCGCACTCAATTTTAAGAGAGAGAGAGCTGAAGGTTTTGGACACGGTACAGAAGTGACTTGTTAAAGTGATTTCAGGAATGAAGGGTTACTGTTATATCAATAGGCTGGGGAAGCTGGGCTTATTCTCCTTAGAGCAGAGGTGTTTGAAATATTGACACGTTAAGATGGAATAAATGAAGAGAAGCCTTTTCAATGGGACTGACTGAAGGGCTGATAAGCAGAGGGCACAGAGTTAAGATCATTGGCAAAAGAACCAGGTCGATGAGGGAAGCCTTCTTTATACTTCAGTTATGTGGATACATTGGAGGAACTGGGACTGTTCGCCTTGGAGACGAGAATATTGAGAGGACGAAGTTTCAAATTCACGAGGAGGCTGGACAAAGTGGATGGAGGGAAATTGTTCCCAATGGTGGAAGGGCCGGGAATCAGAGGGCACAGATTTAAAGTCACAGGCGAAAGCAGCAATGAGGACACGAGGAAAGCTTTATTTACGCAGCGAGTGGTTAGGATCTGCAAATCATTCCTTGAGAGTATGCTGAAGGCAGATTCAGCAATGTCTTTCAAAAGGGAATTAGATCATTAACCTGAAAATCAAGAATTTGCAGGGCTCTGAAGAAAAGGTGAAGGGAGCCACGATGGGTGAAATGCTCTTGCAGAGAGTCCGCACTGCCATGATGGGCCCAATGGCCTCATTCTCTGCTGTAATTATTTTTCTATGGTTCGATGATTCTATACAAACAGTACATATGTTTTGGAATGCACTACCTTCAAGCGTGATGGATCCAGGATCTATAGAAACCTTCCAACAGGAATTGGATAAATTCTTGAGGGAGAAAATTGTACTGATATGGGGGAAAGAGGGTGAAAGGGATGAACTGGATTCCTCTTCAAAAGGACGAACACAGACGGGATAGATTGAATGACTCTATATTGAATGACTCTATATTTGATAAACTATTCTATGATTCTGTGAATGACAAAGACTTCTGTGGCACAGAGACAAGTCATTCAGCCCAATCAGTCTATGCTGGTGTTTATGATCCACAGGATTATCCTCCCACCTTATTGTCTCTCACCCTTTTGACATAACCTACTGTTTCTTCCTCTAATATAGATTTATGTAGCTTCATTATAATATTCTCTAACTCCACTGTGTTACTAACTTCAACTGCTCCATATCATAGAGAATTCCATTTGCTCTTCAGTCAGCAAAGGAGTTTTCCTTGAATTCCCATTGGATTTATTAGCTTTTTTATTCATTCACGGGATGTGGGCGTTGCTGGCTAGACCAGCATTTATTACTCACCCCTAAGAAGGTGGTGATGAGCTGCCTTCTTGAAGCACTACAGTCCATGTGGTTGGATACATCCACAATGCTGTTAGAGAGGGAGCACCAGGGAAGGGCGGTGGTAGTTGGGGGGGTGGGGGGTTGATGGCGGAGCAGGCTCGAGGGGCCAAGCGGCCTACTCCTGCTCCCAATTCGTATGTTCGCAATTTATGACCCAGCGACAGTGAAGGAACGGCGAAACATTTCCAAGCCAGGATGATGAGCAGCTTGGAGGGGAACTGCTCTGTGACTGCTCTGTGCGTGTTGCCGCTAGCTTTGGACTCCGCCACAAGTGGAAATTGTTCCCTCTGTCTAACCCATGAAAAAACCTGCTAATTTGGAAAACCTTTATCCGGTCACCTCTCAATCTTAGCCGTTCTGGAAGAAAACGTCCAAATCCGTTCTGCCCTTGTTTACAGCTATACCCTCTCAGTTTGATTAATTCAGGGATTTGGGAGCGATTAGCAAGCTCAGTGTTTATCGCCCATTCTTAGTTGCTATTGAGAAGCTGTTGGTGAGCCTCCTCCTTGAGCCGCTGCAGTCTGTGCAGTGCAGCTAAAGCCAGAGCATCGCCAGAACCTCAACCCACTGACACTGAAAGAAGGGCAACAGATTTCATTTCCCTGTCGGTTGCCGAGGTTGCCGCCGGGTGGTCCGTCCAGTTTCATTGTTATTAGAATTTATTAATTCCTGCTTTCTGGACATAGACAGCATGTCCCTGTCCACTCATGTGTTTTGTTTATTTTAGGAGGAATCTTGTCGGCCAAGGAGGTAAGACATGTTTTATTGTTTAATGGTTAACGCATCAGTATTTTCACTTAGTTTCTTGCCTTTTAATTTATTTCAGTAACTAATCCAAATATTACAATTGACAGTCTTCTAGTGCAATATCACATCTTTAAGTGCTTATCCTTGTATAAAACGAAATCATCTCATTCTTATGATTTAAGGCTGTCCCAACGTAACTAGTAGTTTGTGAAATCTTTGTGGAATACACTGACAGCTCCGGAAGAGAATGTGACATGTGCCGGCGGCCGCAGTGCGGATCCGCAACTAATTCCAGAACCCGGAGCCTTTCAAAAGTCCCGGAGTTCCCAGGAATCTCCCGAGTGAGCTCTTTAAAAAGGAAGGAGTTTGGATAAATGACAGCACGAAACTAAATCACTGACTGTGTTATTTTAACTTTCCCCCCAGCTCCAGCCTCTCTGACTCTGGATCCGGACACAGCGAATTCCCGGCTCATCCTGTCTGAGGACCGGACCAGTGTGAGACTCGTAGACAAACAGCAGCCGCTCCCTGACACCCCGGAGAGGTTTGATTACTGGTTCTGTGCCCTGGGATCAGAGGGATTCACATCAGGGAGACATTACTGGGAGGTGGAGGTGGGGAACAAGACTGAGTGGGGTTTGGGAGTGACCCGAGAGTCTGCCGAGAAGAAAGAGGGAATTGATCTGAGACCTGAGGCCGGAAACTGGACTGTGTGGTTCAGGCGCGTTCATGGTTACGCTGCTGGAACCAGCCCGGGCACCCTCCTCACCCCGAGTGTGAATCCCCGGAAGATCGGGGTTTTCCTGGACTATGAGGGTGGACAGGTGTCATTTTACAATGCGGACAACATGTCCCATCTCCACACTTTCACCCACAATTTCACTGAGAGAATCTTCCCCATCTTCCACCCGGGGCCAAATGACGGCGGAAGAAATTCCGCACCACTGACAATTCATACGATTAAAGGTCACTAACAGACCCATCCCATAATTTCACCCCCCCCCCTCCCTGCCTCCTGCCAGCTGTAAACTGCTCAGTTACAGGTGGTGCTGATGGGTCGAATGTTACCTGAGGTCAGGGCGGGTACAGCCCAGTGACAATGTCTTGTTGGGGATATTTGTTTTGTTTAATGGGTGCTGATGAACAAACTCATCGGAATATAGGAACAGGGGAGGCCATTCAGCCCCGCGAGGCTATTTTGCCTTTCAATCAGATCCTGTATTTTAATTCCACACACGCTTTGGTTCTATATCTCTGAATTCCCTCACCAAACCAACCTATGTTTAGACAGTTTCAGTTGACCTCCAGACTCAACAGCCTTTTAGGAAAGAGAGTTCCAGATTTCCACCAGCTTTCGTGTGAAGAAATGTTTTCTCACATCCATGGAACAGCCTGGCTCTAATTTGCAGATTCTGGTCCTTGTTCTGGACTCCCCCCAACTAGCAGAAACAATTCAAAAACAGAATTACCTGGAAAAACTCAGCAAGTCTGGCAGCATCGGCAGAGAAGAAAAGAGTTGATGTTTCGAGTCCTCATGACCCTTCGACAGAACTAGGTGAATTCCAGGAAGGGGTGAAATATAAGCTGGTTTAAGGTGGTGGGGGTGGGGGGGTGGGGGGGGGGGGTGTGGGTTGGGTGGGTTGGGTAGGGGGAGAGAAGTGGAGGGGGGTGGTGTGGTTGTAGGCAAAAGCAGTGATAGAAGCAGATCATCAAAAGATGTCACAGACAACAGAACAAAAGAACACATAGGTGTTGAAGTTGGTAATATTATCTAAACGAATGTGCTAATTAAGAATGGATGGTAGGGCACTCAAGGTATAGCTCTAGTGGGGGTGGGGGGAGCATAAAAGATTTAAAATATTTAAAAATAATGGAAATAGTTGGGAAAAAGAAAAATCTCTATAGTTTATTGGAAAAAAACAAAAGGAAGGGGGAAGAAACAGAAAGGGGGTGGGGATGGAGGAGGGAGGTCAAGACCTAAAGTTGTTGAATTCAATATTCAGTCCGGAAGGCTGTAAAGTGCCTAGTCGGAAGATGAGATGTTGTTCCTCCAGTTTGCGTTGGGCTTCACTGGAACAATGCAGCAAGCCAAGGACAGACATGTGGGCAAGAGAGCACGGTGGAGTGTTGAAATGGCAAGCGAAAGGCAGGTTTGGGTCATTCTTGCAGACAGACCGCAGGTGTTCTGCAAAGCGGTCGCCCAGTTTACATTTGGTCTCTCCAATGTAGAGGAAACCGCATTGGGAGCAACGAATGCAGTAGACTAAGTTGGGGGAAATGCAAGTGAAATGTTGCTTCACTTGAAAGGAGTGTTTGGGCCCTTGGACGGTGAGGAGAGAGGAAATGAAGGGGCAGGTGTTACATCTTTTGTGTTGGCATGGGGTGGTGCCATAGGTGGGGGTTGAGGAGTAGGGGGTGATGGAGGAGTGGACCAGGGTGTCCCGGAGGGAACGATCCCTATGGAATGCCGACAATGGGGGTGAAGGGAAGATGTGTTTGGTTGTGGCATCATGCTGGAGTTGGCGGAAATGGCGGAGGATGATCCTTTGAATGCGGAGGCTGGTGGGATGATAAGTGAGGACAAGGGGGACCCTATCATGTTTCTGGGAGGGAGGAGAAGACATGAGGGCGGATGCTCGGGAGATGGGTCGGACGCGGTTGAGGACACTGTCAACGACCGTGGGTGGAAATCCTCGGTTAAGGAAGAAGGAGGACATGTTAGAGGAACTGTTTTTGAGGGTAGCATCATCGGAACAGATGCGACGGAGGCGAAGGAACTGAGAGAATGGGATTTAGTCCTTACAGGAAGCGGGGTGTGAGGAGCTGTAGACAAAGTAACTGTGGGATTCGGTAGGCTTGTAATGGATATTGGTGGACAGTCTATCACCAGAGATTGAGACAGAGAGGTCAAGGAAGGGAAGGGAAGTGTCAGAGATGGACCACGTGAAAATGATGGAGGGGTGGAGATTGGGAGCAAAATATAGTGTATGTCACTAAGCACAAAATCAGTACCATTATGGCCACCGTTGGACTAGGTGTTCCCTTACTGTTGAATTATTGGCTAATTCATGCGCAACACTTGGTTCAGGAACATATTGTTGTGGAAAACCATCTCGAATGCAATTAAGAAGCTCGCTGCCTTTGGCCCTTGAACTGTTTTGCTTCTCCCATGTCCACATAATTACTCTGTTTTTGCAAAAGTTTCTTTGATCTCCATTTGTCTTCCGTTTCTTTACCAATGCCCCTGCAGCTCTATAAACAACCTTTCATTTCCTCAATACTACCCATAACGATACTACTGCCTGTTCAACCTTCCTGCTATCCCCACTTTTTACTGCATCGCTCGTGACTCATCAATATGGCTACACCTCTCATTTCCCATTTCGCTGTTCTTTCTAAAGACTTCATAGCCGGGAGTATTTATCTCGCAGTCGTCCCCAGCTTGCAACCAGATCTCAATGATGGTCACTATATCATAGCCTTTTAGCCGAGTTTGGTGTCTAATTCACGTGGTTTATTTGCTATGCTACGCGCAATAGCATTTAGAACTTTTAACTAGGCAGTAGCCCCTCTCCTGCCATTCTGTCCAGATTGTTTGACATGCGCTTTAACCACTTGCATTCCTTGATCTTGTTGCTTCTGTGAAAAGTTGGTCAGTTATTTTGTTATTATTTTCTATATTTTTCTGAATCTGTAGTACTTATATTCGCTTTAACGCAATTTAGGATCTGGTCTTCGCTCAATCCTTTTTTAAGGGTACTCTAATATTTGCTTCTGTTTGAACTGAACAATGTTGGAAATCCACAGGTCAGTCATCAGCTGCGGAGATAGAAGCCAGGTTAACATTCCGGGTATAAACCCTGGATCTGAACTGAGAGCTGAAAAGTCAGCAAGGATCTATGTAGAGCTGTGGGAAAGAAGGAGGGGGAGTGAGGAGAGAAATAGATGGTGAATTGTGGAGAGGGAGTTAGTGGGCAGAGTGAGCTGTGAACTGCAGGAACCCGGGCGGCCAGGCTGGGAGCTGCTGCCTGTAATATTGTTCCACAGGCGGAAGGTGAAGATATATCGCCAGATATCAGAAGGATTCCAGCTTGTAGTTTCTTCCTCCCAGGTGTGGGGGGACTATGAGCTTCACTCACTCTGAGACCAGGGGGTGTCCAACATGCAGTTTCACCGCCATCTGATCCCCCGGGGTTTTCTTCCTCCATTCTCCCGCCTTTCTCATTACTCGAGCTGCTTTCATTTGGCCTCAGTTCCCCAAAGGGCCGCCAGCTTCACTTCTTGAATTAACAACTCCTGAGTCCGTTCTCTGGGTAGTTTTGAGCGCGATTAATGAGCTGAAAGATAAAAGGACGCCCCCATTAGCTGTCTTGCTGTCAGTAAGGTTTACTAGCCGTCAACTTATCAGATGTGCCTACATTTAAACGGTGTTTAACTGCCGAGCAGAGGAGCAGTCCCACTACAGGATGAAGACGGCTGAAGAGTGTCCGGCGAGGTGAGAAGGGGAAACCTCGAGTTCGGGAGTGGGACATGGCTCAGATCCCCGGGAAGTACCTGTTTTAGAAAGTTCCATTGTCCAAATTCATCGGTCAGATTTCTTAAAGAAATTCTTGGGCAAGTTGCTTAACAAGCAGTTTACCTATGAGGTGAATTCCGCGGGACGGGTATAATTGTTTCAGGATTTGAGCTGACATTCCTGCTGAAAACAGATGTTTCATCTTACAATCCAGATGCTGATAATTCATTTTCCATTTGCTCTTCATAATAAAGCGCACCTTGGACATTAATAGATCCTCCCTCGCTGTAAATTACTAAATTACTTCAATCAAGTCTTCTCCTATAATATTACGAATTAGGAGCAGGAGTAGGCCACAGGGTACCTCGGCCTTGCTTCATCATTCAATAAGGTCATGGCTGATCTGATTGTAACCTCAACCCCACATTCCTGCCTAACCTCCATAACCTTTCATCCCCTTGTTAATTAAGAATCTATCTAGATCTGCCTTAAATATATTCAAAGACCCTGCTTTTGAGGAAGAAGTTTCCAAAGACTCACAACCCCCTGAGAGAAAAAACTCTCCTCATCTCTGTCCTAAACGAGCAACCCCTTATTTTTACAGTGACCCCTAGTTCTAGATTCCCCCACAAGAGGAAACCTCTCCACGTTCACCCTGCCAAGACAGCTCAGGATCTTAAAGGTTTCAATTAAGTTGCCTCTTACTCTTCTAAATTCCAGTGGATACAAGCCTAACCTGTCCAGCCTTTCCTCATAAGACAACCCACCATGCCTTGTATTACTCTAGTAAACCTTCTCTGAACTGCTTCTAATACATTTACATCTTTCTTTAAATAAGGTGACCAGTACTGTATGCAACATTCCAGATGTGGTCTCACCAATGCCCTGTACAACTGAAGCATAACCTCCCTACTTTTGTAATCAATCCCGCTCACAGTTAGTTATAACATTCTATTAACTTTGCTAATTACCTGCTGTACCTGCATACTAACCTTCTGTGATTCATGCATTAGGATACCCAGACCTCTCTGAATCTCAGAGCTCTGCAATCTCTCACTATTTAGATAATAAGCTTCTTTTTCTATTTTCCCTGCCAAAATGAACAATTTCACATCTGCCCACATTATACTTCACTTGTCAGACCTTCGCTCACTTACATAACCTCTCTATGTCACTTTGTAGTGTCCTTACATCCTCTTCACAATTTACTTTCTGACCTATCTTTGTGATGTTAGCAAATTTAACAACCATTCCTTCAGTCCCTTCATCCAATTCATTTCTATAAATTGAAAAATGTTGAGGCCGCAGCACTGATCCCTGTGGCACACCACTCATCATATCCTGCCAATCTGAAAAAGACCCACTTATGTCAACTCTCTGCTTCCTGTTAACTAACCACTCTTCTATCAATGCCAATATGTTGCCCCCTATACAATGAGCTTTTATTTTCTGCAATAACCTTTGATGTGGCACTTTATCAAATGCCTTCTGGAAATCTAAGTTCTGTACATCCACCAGTTCCCCTTTATCCACAAGTCACGAGACTCCTTCAAAGAACTCAATAAATTGGTAAACATGATTCCCCTTTTACAAAACCATGTTGACTCTGCCTGATTGCCTTGATTTTTTCTAAGTGCCCTGTTATAACATCTTTAATTATAGCTTCTAACATTTCCCCTATGACTGATGTTAAGCCAACTGTAGTTTCCTGCTTTCTGTCTCCCTCCTTTTTTGAACAAATCTAATGGAACCTTCCCCGGATCTAGGGAATATTGGAAAATTAAAACTAGTGCATCAACTATCTCACTAGCTACTTCTTTCAAGACCTTAGGGTGAAGTCCATCAAGTGCTGGGGATTTGTCAGCCCACAGCCCCAACAATTTGCTCAATACCACTTCCCTGGCGATTGTAATTTTCCCGAGTTGCTCCCTCCCTTCCAGTTCCTGATTTACAGCTATGTTACTTGTGGCCTCTATAGTTTCCTTATGTTCCATTATCAATTCCCCAGGCACACTCTCCACAGGATCAATGCTCACTTTGTTAACTCTTTTCTTATTTAAATATCTATGGCAATTCTTACTATCTGTTTTTATATTTCTAGCTAGATTTTTTTCATGCTCTAATTTTTCCCTCCTTATTAACCTTTTTGTCATTCTTTGCTGTCCTTTACATTCTTTCCAATCTTCTGATCTGCCACCCGTCTTTGCATAATTATATGTGTTTTCTTTAAGTTTGCCATTGTCTTTAACTTTTTTTGTTAACCACAGATGGTGGGCTCTCCCTTGGAATTTTTCTTTCTCATTGGAATGTATCTATTCTGTGTATTCTGAAATATCCCTTTAAACGTCTGCTACTGAACCTCTATTCATCAATCCCTTAACCTTTGTACTGAACAAAATATTGTGAGGGAGACCAGAGGCTAAAAGGGTGGAATAACTCACATAGTTAAAATTTACCTTTGCTGTGAGACACTTAAATTTGGCACAATCTAAAGGTGTGGTTTCATGTTAACTGTAGACATGCTGCTGGAAAGATTAGCTGGAGATACGATACCACTTTAGTTAACCACTTTAGTTTATCAACAGTGGGCTAGCAACTTTCACACTCCCTCTGGCAGCTTAGGGACATAAGTGTCAGGACGTGCTCCACATTATGCCACCTGTTGAAATTGCAGCTACATGGCAGGGCAGTGAAATGATATTCAATGGAGAGAAGAGCTTCATCTTTAGATATTGGGCCTCAGGCTCAGTGTATTGCCACTGCTGAGATTCCGTGACCTGATGGCGTTCCTGGCCAAGTAGTGAAGTAGGGAAATGATTTAGAGGGAGTCGGTAGGTGAGGGATAGTGAACCGCATATAGAGAATCCCGTGATGGGGACAGGGAGGGAGAGGTGATGGGGAGAGGGTGAGGGTTGTGATGGGAGATGGCCGGGGCTGTCATGGGATCGGGTGTGAGCAATGAACTGGAAGGACCCAGCATGGTTTGTGTGGTTCGGCGCCTGGTAGTGGAGCCTGGTGAAGGGGTTGTGCACTGTCTGGCAGTAATTTCATGTAGTTATTTTTCTGTTCTGTGGATAATCATTGTGTTAGCCACTTTCACCTGTATTATGGTGACCTGGCACTGGCTGCAAGAAGAGTAGCAGTATATTATAAAGGTTGCTAATATAGGCACCAGGCCCATATTTACTGATGCAGACAGGCCTGTTTCAGTTATGCCTCCAGGGAGCCTTTATTAGTTACTTTACCAATATGGCAGATAGCAGAATTCTGGTCTGTAAGATGTCCTCTCTACACCAGCACTATGTATGGGAGCAGCAATATAAGATTTCCTGGCACTGGTTTCCAGATATGCTCCAGCTCATGCTTTAAGTATAAATATTTTGTGAAACTTTGTGCAGAATGCAATGAATTAGGTGCAAGTCTTTATGGTCTAGGGGTTAAGAGGTTTGTGTAGAGCAGAGGAAGGATAGCGTGGTATAGTGGATTGTACGCTAAGAGAACGCGCCTGATTTCCCTTCCATCCATTTCAATAGGAATTCATATTCAGTTCTGTTGCCAATGCTTGTTCTGTACCCTAAAAAAAGGAAGACTCGAAAGATTTGGATTTAAAGAACAGCTTTCATGAGCACAGGACGTCCTGGTGCGCATCAGTCACTGAGGTACAGGTGAAGTGTATTTTCTGTTGTAATGTAGGAGACACGGCAGCCAATTTGTGCCCCACATATCCCACAAACAATGATGCGATAATGACCATGCAATCTGCAGCTGTGATATTCATTGAGGGATAAATATTTATTAGAACAACAGGGACACTTCCTCTGCTCTTCTTTGAAATATCACCATTGATTATTTATGTCAACTTGAGAGGGCAGACAGGGCCTCGGTTTCATGGTTTACACAAGAGTTTCAGCCTTTTAATTCTGTGCTCCAAGTCCTGGAGTGAGATGTGAACATCAAACCCTGATGCAGAAGCAAGAGTGCTGACAACTGAGCTATAACTTCCTTGCTGCTCCCTGTCCAGGTGATGTGAACTGCCGGATGGTAATGACTAAAATCTGACCAATGTTGAATATGGTGACAGAGGAGGATATAAGATCTACAAAGTGGTGAACAGCTTATTACAAATCTCAGTGATCGCTCCTCTACTCTCCTCCTTTTGTCTTCCCTCTTTCCCCAGCCTTTGCACACTGCTTTCTCGTCAGAGTCTGATTCTGGGTGTAAAACAAATCGTCAGAGACTGTCATTTCTCTTTGGAAATACAATGCAATATCATCCAGATGTTACCACGCTTCCAGTGACTCGAGTGATCTGTGCCTGGGAACCTGGGATGAATCCATCCACAGACACACAGCAGCAGATTCAATCAGGAACCATTGCAACTGATCAGACCTTCCAGGCAGCTCCCTGGTATTTACAGCACTTTGTGTTTTACTGTGAGCAGCAATACTTTTCATTACAATTCAGTCATGGACCACAAAATTACTCACTGATTCTCCAGAGGGTTTGTAGTAAAGATGATTTTACACACCCAAGGGCATTACACATTAGGAAGGAAGTCAAGAACTTGGAGAGAGCACAGAGGAGGTTTGCCGGGATGATGCCAGGGTTAAGGATTTCAGTTATGTGAAGAGATTGGAAAAGCTGGGATTGATCTCCTTAGAGCAGAGAAGGCTATGGTGGATCAAATACATGGATTGAAAATCATGATGAGATTTGATAGAGAAAATAGGAAGAAACTGTTTTCTCTGGAAAGTGAGTCAGGAACCGGAGGTCAGAACTTGAGTATCATTGACAGAAGAAGTGGGGGGGTAATGAGGAGAAACTTTTAAAGCTTCTTTGAAAATTTCTGGTGATCTGGAATGACCTGAGTCCCTGTGGATGGAGATTCTCATGAACTTTCCAAAGGCCAATTGCGCGTGCACTTGAAGGGAAATAAATTACAGGGTTCTGACGAAAAATCAGAAATGTGGGGACTAAATGGAACAGAGCTTTCAAAGAGCCAGCATAGGCACGATGGGCTGAATGGCCTCCTGCCTGGTAAGATTTTATGCTTTTAAGGAAGAATTGAAATCTTGATCCCCGCCCATCTCTCCAATCCCTATTTCTTTCTAGCCATCGCACCACTGCTAACCCTCCAAGAACCTCTCTCCCGTTTGGGTTCAATAATTCACCTGCCATCCTCTAACCCTGTAGGGTGCCCTCACTTTGGCCATCCAGTCTGAATATCGATTGGGCGAGCACAGGAATATTTCTGTGAAGTTCATCTGAAATCAGAGGTTCATCACAACGGACAGGAACATTGAAACTGAAAGTGGTTTGAATCAGGAAGTGCTGAGTGTGAGCATGGCTTCCAGACTGCAGGAGGAGAGTTTGATCGAGGGTTTAAATTGTCCAATTTGTCTTGATTTCTTCACCGATCCGGTTTCACTGGAGTGTGAACACAACTTCTGCCACTCCTGTATCACCCAGTGTTGTGAAAAGAAGGAGCTAAACTCCTGCCTGGAATGTAGAGAGGAGTTTCCAGAAAGAAACCTCAGAGGCAGTCAGTTCTTAGGGAATCTGGCTAAGAACTCTTGAAAATTAAAGCTAAATCTGAAAGAGAAGGACAGTAAACTTCACTGTGAGGAACATGAGGAAGAGCTGAAGCTGTTTTGTGAAACTGACAAGAAATTGATCTCTGTGATTTGTAGAAATTCACGGGAACACAGAGACCACCGCTTCATACCGATTAAAGAAGCTGTTGGAATGTACAAGGTAAAAGGGAATAGATTTGATCAATTGATTATTTGCTCGCATTTTCATGGTCTAACACTTTCATTTCCCGATTTACTCTCCTAATCCCAGGATCGGGTGAAATCTTCCTTAAATTCTGTTATGATGTGGTAGGTAGTACATGCCAGGCAGACCAAATCTACAAGGGAATCTTGGCCATACTGTCACAACTGTTTTGAAATTTGTATTTATTATGAGATGATTTGTGCACTGAATTCAGAAGTAATGAATCCACCAATAACTTCAGAGATTTTAAAATTACATTGAAACATTTATTAACAAAAGAAAATAATTTAAACACATTTATAAGATTACAGTTGCTTGATATTATAACAAACCCCAAAATTCCTAATCAACCTGACTCCCAACTACACACTCACTTTAAGACAACAATCCAAAATAGATTTTAAATTTAAAGAAGCAATCTAACAAGGTTACCACAGCACCCGCTCAACATTACAATCCAGCTACGATCAGATGGTGTGGTTGTGTGTGCTATGGTGAGTCTGAGAGTATCTATGTGTGGGACTGACGTTGAGGGAATACACAAGTCGAACTTTTCAGTTACACCCTGTTTCTGTCACGTTTTGTTTTACAGTTTTTGGATGAAATATCTGCTGCTTGTTTTGAAATATATTCGATATGGAATGAGTAACTTGTTTGAAGTTTTGATGAGCTGAGAGAGGCTGGATTAGAGCAGTGCAGTTGATGTGGTCACACGAATTTTCAAAAGGCAAATCACATGGTACCATATATTGGGCATGTTAGCAAATTAAAGCTCATAAGATATAAAAGGTGCTAGAGGACCATGTGTGGAAAACTGGTTAATGGAGAGAAAGCAGAGAGCTGTGTTGAATGGCTGTTTTCCCAGTCTTGAGGGATGTTTACAGTGGGATAAAACCAGAAAATGCTGGGGACATTCCGCAGGCTGGACAGCATCTGTGGAGAGAGAAATATAATTAATGTTTCATGTCATAACCTTAATCATTAACTCTGCTTCCCTCACCATAGATGCTCACAGACCTGTTGAGTATTTCCGGCATTTTCTGTTTTTTTTTAAATTTCAGATTTTCAGCATCCACAATATTTTTCTTTTGTATTAGGTTCACAGTAGTGTTCCCCCAGGTTCAGTGCTAGGATTGCTGTTTGTGAAACAGATTGGTGACTTGGAGGTACAGAGGACAATTTCAAAATTTGCAGGTGACTCAAAATTTGAAAGTTTACAAAACAGTGAAGAAGTTGGTGGTAGACTTGAAGAGGATAGAATGTAATAGGAGGACACATGACAGATGAAACCCAACACAGAAAATTGTGAGATGATACTGTTAGGAAGAATTAAAGAAAGGACATCACCAGATAAGTGGCACTATATCAAATTGCTATATCTAGCCAGCAATGCCCATATCCCACAAATGAATAATAATATAAAAAGGCCCTCTTTCTCCTACACTCGATCTGCTTTCCCACCCTGGCCATTGGCCTCAGGGGCCGCCAGCTTCTCTCACTCTGGAAAGGAACAGAAATTAAACATTTCCCCAGCTGCAATAATGCTGGAAATCCACAGGTCAGTCATCAGCTGTGGAGAGAGAAGCCAGGTTGACATTCTGGGTATAAACTCTGGATCTGAACTGGGAGCTGAAATATCAGCAAAGATCTGTGTAGGGCTGGGGGAGAGAAGGGGGAGGGTGAAGAGGGAAATAGATGGTGAATTGTGGAGAGGGAGTTAGTGGGTAGAGTGAGCTGTGAACTGCAGGAATCCGGGTAGCCGGGCAGGGAGCTGCTGCCTGTAATGTTGTTCCACAGGCAGAAGGTGAAGTTACATCGCCAGATTTCAGATGGATTCCAGCTTGTAGTTTCTTCCTCTCAGGGGTGGGGGGACTATGAGCTTCACTCACTCTGAGACCACAGAGTCACCGAATCTTAGACACAGAAGGAGGTCATTCGGCCCATCATGTCTGCTTCAGCTCTCCAAATGAGCATTATGACCTAGTGCCATTGCCCTGCCTTTTCCCCATACCCCTTGCACATCATTTCTATTCAAATAATTATCTAATGCTCTCTTGAATGCCTTGATTGAACCTGCCTCCACCTCACTTCTAGGCAGTGTATTCCAGACCTGAACCACTCACTGTGTGAAAAAGATTTTTCTCACATCACATTTGTTTCTTTTGCAAATCACTTTAAATCGGTGCCCTCTCATTCTTGATCCTTTTATGAGTGGGAACAGCTTCTCCCTGTCTACTCTGTCCAGCCCTCTCATGATTTTGAACATCTCTATCAAATCTCCTCTTAGTCTTCTCCTCTCCAAGGAGAAGTCCCAACTTCTCCAATCTATCCTCATAGCTGAAGTTTCTCATCCCCTTGTACTTCCTGAACCTCTCCTGCACACTCTTCAATGTGTTCCATCCTTCCTATAATTGGTGCCCAGAACTGTACACAATACTTCAGCTGAGGTCCAACGAGTGTCTTATATAAATTCAGTATATCCTCCCTGCGCTTGTACTCTATGCCCCTATTAATAAAGTCCAGGATACTATATGCTTTATTAACTGGTCTCTCCTCCTCTCCCACCACCTCACCTGCCACCTTCAATGATCCATGCACATATACACCCAGGTCTTTCTACTCCTGCACCCCTTCAGAATTTCACCCCTTATTTTATATTGCCTGTCCATGTTCGTCCTTCCAAAATGCATCACCTCACACTTCTCTGCATTGAACTTCATCTACCTATCTGCCCACTCCACTAACTTGTCTATGTCCTCTTGAAGTTCCACACCATCCTCCTCACAGTTCACAACACTCCTAAGCTTTGTATCATCTGCAAACTTTGAAATTATCCCCTGCACTCCAAGATCTAGGTCATTAATGTATATCAGGAAAAGCAAGGGTCCCAATACCAACCCTTGGGGAACTCCACTACAAACCTTCCTCAAGCCCAAAAATTATCCATTGACATCTCTCCTTCCTATTTTTCAGCCAACTTTGTATCCACATTGCTACTGTCCCTCTTATTCCATGGACAATAACTTTTCTCACAAGTCTGTTGTGGGGTGCTGTGTCAAATGCCTTTTGAAAGTCCATGTATACCACATCAACAGCATTACCCTCATCAACCTTTTCTGTTACCTCTTCAAGAAACTTCAGCAAGTTAGTTAAATATGATTTCCCCTTTAGAAACCCATGCTAGCTCTTCCTTATCCATCCATATTGTTTACATGTGACCAGGGGGTGTCCAACACCCAGTTTCACTGCCATCTGATCCCCCTGGATACCTTCCCCATCATGATGGAGAGGTGGTGGTGTAGTGGTATTATCACTGGACTGGTAATCCAAAATCCCAGAGTAATGCTCTGGGGATCCAAGTTTGCATCCCACCATGAATTAAAATTGTTGATTGTCATAAAAACTCATCTGGTTCACTAATGCCCTTTAGGGAAGGAAATCTGCCAACCTTACCAGGCCTGGCCTACATGTAACTCCAGAACAACAGCAATGTGGTTGACTCTTAAAAATGTGCTCTGAACAGGGAAATTAGAAATGGACAATAAATGCTGGCCTAGCCAGCGACGCCCACATCCCACAAATAAATAATAATATAAAAAGGCCCTCTTTCTCCTACACTCGATCTGCTTTCCCACCCTGGCCATTGGCCTCAGGGGCCGCCAGCTTCATTCACTCTGGAAAGGAACCAGAAGAAATTTCCTTGAATTGTATAATCCCTGAGCCTGTTCTGTGATCAGTCTGAGTGAGATGAATGAGCTGAAACAGAAACAATGACAGTCATGCCCTCAATAAGGGTTTCTAACTGTGAATCTCTCAGGCATGTTCCATTTAAATGGTGTGTAACTGCCAGGCAGAGGGAAGTGAATGAAGGTGGCTGAAGAGAATGTCCGGTGAGGTGGGAAATGGAGACCCTGAGTTCACAACTGGGAAGTTACCCTGATCCCGGGAAAAAAATTGGGTTTTGGAAGTTCCTGTGTCCAAATTCATTGGTGGAAGTTCCTGAGGAACACAGGGAGAAATTGCCCGATAGTCAGTTTACCTATGAGGTGAATTCCGTGGGACAGATGTAACTATTCCAGGATCTGAGCCAACATTCCTGCTGAAAACAGATGTTTCATCTTACAAGCCAGATGCTGATAATTCATTTTCCATTTGCTCCTCATAATAGAGCACATTTGGGACATTAATAGGTCCTCCTCGTCTGTAATTTAATAACTGAATTCAATCAAGTCTCCTCCTATAATATTAAACTAAGGAGGGTATTATCACATAGTGGCATTGTGGTATTATCACTGGACTGGTATCCAGAGAGCCAGGGTTCGATGGCAGATGATGATATTTGAATTCAATAAAAATATGGAATTAAAAGTCTGATGATGACCACAAACCCATTATCAATTGCTGTTAAAACCCACCTCGTTCACTAATGTCCTTTAGGGAAGGAAATCTACATCCTTAACTGGTCTGGCCTACATGTGACTCCAGACCCACAGCAATGTGATTGATTTTTAACTGCTTTCTGAACAAGGGAAATTAGGGATGGGCAAAAATGCTAGCCTAGCCAGTGACGCCCACATCCCATGAATGAATAAAAGACATGGAAATAGCTGATTTTAGTTAAAATTTAACATTGATGTGAGATACTCAAAGTGCGATTGACATGAAATTAGTCCCCCTGATAACTAACGATTCCACTGTGGCCGGAAGGATTATCAGGAGGAAAGCAAAATACTGAGAATCCTGGAAATCTGAAATAAAAACAGAGAATACTGGTAAAACCCAGCAGGTCTGACAGCATCTGTGGAGAGAGAAACAAAGTTAACGTTTTGAGTCCATATGACTCTTCAGAGGATGACCTGGACATCAGATAAATAAACTAGTTTGGATTACTATCTCAGCCGTGGGCTGGGAACTTCCACCCTCCCTCTGGAAATTAAGGGGCAGATCTGGGGAGACACAGTCCACTTCTTGCCCCCCCCCCCATTGTTGCAGCCACACAGGCAGGGCAATGGAATGATCTCCAATGGACAGAAAATTGTTATCTTCAGATTTGGGGTGGATTCAACAGACAGGATAGAGAAAGTGATGTAGATAGAGGAGGGAAGGAAATCGGAGAGGTAGGGCTAGTAAACTGGAGATAGAGAGGCTGGAGATTGGGAGAAGAAGGGACAGTGATGGGGTAGGGGAGACAGTAATGGGGAGAGGAAGGGGCAGTGATAAGGAGGTCAGTTATGAGGAGAGGGAGGAGCAATGATGGGGAGGGGGAGGGGCAGTGATGGGGAGAAGGAAGTGGTGATGAGGAGGGGAGAGGCAGTGATGGGGAGTGGGAGGGGCAGTGATGGGGAGTGGGAGGGGCAATCAAGGGGAGCAGGAGGGGCAATGATGGTGATGTGGGCAGTGATGTGGAAATGGACAGGTTTGATATGTGTATCGGCTGTGGCCAGTGAATGGGAAGATCCTGGTATGGATTTTATGTTTCACAATCCAGTATTGGTGCCAGGCAAATGAGCCCTGTACTGTCCTCTGCAATCTCATAATTTTTTTTGTATTCTTCAGGTAAGCATTGTATAGGCCACTTTTGGCTGAATTATGCTGACCTGGCACATAGTGGATGAAGGCCTTCAGTATATTATAATGGGGGTGGAGGGTGGGTGGGGCTGGTGGTGGGGATTGCTTTTAGAGCACTTGTACTGATGCAGGGTTTCCTAAGCCTGTTTCAGTATTGTGTCCAGGGAGCCTCTATTAGTTGCTTTACCAGTATGGGTGATGGCAAATTTCTGGTCTGTAACGATATCTGCTCTACACCCACACTCTGAGAGCAGCAATATTGAACATCTAGGCACACTCCTCCAGCCCTCACCTTCAGTATAAATATTTGTGAGTCTTTAAGGTCTAGGGGTTAAGAGATTTAGAGATTAAGAGGAAGGAGAATGTGGTGTAATGGACTGTACACTGAGAGGAGAACCCAGCTAATTTTCCTTCCGTTCATTTCAACAGGAATTCATATTCAGCTTTGTTACCAGCACTTCCTCTGCACCTTAATAAGGACGACTCGAGTGATTTGGATTTAAAGAGCACCTTTCATGATCACAGGATGTCCCAACATACTTTATGGTCAATGAGGCACAGGGGAAGTGTAGTCATTGTTGTGATTTAGGAAGCACTGTAGCCAATTTATGCACAGCAAGATCCCACAAACAGCAACGTGACAATGACCAAAGAATCTACTTTTGTGATGTTGATTGAAGGATAAATATTGGTTCAGGCACCAGGGACACTTCCTCTCCTCATCTTCCAAATATTGTCATTGAACCTTTGTGTCCCCTGAGAGGGCAGACAGGGCCTCTGTTTAATGTTTCATCCAAAAGGCTGACCCTTGTACTGTACAGCTTTGCACTGGAGTTTCAGCCTTGAATGCTGTGCTTCAAATCCTGGAGTGGGACGTGAACACCCAACCCTGATGCTGAGACAAAGTCCTGCTCACTGAGCTGTAACTTCCTTTCTGCCCCGTGCCCATGTGATGTGAACTGCCAGGTGGTAATGACTAAAATCTGACCAACATTGAATATGGTGACAGAGAAAGAACATTTTGCATGACACACTGCACACAAGATCTACGCAGTGGTAATCAGCAGCAATCTCTCCTTGAAATTCTTTCTTTGTCCCCTCCTTTTTCCCAATCTTTGCACAATGGCTGTTCATCAGAGCCCGATTTTGGGTGTAAAGAAAACCACCAGAGACTGTCATTTCTCTTCGGAAATATGGTGCAACATCATCCAGATGTGAGCCATAATCCCAGTGCCTTGAGTGATCTGTGCCTGGGAACCTGGGCTGAATCCATCCACAGACACACAGCAGCAGCAGATTCAATCAGGAACCACTGAAACTGGTCAGAGCTTCCAGGCAGCTCTCTAATAGTTACAGCACATTGTGTTTTTTTCATTACAATTCAGCCATGGAACACAAAATTACTCAGTGTTTCTCCAGAGGGTTTGTAGTAAAGATGATTTTATGCACCCAAGGGCATCACACTTTAGGAAGGATGTCAAGGACTTGGAGAGGGCACAGAGGAGTTTCTGGGATGATGCCAGGGATGAGGATTTCAGTTATGTGAAGAGATTGGAAAAGCTGGGATTGATCTCCTTAGAGCAGAGAAAGCTATGGTGGATCAATTACATGGATTGAAAATCATGTTGAGATTTGATAGAGAAAATAGGGAGAAACTGTTTCCTCTGGAAAATGAATCAGGAACTGGAGGGCAGGGATTGAATATCATTGACAGAAAAAATTGAGGGTGAGGGATGTGGGGGCGTAGAAAGAGATATTTTTCATTATGTTTTTGTCAATGATGCCTTTCCATCTGGGATGGTCTGAGTGCATGTGGAAGATGACAAATGGGCGTGTACTTGGATGGGGTGTAATTTACAGGTTTAAGAGGGAAAATCATTCAAACTGCCCTTAGGACATTTAAGAGTCAACCCCATACAGTCAATCCATGTATTAAATATGGACATATAGGCCAGACCAGGTAAGGACAGCAGATTTTCCTCACCTAAAGGGAAGAAACCCAGATGGGTTTTTATAGCAATTGCTTCATGGTCATCCCTAGACCTTTAACTCCAGGTTTTTTTTATTGAATTCAAATTCCACCATCTGCCCTGTCAGGACTTGAACCCAGCTCCCCAGATATTATGCTGGGTCCCTGCATTAGCAGCCCAGCAACACCACAGATGCGCCACCCCCTTCCCTATTGAGCAGGTGGCGATGACGTAGTGGCATTGTCGCTGGCTGATTGCGAAACTGAGCAGCTTTAAAACGGCCAGTATAGGCACTTCGGGTTGAATGGCCTACTGCCTGTGATTTCAAAGAGTTCGCCCATCTCCGCCTCCTCCCTTCTTCCTCGCCATCATCTCACTGCTAACCCTACAGGGACCTCACTCTCCCTTGTCTAACTTCAATTAGTCCCCTGCCATCCTCTAACCCTATTTATCCTTCACAGTGCTCTCGCTTTGGTCACCCCTGTTGCATATCATTCGGACACTGGTGAGTACATAATCATTCCGTGAGCGTCGCTGTGAACTTCAGCTGCAATCGCTGAAGTGCAGCCATTCGTCACCCGAGACATTGAAACTGAAAGTTCTTTGAATCAGGAAGTGCTGGGTGTGAACATGGCTTCCAGACAGCAGGAGGAGAGTTTGAAAGAGGATTTAATTTGTCCCATTTGTCTTGAATTCTTCACCCATCCAGTTTCACTGGATTGTGGACACAACTTCTGCCGCTCCTGTATCACCCAGTGTTGGGAAAATAAGATAAATTCCTGCCCGGAATGTAGACAGAAGTTTCGGGAAAGAAACCTCAGAGGCTGTCGGGTCTTAGCGAATCTGGCTGAGAAAGTTCGAAAATTAAAGCTGATTCCGAAAGAGGAGGAAAGTAAACTTCACTGTGAGGAACATCAGGAAGAACTGAAGCTGTTTTGTGAAACTGACAAGAAATTGATCTGTCTGATTTGTAGGGATTCGCGGGAACACAGAGAGCACCGCGTCATCCCGATTAAAGAAGCTGTTGGAATGTACAGGGTAAAATGGAATAGATTTGATCACCTGATTATTTGATCACATTTTCATGGTATCACATTTTTATTTTCTGATTTTCTTTCCCAATCCCAGGATCGGGTGAAATCTTCCTTTGATTCTCTCACAGACAAGAAATCGGCGGTTCTAGAAATGGAGCAGCAGCAGAATCAGAAGATTTCCCAAATTAGGGTAAAGTCTCCCTGTGCTGAGTTTCTGGGATCTCGGTTAGTTTTGTTCCCTTTATCGCGGGACATTAATTATGTTTCACGTTTCATTTTGGTAGGAACAGTCGAGCAGTCTGCAGACCCACATCACATCCGAATTCATTAAAATGCACCAGATTCTCACTGAGAAAGAGCAGCGTTTAATCCGAGATCTCAGGAAAGAAGAGGAGAGGATTCTAGAACCAATGGAGGAAAATCTTCGCGAAATTCAAGACAGTTTAAATTCTGTTGAGGAGAAACTGTCAAAGTTGGAGAAGCAGATGGAAATGAAAGATGACCTGACATTTCTCAAGGTGAGAATATAATTATAATTAAATATAATTATTTCAGTTTAGCTCAGTGACAGGGAAATCACAGCTTGAGGGGTGATGAGGTTGAAATAAATGCAGCATCTTCCCAAGAATTCATAACTAATTTTCAGAAACCATTTCATTGTGTTGTCTATTCCGGGGCATATATGCAGTTCCCACTGAACAGATCTGCCTCCCACCTTCTGCAGAATCCCAGGAATACCTGTCACGTCAGTGGAATGAGTTTTCGAGACCTCAACATCCAGCTCTCTTTGATTTCTGTGTGTCTCAAGTTTAATATTCTCCTGAAACGAACATCATAATGCCATTACAATTACTGGGCAGTTCTGGACACCACACTATAGGAAGGATGTGATTGCACTGGAGAGGGTGCAGAGGAGATTTACCAGGATGTTGCCAGGGCTGGAGCGTTTCAGCTGTGAAGAGAGACTGGATAGTCTAGGGTTGTTTTCCTTAGAACAGAGAAGGCTGAGGGGGGACCTGATAGAGTCATACAAAATGATGAGGGGCATAGATAGGGTAGATAGGAAGAAACTTTTCCTCTTAGTGGAGGTGTCGATAACCAGGGGGTATAGATTTAAGGTACAGAGCAGGAGATTTAGAGGGGATTTGAGATTTTAAAAAAATCTGGAGCACACTGCCTCAGGGGGTGGTAGAGGCAGGGACCCTCACAAAATTTAAGGAGTATTTAGATGAGCACTTGAAATGCCATAACATACAGGGCTATGGGCCAAGTGCTGGAAAATGGGATTCAAATAGATAGGTGTTTGATGGCCAGCACAGACATGATGGGCTGAAGGGCCTGTTTCTATGCAGTATAACTCTATGACTTTGATACATGGTGTGGGCATGTGCGGTATGATGAATGTGAGAGTGACTGCCTGTGGGTGGGACTGATGCTCATTTCCAAACAGATTAGCAAGTTTTTGGCAGATACAATTGCATTTGTTTTGGTTAAATACCTGCTGCTTATGTTGACATATATTCTGTATAAAATTACTGACTAGTCCTAGTGTTTTGCTAACAAGAGAAAGGGTAGGTTATGGCAGTGCAGTTGATGTTGTCATATGGATTTTCAAAAAGTGGACCGCATGGTAACACAAATCTGGTGTGTTAGCAAAACTGAAGCTCCCAAGATGCAAAGCAACATAGATATAACATTGGCTAAGGAATAGAAAACAGGATGTTGTGTTGTCAGGCTCAGTGGAAGTTGGCAGTGAGACAAAACCAGAAGATGCTGCAGATACTCCACAGCTCATGTGGAAGATAAGAAAAACAGAATTAAAGTTTCAGATCTTGACTTTAATCGTTAGCTCCATTTCTCTCTCCTCGGCTGCTGCCAGGCCTGCTGAGTATTTGCCGGATTTTCTGTTTTCCTTTGAGATTGCCAGCGTCCGCAGTATTTTTCTTTTGCATGAGGTTTACAATGGTGCTCCCTGAGGTTCGGTCCTAGGGACCCTGATCATCATAGACATTAAAGACTTGGAGGTAAAGATCACAAGTTCGAAATTTGTTGCCGACTCGCAATTGCCAAGTTTACCAAACAATTAAGTTTATAAATAGTAATAGACTTGAAGAAGGTACAGGTTGGTAGACTAGGGGAGCACATGGCAGATGAAATTCAGCACTGAAAATTCAGATGATGCAGTTTGTTGGCAGAACGAGACAAAACAGCACAAACTCTATAATAGTACAATAGTAAACTCAGTAATGGGACAGAAGGACCCATCTTTAAATCTTTGAAGATGGCAAAACAGGTTACAAAGCAATTAATAAACCATATAGAATTCTGAGCTGTATAAAAAGTGAAAATAGTAGAAAAATCCAGGAAGTTAAGCTAAGCTGCTATAAAATAGCTCAGCCAGAGCTGAAGGATTGTTTTCCACTATATTTTAGATATTGCTAGCAGTTAGGAAGGAAAATGTTATGTTGGCCTTTATTGTAATGGGACTTGAGTACAGGAGTAAGGAAGTCTTGCTGCAGTTGTATAGGGCCTTGGTGGAACCACACCTGGAGCATTGTGTACCGTTTTGGTCTCCTTACCTAAGGAAGGATATCCTTGCCATGGAAGGATGGCAACAAATGTTCAGCAGACTATTATAAAAGCAAAAAACTGCGGATGCTGGAAATCCAAAACAAAAATAAAAATACCTGGAAAAACTCAGCAGGTCTGGCAGCATCTGCAGAAAGGAACACAGTTGAATGTATTCCTCTCCGCAGATGCTGCCAGACCTGCTGAGTTTTTCCAGGTATTTTTATTTTTGTTTCAGCAGACTATTCCCTGGGATAGTGGGATTTTCCTATGAAGAGAAATTGAGGAGACTGGGCCTGTATTCTCTACAGTTTAGAAGAATGAGAAGTGACCTCATTAAATTGTACAAAATTCTTATAGGTCTCGACAGAGTGGATGCAGGAAGCATGTCTCCCCTGGCTGGAGGGTCTAGGACCAGGAGACACAGTCTCAGAGGAAGAAGTTGGCATTTTGGGCCGAGATGAGGGGGAATTTCTTTATTCAGAGGGTGGTAAATCTTTGGAATTCTCTACCCCAGAGAGTTGTCGAGGCTCAGTCATTGAATATGGTCAAAGCAGAGGCTGTTAGATTTCTAGATGCCAATGACATCAAGTGATCCAGGAATAGTGCTGGAGGATGGTCTTGAGGTAGAAGATCAGCCATGATCTATTTAAATGGCAAATCAGGCTCGAAGGGCAGAATGGCCTACTCCTGCTCCTATGTTCCTAGGTATGACATAAAAGTTTTGGACAGCATTGAGAGACAACTTATTGAAATAGTTCTAGCAGTGAAAGGTTACAGTTATGTCGATAGATTGGAGAAGCTGGGCTTGTTCTCCTTAGATCAGAGGTAACTTGATAGAAGGTGCTTAAAATTATAATGGGTTTAGATGGAGTAAATAAAGAGAAAACACTTCAATGGGGATGACTGAAGGATCAGTTATTAGAGGACGCAGATTTAGGATCATTGGCAAAAGAATTGGGAGTTGATAAGAGGAAAGATTCTTAAAATGTCTCTTACACCAGTAGATTGGAGAAGCTGGACTTCTCCTTGGAGAAGAGAAGGTTGAGAGGAGATTTGATAAAGGTGTTCAAATTCATGAGGGGACTGGACAAAGTAGACAAGGAGAAACTGTTCCCATTAGTGGAAGGATTGAGAAATAGCGGGCACAGATCTAATGTCATTGGCTAAAGAAGAATTGGTGACATGAGGATGTTGTTTTTATATAGCGAACGTTAGGAGCTGGAATACACTGCCTGAATATGGTGGAGGCAAGTTCAATCATGGCTTTCATTAAGGGAACTGGATAATTAATAGTAAAGGAAAAGAAAATGCAGGACTATGGTGAAAGGGTGAAGAGAGTGGCACTAGGTGAATTGCTATTTCAGAAAGCCAGCATAGGCATGATGGGCTGAATGGCCTTCTCTGCTGTAACAATCCTTTGATTCCATACAAACGGTGTGTAGGTTTTGGAATGCACCAACTTTGAGCATGATCCATATAAGTCTTCAAAAAGGAATTAGATAAATGCTTAAGAAGGGAACTTGCACTGACACGGGGGAAAGGCAGTGGATGAGCAGAACTGGATTCTCTTCCTAAGAGTCAGCACAGAGGCGATAGGCTGAATGGCCTCCTTCTGTGCTATCATATTCTATGATCCTGTGAATGACGTGGAAGCTTGCATCACAGAGACCAGCCATTCTGCCCAACAGATCTATGCTAGGGTTTATACTCCACAGAAATATCTTACTACATTAATTTGTCACACCTATTCGTGTTCCTTTCTCCCACATAGACTTGTGTAGCTCCATTATGTTGTTCACTAACGCCGCTTTGTAACGAACCTTAACTATTCCATATCAGAGTGAGTCTATATTCTATTCACTCCAGTAAAGAAGTTTCTCCTGAATTTCTATTGGATTTATTAGTGATTATCTCCACCAGTTTTGGACTCCACCACAAGTGGAAACATCTTCCCTATGTCTAACCCATCAAACCCTCTTAGAATTTGAAGGACTTTTCTCAGGTCACCTCTCAATCCTCTCTTTTCTGAAGGAAAATGTGCAAACTTGTTCCGTCTTTCCTAATATTTTGCCCTCTCGGTTTTGTGTTATTAATTCAGGGATTTGGGAGCGATTAGCAAGCTCAGTGTTTATTGCCCATTCTTAGTTGCTATTGAGAAGCTGTTGGTGAGCCTCCTCCTTGAGCCGCTGCAGTCTGTGCAGTGCAGCTAAAGCCAGAGCATCGCCAGAACCTCAACCCACTGACACTGAAAGAAGGGCAACAGATTTCATTTCCCTGTCGGTTGCCGAGGTTGCCGCCGGGTGGTCCGTCCAGTTTCATTGTTATTAGAATTTATTAATTCCTGCTTTCTGGACATAGACAGCAAGTCCCTGTCAACTCATATTTGTGTTTTGTTTATTTTAGGAGGAATCTTGTCGGCCAAGGAGGTAAGACATGTTCAGCACTGAAATTCTACACAATTTAGTAAAATAACTGAGAAAACTGATTATGCTTTGATGCTTACAGGAGTATCAACGACGTTTATGTGCTGCCATATGCAGGTGCCACTCTGCCCATTGAAAAATTCACCGGCCCTTTACAGTACACAGTGTGGAGAGAAATGATCGCCGTCATTAATCCCGGTAAAACTCAGATAGATTCCTTTGTCCTGAATTATATCACATTTCTATGTCAAACGGATCTGATTATATCAAACAGCATCTTTATGAACGGGGTGGATAAACGCTCCTAAATAGAATAAAAGTCTTTATTTTCTCCCCTTCCCCGCGCCCGCACTATCCTTCCCTCCCTCTCTGGGATCTGTTTCCAATATCTCTTGTTTCCAATCCTTAGCTTTTTTTAAAAAAAAGTTTCTTTTCGCTTTCTCGGTTCTCTCTTCCTTTCAGCAGCAGGTTCCCATCCCTTACTTGCTTCTTCTACTATTTCCTTCCCCGTTCTCTGACCCTGGTGTCTGCATCTTGCCCCCTCTCCCCTCGCGGTAATCTTTGTTGCTGGATTTTCGGAGTGAAGTCTCTGCATCACTTCCTGGTGCGCCGGGTCCTTGATAATTGCTGAAAGGTCCGTGGGTCACTGTGCCGGACCTGAGAGCTGCAGCACGGTCTGGGGAACAGCGGGTCTGGCCACCTGAGGGGGACTGCAGCAGACAGCAGGGCTCCCTGTAGCTGCTCTGGGACGCAGGGGCACATGGACATGGGGGTCAGAACAGCTGGAGAAGCGGAAACAGCCGGAGGGCAGCAAATTCCAATTGGCTGTGTTGACTTGAGAGGCAACAGTTGTAGGGAGCGCTTCGTGCACATGCGCAGACGCTGTGTCAGTGCCAGGCTGTACAATCTGACAGTTGCTTCTAAGTGAAGCTCTGTTTCCTGTCAATGATTTATGCGTTTTTTTCCCCCTCTAATGCAAGCTGGTTTCTTGTCAACTGCCTCCTTTGCAAAAAAACATGTTTTTTTTTAAATTCAATTACAGGGCGTGGGCATCACTGGCCAGTGCAGCATTTATTGCCCATCCCTATTTGCCCCTTGAGAAGGTGGGGGTGAGCTGTCCTCTTGAACCACTGCAGTCCCTGTGGGGTAGATACACCCACAATGCGGTTAGGGAGGGAGTTCCAGGATTCTGGGAGGGAAGAAATGCAACTACTCAAAGAACAACCATTTTAACAGGCAAGTTCTCGTAATGGCATCAGCAGCCCTCCCCTCCCCCCTGCCCCCACCCCACGTAACCAATTAGTCTGGGAGGGAACCAGTCTTAGGGAAACCCAAACTATATACTCTTAACTGGGTTCACAATTGCTCAAACAAAAGTAAGTTATTTGATTAAAATGTTTTAGAAAAAAACCATCACCCAATGTGAGGCTGGAAAGCATGTCCCTGGAGCGACTGTCCCTATTATCTCCCAACTGAGCTCGGGGTCAGTGCCGGAGCTCCCTGCATAAACTCTTTCCAACTTCTTCATTTGCTCTAAGATTAAAAGCAAAATACTGCAGATGTTGGAAAACTGAAACAAAAACAGAAAGTGCTGGAAAAACTCAGCAGATCTAACAGCATCTGTGGAGAGAAAGGCACAGTTAACTTTTCGAGTCCGAATGACTCTTCCTCAGAGCTGAAGAGAAGTAGAGGTGTGAGATGTCAAAGGTGGGGGAGAGGTGGACCAGGTGAAACTGGATAGAAGGCCAGCGATAGGTGGCGGCAAAGGGGAGATTGACAACGATGTCATGGACAAGAGGACAAAGGGGTGTTAATAGTAGTAGTAAGGGCTAAAGGAGGTGCTGATAGTGGCATTAAGGTAAGAAAGCAGAATGTGATAACAGCAGGACAAGGGTAAGCACTATCAGCAACTATTAGCACCTCCGTTAGCTCTTAGCACCACCATTAAAACCCCCTTTGACCTTTTGTTCATGACATCTTTGTCAATCTCTCCTTTGCCTCCACCTATCACTGGCCCTCTATCTAGCTTCACATGCTCCACCCCCCTTATCCAGTACAAATTTCATCACATTTCAACCTCTCTTTAGCTCTGAAGAATAGTCTCCCGGCTTCGAAACGTTAACTCTGTATCTCTACCGATGCTGTCAGACTGCTGAGTTTTTCCAGTATTTTCTGTTTTTAGTTCTTCATTTGTTCAGCTTGTTTAGTGGTTCTTCTTTAGTTTAGTGATTAAAGTTTCCATGTTAAACTGAACTTTGTTCCCTATAACTGCATTTTCACTTAATTTCTTGACTTTTAGTTTACCCAGTAGCTAATTTCAATACGTTATAATCGACAGTCTTCTGGTACAATGTCACATCTTTAAGCGCTGATCCTTGTATAAAATGACATCATCTCATTCTTATAATTTGAAAGAATTTTGAGGCTGTCCCAATGTAACCAGTAATTTGTGAAATCTGCTTCAACTGTTTGGAATACACTGGCAGCTCCAGCGTATGTGACATGCGAATGTGACATGTGACATGCGAATGTGACATATATCGGTGGCCGCAGTGCGGATCCGCAACTAATTCCAGAATCCGGAGCCTTTCAGAAGCCCCAGAGTTCCTAGGAATCTCCTGAGTGAGCTCTTTAAAAAGGAAGGAGTTTGGGTAAATTGCAGCAGGAAACTAAATCGCTGACTGTGTTATTTTAACTTTCCTCCAGTTCCAGCCTCTCTGACTCTGGATCCGGACACAGCGAATCCCTGGCTCATCCTGTCTGAGGACCGGACCAGTGTGAGGTTCGGAGACAAAGAGCAGGAGCTCCCTGACACCCCGGGGAGGATTGATTCCTGGCCATGTGTCCTGGGATCGGAAGGATTCACATCGGGGAGACATTACTGGGAGGTAGAGGTGTGGAACAAGACTGAGTGGGGTGTAGGAGTGACTCGAGAGTCTGCTGAGAGGAAAGGGAGAATCTGCCTGAGACCTGAGTCTGGATATTGGACTGTGTGGCTGATACCTGACCGCGGCTATGCTGCAGGAACAACTCGAGGAAATCGCCTCATCCCAAGTGTGGAACCCCGGAAGATCGGGGTTTTCCTGGACTATGAGGGTGGACAGGTGTCATTTTACAATGCGGACAGCATGTCCCATCTCCACACTTTCACCCACACTTTCACTGAGAGAATCTTCCCCATCTTTAATCCGGGACTGAATGAGGACGGGAAAAACTCGGCCCCGCTGACAATCTGCAAGTTAAGTGTCACTAGCAGACCCATTCCATAATGTCACACCCCCTCCCTGTCTCCTGCCAGCTGTAAACTGCTGGGTGTCGCTCTCAGTTACAGGTGGTGCTGATGTTCTCATGTTACCTGAGGTCAGGGTAGGTACAGCCCAGTGACAATGTCTTGTTGACATCACTTCTGCCGCATGTCAGGACTTGTGACCAGACCTGTCAACCTTAACTTGTCACCAGATTTAAGCTGCCCTCAGGACAGGAACAATTGATGCCCAAGGGATTGCTAAAACTTTGAGAGCAGTTTTTCTCCAAGTCAGCAGTGTATGCTCTTCCTGAGTTTTCAGAGTTTGAAAACTCTGAGTTATTATGGGTCTTGTTGGCTGATGTTATGACAAGCTGATGGTAAATGCTGGGCTGTTCAAATACCAAAGGGAAACTTGAAACAACTGCCACAACTTGTTTTACAGTTTGAATACATTTCGAGATGCGTGCCTTGAATTCAGTAGAAATTAGACTGCCAATTCTTATAGGTTTTTGTAAAACTAAATTAAATATTTGTTAATAAAAGAAATGATTTTAAAATACATACATAGATCTACAAATTACTACTATGATAACTTCTAAATCCCCTAATCAATTGAACCCATTACATTTCGTTAAGGCAACAGTAAGACACATAGATTTTAAAAGACCCAGACAAAGGAACATGACACCCTGAACAAGTCAAATTTGAAGCGAGTACTTTTCACTTCAGCCCCTGGAGACAGCAGCTTGAGGCACAGATGCTGAAGGCTTTATCACACACTTATAAAATCTTAAAAATGCCTTCCCTTACAAACAGTCTGTTTTATACATACCTTCCTCTTTGAATGCAAATACCCATTGTTTCACTATGTCTTTGGGCTTTTATCTCCCTGATAATAAAAACCTCTCATAGCACTAAGTTTTATCAGAATTCTTTGGGAAAAATAAACACACTTTCTAAACTTCACCTGGCTAGGTGACATATTTCACCCCTCCTTCGAAAACAATCTAGTCTGTTTTATTTAAAAATGCAAATATTCCCTTGACAGCTATGTTTCTAGACTTCCCCATGTTTACCTAATTAACATTTCAAACCTAACTTTTCTTTTTACATTAAAGCACCCAGACTATCTGCCTCTAATTCAATTGAATCTCTCTCTGTCACACACACACACACACATATATAGACACACAGACACATCCCACTATTACTCTTTTTTACAATAAATTCCAATAACATGATGAGAATTATTATGTCTTCCTGACAGCTGAGCATTCCCTCACTGTTAGATTATTAATTCAGGTTCATTACTCATTATTAAATCCGTGATGACTTGTTCTTTCTTTGGTTCAGGAAAATATCATTCCAGAAAACCATCTCAATTGCAATTAAAATGTTCACTGCCATTATCACTTGGGGTGCTTTGCTTCTCCCAGCGGATGATCAACTAAAATCCCACACTATTATTCTTCTCAACATATCTCTCTCATCTCTTTGTTAAGGTCTCACATTGCTCTATCATTGTCGATAAACAACATTTTTTATTTCTCAATTCTACCCATAAATTTCCTGCTGTCTGCTCACCCTCCCTATCAGCCCTTTCTGCTACAGTAATATTGCTGCTTACTAATACTGCTATATCTGTTTTTCTCCTACGGCCCTGCTCTTTCTAAAGACTTTATATAACCTGGAATATTTACTTCCCAGTCAAGTTCAGCTTTTAACCAGGTCTCAATGATGGATGCTAAGTCATATCCTTTAAGCTCGATTTATATTGATTTTGTTTGCTTTGCTTTAAATGCTGCCTGCATTCATGTGTAGAGCTTTAAATTTGCAAATCTTTCCTGTCAGGCCTTTATGATCTGATATCGGTTTAACATATGTTTCAGTTAATCGTATTACATATTTCCAACAATTCTATGGTATGTTGATCAGTTACGTTGTTATTATTTCCTATCCTTTTCTGAATCTGTAGTATTTTATTACCTTTAACACCACTAGGGCCACCCTGATCCCTCTATAAGGTTGTTTTTATTTCTGCTCATGTCTAAGCACCTCTCCCGACCTCATTGATGTAAAATCCTTCCCACAGATTATTTAACATTTTAGCTAGCATGCTGATCCCAGCCTGTTTTTAGTTTACCCCTCCCAAAGACACAGTTCCTTCCTGTCATAGCTGTGGCACCAGTGTTCCAGAAAATGGAAACTCTCTTTTTCACAGCAATGCTTAAGCCACGTGTTAACTTCCCAAGCTTCCTATGGCAGTTGACTCATGCCACAGGGAATGAATATAAAAACACAAGGTAAGTGATATGCTCTGAGTGAATAAGAAAATAAATTTCAAGTTGGATAGCAAGGCGGCTGTCACTGGTGATGTTATTTCAATAGATTTTATAGAATAATTCACAATGCCATAGAATGGCTACAGCACAGAAAGAGACCATTCTGCCCATCTTGTCCATGTCACCTCTCTGCAAGAATGACTCACCACATCCATTTTTCCTGCCTTTTCCCCCATGGCTCTGCAAGCATTTTTCATCTTCAAGTAATTATCCAACTCTCTTTTGAAGGCCTTGACTGAATCTGCCTCCAACCATACTCACAGGCAGAGCAGTCCAAATCCTACCATCCTCACTGTTTAAAACAGCTTTCCTCATGTCGTAGAGTAATTTACAGTACAGAAGAATGCCATTTGGCCCATGCAGCCTCTTAGTGGAGGAAGCCAGTCAATCCCATGCCCCTGCCCTACCCCCATTGTCCTGAAAGCTCATTTCCTTCATTGATCATCTCTGCTTCCGCTGCCCTTGCAGATGTGAGTTCCAGATGATTGCCACTTGCTGTAGAATAAAGTTCTTCCTTACGTTTGCCCTGTATGTTTTGCACAAAGCATTAAATCTGTGCTGTAAGCTAAGGGGAATCATTTTTTCCATGTCTACCTTATCTGTCACGATCTGTCAAATATCCCTTCAAGATCCTTTGCTGAAAGGAGAACAACCAGAGCTTCTGAAACCCAGACTTGTAGCTAAGATATCCCATCCCTCAAACCATTCTGATAAATCTCCACTTCAATGTTTCAGAGACCCATTGCTCTTCCTTCTTTGGCCAATCACCTTAAATTGATGTTCTCTGCTTCTTGATCTTTCTGCCAATAGGAACTCTTTCTCCCTATCTACTCTGTCCAGGCCATTAATGACAAGTCTGTTATCTGGCATTTTATCAATTTCATTTTAGAAGTCCATGTTCACCATATCAACCTCATGACCCTCATCAGCCCTCTCTGTTACCTCACCCTTATTTCTCTCAGTGTCCTTGGATGCATCTCATTTGGCTCTGCTGACTTATCAACTTGATGTATTGGCAGTCTATATAATACCTCCTCTCTCCCAAGTTTTAGCTAATTCAGTGTCTCAGCTACCTCCTCTTTCACTATAACTTAGAGAGGATCTTCTTCATTTGTAAAGACTGTTACAATCCTGAACTTCCTATGGCAGTTAACTCGTGCCACAGGGAATTAATATAAAAATGCAAGGTAAATTATATGTGCTGAGTGAATAAGAAAATAAATTTCAAGTTGGATATTAAGGCAGTTGTCACTGGTGATGTAATTTCAATAGATTTTATAGAATAATTCACAAAGACTGATAACTTTTAATCAGAAATTTGAACTTCCAGTTAATAGCTGAAAGGATGGCACAAGATGTCAGATTTTAAGAATGTTATTGTAACTATCCAAAGGACCTTTCACAGTTAGCCCTATTAGTTTTCTAATTACTATTTTCTCTAGAAATAATGATTTATGTTCCTCCCTCCCCTTTTCCCTTTGAATTTCTAATATGCTTGGGATGCTTTTTGTGTCTTCTGGCAGGAAGAATGGTACAAAGTATTTGTTCAAAGTCTCTGTCAAAGTTTTCCATTGTCAATTCCCCAGTCACATCCTCTGAGGGACCAACAATGACTTTAATTTCTGTCTTCCTTTATATATACTTGTATAAACTCTTACTGTCTTTTTAAAAAATCTTGCTATTTTTCACTTATATTCTAATTTAACACTCATTTTTTTATTCATCCTTTGCAGGATTCTAAAAGTTTCCCAATCCTTTGGCCTACCACTAAACCTTGCAGCATTGTATATCTTTTTTTCAATTTTATACCATCCTTAACTTTCTTAATTAGCTATGGATGGTCCATCATTTCTGTAGAGTTGTACTTTTTCAATGAACACACCTTTTTTTAAGAGTTATTAAATATTCCTTAAATGTATGCCACTGCCTATCTACCATCTTACTTTTCAACCTATTTATCTAATTTAGACAATTCTATCTTCATACTTCTGTAATTGCCTTTAGTTAAGTTTAGGACTCTTGTTTCAGGCCCATGTTCTTGACCTTCAAATTGAATGTGAAATTCTCACATATTATGATCACTCTTCCTTGAAGGATCCTTTGCTCGATGGCTGACTAGGAATCTCGCCCACTCTTACCACTTGTCATTGACGTGTGTTGCAAGGATTTATATTGCTATGTTATGAGCGCAACAACCTTGACCATCAACTCCTGGAGTGGGACTTGAACCTGGAGCTTCTGGGTCAGAGGCAGGGGCCCTGCCCACTGCACCACATGAACTCCATGTTTGCATGTATGCACTGTAAATTCATGTGAGACATACTTGCATTCGGGTTACTCTAGCCCCATCCTTAATATCTTACTATTACTATTACCTTACCATTTCTTAGTCTAGTTCCATCACTCTCGTCCTTATCGGTTATCAGGGCTGCTCGGAGATGTTCCGGGAGACACTCTTTCTTGACCTGTCATTGCTTCAAAAATGAAGAGCAGTTTCTTTGCACTTTTAAATACAGCCCCTCAACGTGCCACCGAACCCATGCGCTCTTTTACGTTCCTGGTCTCAGTGACTATTACCTCTATCTTAGGTTTTAACTGCTTGTTTTTTTTTTCCCACTAAGTTTGACACACGCGGGTGGGAATGTGTTATCTGCTCTATCCTAAACATTGCGTACATTTCTCTTCATGTCCCGGGCTGCAAATCATGCTCCATTGTCACGACCGAACATCTCAAATTCCCTACCTCGCAGCATGTGCTAGTATAGCTTTGAGCTGATAATGAAAAAAGACCAAATCCAACATGACCTTACATTGAGGATGGCAAAGTGGCAAATAGGAGAAAGGGCTAATTCACTTCTGTGCTGTAAAAAAACCCGCGCGGGTGTGAGAGGGGAGTCAATCAGCGCAATAAGAGCAGTTTCAGGCTTTCCTTTAAATTATAATAAAGATTTGGGAAAAAAAAATCAAACTAACTTGTGGCTTTTCAAAACTGGTTTCTTTCTTTGAGTTTAAATAGACAGTGCATTGTTGCAGTGAGGTACTGTGAATTCAGTCAAACTGAATCCGTACAGTATGTCTCAGTTACAATGTCAAATACTTTAAGAAAGCACAGGGGTTTCACTCGAATATCCTAACTTCTGGGAGAATGATTTTAATTAAAACGAACGTACACTTAACAAGTACTTTCATGCTCTCACAGCATCTCCAGGTATCAAGTCAACTGTTCAAGAAGTAACAAGAGAAAAAGTTGAAAATACTCGGCAGATCATACAGCATTTGTGGACAGAGAAACAGAGTTAATGGGCAGAATCCTAACAAAACAGTGCCACATATACTGTGGGGGGTTAAGTACACACTTGTAATTAAAATGGGCTTTGCTGTGGGTTCTTTTGCCTGGGTGGCCTAGTGGATACTAGACTGTGTGGCTAAGTCCCAACAGTGCCTATGTTGCCCTCACCTCACCCTTAAAGATTCTTCTCTTCCGAAGTGTGGAACCCTGAAAGATCAGTGTTTACCTGGACAATGAGGGTGGACTGGTGTCATTTTACAATGCAGACAACATGTCCCATCTCCACACTTTCACCCACACTTTCACTGGGAGAATCTTTCCCATCTTTAATCCAGGACCAAATGACGCCAGATGAAACTGACAATCCATAGGATTAAAGGTCACTAACAGATCCATCCCATAATTCCCCCCCCCCCCCCCCCCCCCCCTCCCCGCCTCTCCCTGCCTCCTGCCAGCTGTAAACTGCTGGATGTCGCTCCCAGTTACTGGTGGTGCTGATGGGTCGAATGTTACCTGTGGTCAGGGCAGGTACAGCCCAGTGACAATGTTTTGTTGGGGATATTTGTCTTGTTAAATAGGTGCAGAGGAACAAACTCATCAGAATATAAGAATTGGGGGAGGCCATTCAGCCTTTCGAGAATGAAATGTCATTCAATTAGAGTTTGGCTCATTTGTATCTTAATCCCACACCCGCCTTGCCTCTGCATCTCTGAATCCCCTCACCCAACTAATCAATCCATCTATATTTTAACACTTACAATTGACCACCTGACTCAACAACCTTTAGAGAAGAGAGTTCCAGATTCCACTGGCCTTTGTCTGAAGAACAGCGTCCTGACATTAATGGAAGGGCCTAGCTGTAATGTGCAGGTTATGTCCCATGATCCGGACTCACCCTGCTGAGGAAGCAATTTCTCTATACTCAGGGGGGTAGTGCCAAATTTTGATTGTGCTGGAGCTCAAATCTGTTGGCCATATCATTTTCTACATCTACTATTACATTGTTTTCCTATGTATTATCATTTGAGCCCCCAAAAGTCAGTAAAACTGCTTTTTAAATGGAAAATATTAGTGCCCCCAACCTCTTTCTCACCCCTCCCTCCAGCAACCTCCCCCAACCTCAACAAATGCTCTCACATACACAGCAGTTAGCCTCAAACCCTCCCCATTCCACACCTGGGCCACCAGGTTTCTCTGACACTCCCTGAGTGGTCACAGAATATTAAAGCTAATACCTGAAAAGGAGAGCTGATGCTGGCCAGGTGTTCTGTTCTCTCTATCTTGCGTCTCTATGTTGCTGATGTAGGTTCTTCCGCTTCTGCGATGGTTGGTCTCTGGAGTCTCGCTGCTTCCACGCCAGAAACCCTCCATTCTTATTTCGAAATCTTATCTCTCCAAGCTGTGCTGTCTCCCTCGCGTTGGTTTAGGCCTGCTTGCCTAGTCTGTGGCATATTCTTATTGGCTCTGTTCCAAGACTTAGGTAACATTAACCTCATTACTCCTTTTCTAAATAAGAACTTGTGTCTCATCACATTTCCTTTGTCTTTGCTAATTCAAACTGGTTTCAGCCAGCTCAGGCCAGTGACTGAGCTCAGGTTTCAAAAGTTGCTCAGGAGTTTCTCTGCAGCCCCTGACCAAGAGTTCTCAGGAGAGAAGTGGCCTGGAGGGACCCAGCTTACTTTGGCTGCCCTGCTGTGGGTCAGCTGGTCCCTCTGCAGTGACAGAGGATGAGGTTGAGGGGGTCACAGGCAAAGGGAACCCGGAGGGACAGCCTCCATAATTCTTTAGAGGATGACCTGGATTGTCCAGCTGCTCCCTTTGGGTGCCCAAGGGCCCCAGCCTGACTCCTTGAGGGGAAGGAGCACCTGGAAGGGTGTCAAGGTGCCCAGTTGCCACTGTAGGAACTCATCCATGGCTACAGCGATGGAGTGCTGATCTACACGCATCTCCACATTCTGCTGGACCAGAGTCTCCATTGTGTCCGTCACCTTCCCCACGGAGACCTCCATACACGCACATGTGGGCACCACTTCATCAGAGAGCAGGCAGACACACTCCTTCGCCTTGCATGCCATTCTGTTGAGGGCTTCCGCCAGCTCTATGTGATGTTCCCCCACCTTCTGCTGACTCTCCATGATGGGTTGGGAGGCCAAATCCGGAGACTTGTCATCTGACTCAGACCTCACAGATGCCTCTTCCCCAGCAGTCCTCTGAATTCCGGGGAGCTCGGCTGAACCTGCTTCCTCCTGCTGCTGCGGACACGTGTCTGTGCGGTGACCACCAGGTTGTGAACCTGAACCTGCTCTAGATCTAGGTCCCACTGAGTTGTGTGTCTCTGTGCTAGTGGAGGGTGTGGGCAAACACCGTGATGGGTCTTCCAGGCTGCTTATTTCCAGCTCTTCACTGGAGGAGGTGTCCTCTTGGCTGGAGGTGAGGATGTGGATGGAGCTGAGGGACTGGCTGGCTGAGGGTGTCAGTCACTTGGCAGAGCTCCCTGTGAACCAGTGTAGAGATGATGAGTGCATGAAAGCAGAGTCAAAAGCAGGAGAGAGAGCACTCACAGTTGAATTGAGGGAGGGATGGTATGGTGCAGGATCCTCATGGGGGGGTTTTCGCCACTGACCTCACTGTTGCTGCAAACATCCACAGGGACAACATCCTCACCAGTCAGCGAAGGGCACAGTCTTCAAAGTGAGTGAGGGGCCTAATGTGGGCCACTCCACCTCGGGTCTGGGGCCTCTCCCTGCTGTTGTGAGCCGGCTTCTCCTGAATCAAAACACATAGAGTGTGAGCAGGACGCATGGCACAGCCTGGAATGTCTGTGTGGTGAGTGGAGCCATGGACAGGATGAGGACGTGAGCTCCAGAGGATATCAGCCTGATGGAGATGTGAGCTGTGTATGAGAGTTAGCGGCATTGTCCCTGTGGATGTGTGATGGGTTTGTGAGTGTGTGAGCTGAGAGTGATGAGGTAGTTGACTTACTCTGCAGGAATAGATGAGACCATGCATCCTGGATGGTTGACCTCCTCAGTGTTCTGGTGGCGCTGACTGCTGCTGCCACTGTCTCCAAGGCCAGATTGGTGACTCTGCACATCCTGCAGTCAGAGCGGGGTTAGAGGACATTGCAATGGCTTTCTACTGCAAGCAGCAGGTGCCCCAGAGAGGTGTCACTAATTTGGGGTCTGCCGTCCTCTTTGCTTTCGGGGCCACCTGTGGCCTGGAGCAGTCCTGGTCTGTGGACGTGAAGCAGACTGCACTGTGATGCGCTTTAAGTATGGCAGCTGAAGTGAGAAAACGCTGAGGTCAAGGTGTGGCAGGCAAATCTGAGCCAATCCATCAGTGACGTGTTGTGTTACCCACGAATACATTATTAATGAGGCGGGATGTGACTGGGAATGAAGGGCAGAACCCATCATTGCAGCCGGCAGGTAAAACATCTTTTTTCACGCCCACTACCACAATGAGTGCAAATCTGGGATGATTCCACCAGAATGTAAATCTAATAGCCACAGTGTAATTCTGGTAAACCTGCACTGCACCCATTCCAACAGATTTTTAAAAAAAAATTCACAGGATGAGGGCTTCGCTGGCTGGGTCAGCATTTATTGCCCGTCCCTAATTGCCCTTGAGAAGGTGGTGGTGAGTTGCCTTCTTGAACGGCTGTAGCCTAAGTGGTGTAGGTACACCCACGGTGCTGTTAGGAGGGGAGTTCCATGATTTTGACCCAGTGACAGTGAAGGGACAGCGATATATTTCCAAGTCAGGATAGTGAGTGACTTGGAGGGGAACTTCCAGTTGGTGGTGTTCATATCTATCTGCTGCCCTTGTCCTTCCTAGATGGCAGTGGTCATGGGTTTGGAAGGTGCTGTCAAAGGAGCCTTAGTGAATTCCTGCAGTGCATCTTGTAGATGGTACACACTGCTGCTACAGGGCATCGATGGTGAAGTGGGTGAATGTTTGTGGATGTGGTGCCAATCAAGCGGGCTGCTTTGTCCTGGATAGTGTCGAGCTCCTTGAGTGTAGAGGGAGCTGCACTCATCCAGGCAAATGGGGAGTATTCCATCACACTCCTGACTTGTTCCTTGTAGAAGGTAGACAGGCTTTGGGGAGTCAAGAGGTGAATTACTCAATGCACGATTCCTCTGACCTGCTCTTGTAGCCACAGTATTTATATGGCTAGTCCAATTCAGTTTCTGGTCAATGGTAACCCCAGGAGGTTGGTAGTGGGGGATTCAGTGATGTTAATGCCATTGAATGTTAAGGGGCAATGATTGGGTTCTCTCTTGTTGGAGATGGTCATTGCTTGACACTTGTGTGGTGTGAATCTTACTTGCCAATTGTCAGCCCAAGTCTGGATATTGTCCAGGTCTTGCTGCATTTGGATATAGACTGCTTCAGTATCTGAGGAGTCGCAAATGGTGCCGAACATTGTGAAGTCATCAGCGAACATCCCCACTTCTGACCTTATGATGGAAGGAAAGTTATTGATGAAGCAGCTGAAGATGGTTGGGCCGAGGACACTACCCTGAGGACCTCTTGCAGTGATGCCATGAAACTGAGATGACTGACCTCCAACAACCACAACCATCTTCCCTGCTGAGTTTTTCCAGGTATTTCTGTTTCTGTTTTTTTTTGGATTTCCAGCATCCGCAGTTCTTTGCTTTTATCTTCCTTTGTGCCAGGTATGATTCCAACCAGTGGAGAGTTTTCACCCTGATTCCCATTGACTCCAGTTTTACAAGGACTCCTTGATGTCACACTCAGTCAAATGCTACCTTGATGTCAAGAGCAGTTACTCTCACCTCATGTCTGGCATTCAGCTCTCTTGTCCATGTTTGAACCAAAGCTGTAATGAGGTTAGAGCTGAGTGGCCCTGGCGGAACCCAAATTGGGCGTCAGTGAGCAGGTTATTACTAAGCAAGTGCCGCTTGATAGCACTGTTGATGACCCTTTCCATTACTTTACTGATGATAGAGAATAGGCTGATGGGGCAGTAATTGGCCGGATTGGATTTGTCCTACATTTTGTGCACTGGACACTGGGCAATTTTCCATGTAGCTGGGTAGATGCCAGTGTTGTAGCTGTACTGGGACAGCTTGGCTAGGGGTGTGTCAAGTTCTGGAGCACAATTCTTCAATGCTATTGCTAGATTATCGTCAGGACCCATGGCCTTTGCAGTATCCAGTGCCTTCAGCCATTTCTTGATATCACGTGGAGTGAATTGAATTGGCTGAAGACTGGCATCTGATACTGGGGACCTCAGAGGAGGCTGTGATGGATCATCCACCGGGCACTTCTGGCTAAAGATTGTAGCAAATACTTCAGCCTTATCCTTTGTACTGATGTGCTGGGCTCCCTATTATTGAGGATGGGGATATTTGTGGGGCCTCCTCCTTCAGTGAGTTGTTTAATTGTCCACCACCATTCACGACTGGATGTGGCAGAACTGCAGAGCTTAGATCTGATCCATTGGTTGTGGGATCACTTAGCTTTGTCTATCACTTGCTGCTTCTGCTCTTTGGCATGCAAGTAGCCCTGTGTTATATCTTCACCAAGTTGACACTCCATTTTAGGTATGCCTGGTGCTGCTTCTGGCATGCCTTCCTGCACCGTCCATTGAATCAAGGCTGATCCCCCTGGCTTGATGGTAATGGTAGAGTGGGGGATATGATGGGCCACGAGGGTACAGATTGTATTTGAGTCCAATTCTGTTGCTGCTGATGGCCCACAGTGCCTCATGGATGCCCAGTCATGAGTTGCTAGATCTGTTTAAAATCTATTCTGTTTAGCACGGTGGTGGTCCCATGCAACACGATGGAGGGTATCCTCAATGTGAAGGTGGGCCTTCATTTCCACAACAACTGTGCAGTGGTCACTCCTCCCGAAACTGACATGGACAGATGCATCTGCTGCAGGCAGGTTGGTGAGAATGAGGTCATGTATGTTTTCCTCTCTTGTTGGTCTCTCACCACCTGCCGCAGAGCCAGTCTAGTAGCTTTATCATTTAGGACTTGTGATAAAGGAGACATTCCATTTGCCTTTTATTTATTGCCTCAAAATCTTTTTTTTGTCATCACTATGTAGGGATCCCTGTATTTCTCTGCTCATCCACATTTCCTAGCGTCTTACTGCTTAGAAATCATTCTGTGTCAGCTTTCTCAAGTCCAAATGGGAACTCCCTCCCTAACAGCACTGTGATTGTATCTACACCACAGGGACTGTAGCGGTTCAAGGAGGCAGCTCACCACCACCTTCTCAAGGGCAATAAATGCTGTCCTAGCTAGTGAATACCAGATCCTGTGAATTAATTAAAAAAAAACCCAAAAACTGAATCCGCAGTTCCCCCACATTGAATTCCATCTGTCACAATTTTATCCTTTCACTTCATCACTATTCTTGCAACCTTTTGTTCCTGTGTTCTTTTTGTATGGCACCACATTGCTTAGTGCCACCAGCAACTTTGTTGCGACTCTCTCCAACTTCATCCAAGTCAATGTAGGATGTAGAATTGAAAGCAGTTTTGCTGGTACTTCTGACTGTGGTTAGATTCTTTGTAAATAACATCTCGGAAGTTACATGTGTTGAATAATGTAAGTTTTGGTTTTTAACCACATTCTAACTTCATAAATACTGCTTTATTAGCTCTGAGAGCATCGGTAAAAATGTAAGGTAAGATAATACCAAATTTCTCCATTATGATAAAAAAAATCACATTTCTCAAATAATAGTTATTTTTGAGTTTCTTTATCTCTAATCTATATGAATCCAGTTATGGTAATTTGTCTCATTATCTGTAAATTTTATTTAAAATTGAGGAATTTAACAGAGGATTTAACTTTTAGGTTTCCAGTCTGTGAGCATACTTCAATGTGATTGTTTTTTTAATTCATTCACAGGATGTGGGCTTCGCTGGCTGGGCCAGCATTTATTGCCCTAGTTGCGCTTGAGAAGGTGGTGGTGAGCAGCCTTCTTGAACCACTGCAGTCCATGTGGTGTAGGTACACCCATGGTGCTGTTAAGGAGGGAGTTCCAGGATTTTGACCCAGCGACAGTGAAGGAACGGCAATATATTTCCAAGTCAGGATGGTGAGTGGCTTGAAAGGGAACTTCCACGTGGTCCTGTTCCCATCTATTTGCTGCCATTGTCCTTCTAGGTGGTAGTGCCCGTGGGTTTGGAAGGTGCTGTCTAAGGTCCCTACCTCACCCTGCTTCCTGACATCACTGCTGCTGCATGCCAGGAGATCCCCTTGACTTGTCACCAGATTTAAATTGCCCACAGGAAAGTGCTAATCCATGTCTAAGAGATTGCTGGAACTTTGTGGGCAGTTTTCCTCGCTATCAGTAATATCTGCTATTGTTTCACTGATGATCCCATTTCAGTCATTTGACCCCTCTGCTTTGCCATCCTGGTCATTGTTGGCTTCCTTCCTTATGATTAGCTTACTGATTAATTCAGGCTCGTTATTCATTATTCCCAAGATGACTTATTTGTTCTTGCATTCAGGAAAATACTGTTCCAGATAACCATCTTGGTTGCAATCAGGAAGATCTCTGCCGTTGGCACTTGCACTGTTTTGCTTTCCCTCTGTCAATAACAGTCGTGTTGCAGTATTTTGAAATGCAATTTGCAGAGTGTTCACTTAATGCTGCCGTACAGAACAATACCTGTGGATGGAGCTGTAAGAAGAAGAAGCAGAGTTGTAGAGAAACCGTGTTCAGAAAGGACCTATATTTTTTGCTCATGCAATATTAAATTATGGTCTGCCGCTAAGCTGTTTCTACACCCCGACAACCTCACACTCTGCCAAGGACATCGCAATGACCAATTAAAGTCCCACATTATTACTCTGTTTTTTCAACAAGTTTCTCTGCTCGCTGTGTTTATGCCTCCATTGCTTTACCATTGCTTTGCGAGTTCTGGAAACAGCTTTTCTATTTGTCAATTCCAACAATAATTGTTTGGTAGTACAGAACCTGACTATTGCTGAAAAAAGAGACATGTCTAAGCTTTTTGCCTTGCTCACATCTGCTGTCAACCCCTCATTCTGCTACTGTAACATTGCTGTTTACCAATATTGCTAGACCTGCTCTTTCTCTCATTTCCTTCTTCTTGTCTTCTCCTTTATAACCTGGAATATTTACCTCCCAGTCAAGCTCAGCTTGTAAACAGGTCTCAGTGATGGCCACTAAGTAATATGCTCTTAGCTGAATTTGATGTCCAATTCATTTGTTTTATTCCTTATGCTTCCTTCATTAGTATAGAGTTTTTAATTTGGCAATAACCCCAATCCAGCCTTTATGTTCTGATGTTGTTTTTAACATGTCAGCAAATCACATTCCATGTTTCTGTCACTTCTGTCCTATGTCGATCAGTTATATTATGATTATTTCCTATCCTTTTTTGAGTCTGTAGTGTTTTTATTACCTTTAACAGCCTGACGCCCACCCTGGCCTTTCTTTAAGGCTATTTTTATTCTTGCTCCTTGTCTGACCATCTGACGCCTTATATGTGCTGTTGTGAAACACGGTGTTTTTTCCCCCGGACGATCCTGTGGGGGGTGGGGATGAGTCTGGAGGGCAGGCCTAATAATGATATGCTGATGTATTACAATGAGGTCCCCAATGGCCGATGGTGGAGAACATGTCCCGCCATCAGCTGGCAGAGCGGACAATTGCAACTGGTTTCATGACCCAGATATCTGACCTTCTCGCCATATTGTCCTCTCATGACACTGAACATGCCCAGCACTGGCAGGTCCATAAAATCCCAGCCACAGCTTCTAAAATCAGTAGGTGTTACTTTATATTTTTAAACACAGTCCATCTAATTGCAATCATAATTATTTGTAGTTTTAAGATCCTAGGTGTCGCTGAATATTTTCTCCATTTTAAGTTTTAGCTGTTCTATTTGTTTTATTCCCACCATGCAAATCATGCTCCATTATCACGATCAATCCATCTCGAATTCTCTCACAAGATGCAATATTTTCACTTTGAGCTGACACTGAAAAGAAAGATCAGATCCGACGTGTCTTTACATTGAGGATCGCAAAGTGACAATAGGAGTAAGAGTTCAATCACTTCTGTATTGTGGAAATGCTGTGGGTGTGTGAGCGGAGTCAATCAGCACAATAACAGCAATCTCAGAATTCCCTTTGAATTTGTAAGAAAGCAAGGGTTTAGAAAAATTTCAAAATAATTTGTAACCTTTGAAAGGTGCTTCTTAGCTTTGTGTTTAAAACACATACTGGATTATATCAGTGGTAGAATTTGATCTGATCTTTCTTTTCAGTATCAGCTCAAAGTGAAAATATTACACCCTGTGAGTTAGGGAATTCAAGGTGTTCGATCGTGATAATGGAACATGATTTGCAGGCCAAGGTATGAAAAAAATGTACCCAATTTTGGGATACAGCAGTTATCACATGCCACCCACATGTGTCAGGACAGGTGGAAATAAAAAAACAAAGTGGTAGAATATAAATTCACTTATAATCAGTCATAATGCACATCTAATTTAAAATGTATAAAGTCAAATACTTTCAGAAAGTACACCAGTGTCACTTGAATTTCCTAAGTTCTGAGGGTATGGCTTTAACTTGAAATGAACACGTTGTTAACAAGCATATTCACACTCTCATAAGAACACCAAGAAGTAAAAACAGGAAATGTTGAAAATAGTCAGCAGGTCTGACAGCATCCGTAGAGAGAGAAACAGAGTTAACAGGCAGAATCTTAACAAAGCAGACCCATAAGCAGTGGTGAGGGCAGCATAGCCATAATGGGGTGGGTATGATAATGGGTGGGAAAATGTTTGTCATTAAAGCGAGCTTTGCCATTGTTCTTCAACTCAGTGGGTGATTCATATTTACTGAAAACTAACAACTGAGATAGCGTAGATCTCTGGAGGAGGCGGACGATGATTAACCACTTGGCACTCTGGCTGAAGATGATTGCGATACTGCAGCCTTGTCTTTTGTACTCAAGTGCTCAGCCTCACTATCATTTAGGATGATGTGGGTACTTGTTATGCCTCCTCCTCCCATTTGGCGTTTATTTGTCTAATAACATTCACAACTTAATGTAGCAGGACTGCATAACTGGCACGAATGTTTGAGTGATCAGAATTAGAGCAGAGCTAATATCTCAGAGCATTCTAAGGATGAAAGAAATTACTGAGATAGTGAGGGGCGAGACTCTGGAAGAATTTGAAAATGATCTCACAATTTTTAAAACTGATGCATTGCTTAACCAGCTGCCAATTTAGTTGTCAGGAAGATATAATAACTTCCATAATGTTATTGGAATTTATTGTAAAATATGTGTGTGTGTCTGTGTATATGTGTATGTGTGTGTGTGTGTGTGTGTGTGTGTGTGTGTGTGTGATAGAGATACTTAATTGAATTAGAGGTAACTAATCTAGGTGTTTTGATGTAAGAAGATAAGTCAGGTTTGAAATGTTAATTAGGTTAACATGGGGGAAATTTAGAAACATAGGCATCAAGGGAACACCTGCATTTTTAAATAAACCAGACTAGATTGTTTTCAAAAGAGTGAGTGAAATGTGTCACCTAGCCAGGTGAAATTGAGAAAGAGTGTGTTTATTTTTCCCAAAGATTACTGGTAAAGCTTAATGCTATGAGAGATTTTTATTATCAGGAATGTAATGTCCAGGGACACAGTGAAACAATGGGTATTTGCATTCAAAGCAGAAAATATGTATAAAGGAGTGAAGGCTGTGTGTAAGGGAAGGCAGTGTAAGATTCAACAAATGTGAAACGCCTTCAGCCTGTATGTACCAAACTGCTGACTCCAGGGACTGAAGTTAACAGGACACACTTTGAATTTGACTGTTCAGGGCATTGTTTACTTTGCCTGGGTCTTATAAAACCTGCGTGTTTTACTGTTGCCTTAACAAAAGTGTAACTGGGAGTCAGATTACGTAGGAGATATCGAAGTTATCATACTAGTAATTTGTAGATCCATGTATGTATTTAAAGCCATTTCTTCTATTAATAAATGTTTAAATTAGTTTTGTAAAAACCTATAAAACTTGGTGGTCTTATTACCATTGAATTCAGGCCACGCATCTCGACATTTATACAAACTGAAAAACAGGTTGTGGCAGTTGTTTCAAGTTTCCCTTTGGGATTTGTACAACTCAGCGTTTACCATCATGTGTATTTATATATGTGGCTTCTGGCATACAAATGTGAGCCCATCTGGTAATCTTAAATTGGTTGTCAGTTTAATTCTTAGCACACTCAGGATTGTTCAGCCAGTGCTGTCCAATCACAGAATCACACCTAATGATGGACACTATGTTTTGAGTTTTGCATGCTGGTTTGAATTATACCTAGCACAAAGGAAGATGGTTGTGGTTGTTGGAGGTCAATCATCTCAGTTCCAAGATATCACTTCAGGAGTTTCTCAGGGTAGTGTCCTCTGCCCAATCATCTTCAGCTGTTTCATCAATGATCTTCCTTCCATCATAAGGTCAGAAGTGGGGATGTTCGCTAATGGTTGCACAATGTTCAGCACCATTCACAACTCCTCAGGTACTGAAGCAGTCTATGCCCAAAGGAAGAAAGATCTGGACAATATCCATGCTTGGGCTGACAAGCGGCAAGTAACTTTTGCGCCACACAAGTGTCGGGCAATGACCATCTCCAACACGAGAGAACCCAATCATTGCCCCTTGGCATTACCATCATTGAATCCCCCACTATCAACATCCTGGGGGTTACCATTGACCAGAAACTTAACCTGACTAGCCATCTAAATACTGTGGCTACAAAAGCAGATCAGAGGCTAGGAATCCTGTGGCAAGCAACTTACCTCCTGACTCCCCAAAGCCTGTCCACCATCTACAAGGCACAAGTCAGGAGTGTGATGGAATACTCCCCACTTGCCTGGGTGAGTGTAACTCCAACAACATACAGGAAGCTTGACACCATCCAGGACAAAGCAACCCGTTTGATTAGCACCACATCCACAAACATTCACTCCCTCTACCAGCAATGCACAGTGACAGCAATGTGCACCATCTACAAGATGCTCTGCAGAAACATGGCAAGGCTGCTTAGTTAAGGCTCCAAACCCACGACCATTACCATCTAGAAGAACAAGGGCAGCAGACACACGGGAACACCACCACCTGGAAGTTCCCTTCCAAACCACTCATCTTCCTTACTTGGAAATATATCCCCATTCCTTCACTGCCGCTGGGTCAAAATTTTGGAACTCCCTCCCTAATTACACTGTGGATGTACCTACACCACATGGAATTGTTCAAGAAGGCAATTCATCACCACTTTCTTAAGGGCAATTTGGGATGGGAAATAAATGCTGACCTAGCCAGTGAAGCCCACATCCCATAAAAGAATAAAAAAAGCACGGCCTGGTTGGGTACGGACACTGGTTTACCTGTTGAAGTGACGGCTGGGGCATTGTTATGAGTGATGCAGTTGGTAAAGCTGAGTAATTTAAAAATCCCAGAGAGAAACTTTAAACAACTGTCATAACCTATCGTTTTAAGTGTTATGTTTGAGATGCGACTCTAAATTCAGGAATCAGACCATCGGTTCTTGAGGTTTCATATTAAGCTAATTGAAACATTTTATTAGTTTACGCAGGTTAAAAATATATTCACATGGTTATAAATTAGTACTATCATAGCTTTTAACAAATTCCCAACCTAATCTCCATTAAGGCAACAGCAACTCATAGACTTAACCAAACATCAGGAAAAGCATTTTCACCTCACAAATTCAGAATGAGGCTCTTTTCACGGTGGAGCCAGTTGGATGCTTGCAGCTGCCTTTTGATCTTACATTGCCTCTGCCTGCACACCCGAAATCTACTGAAGTTATACCTACCACCACTGATTGAATTCAAATTCTCATTGTCTCACCAGTCTCTTTGAACTTTACCTTTTAACAATGAAACCCCATTCATAGTACCAAATTTTATTAGTAATATAAACATATTGCTTGGTAGCTGCTAGAAAGATGTCAAGTTTTCACCCCACTTCTTGAATGACCTATGCAAAAAATGCAAATGCATGCTATCTCTCTTACATATCAAAACTAGTACATATCAAAGCACCCAGACTAACTGTCTTCAATCCAATTAGAGACATACCCACCGTCTAAACCTCTATTTTAAAAGAAAAATATTTTCCAAAATATTAATAGTTTCATGACAGATATTTGATAGGATCCGTCTGTCTTTGGGACGTATGGTCTACATATCTAGTACCACCCTGGCATTGAAATTCATTTATCACATTACACATTTGTGTGATAGGCAGAATGTCCTTTTGGTTTGATGACAGCTTCCTGTTAGTGGCAAACAGCGCTTGTGTTGCTACTGCATAGTAGCAGTGGTGAAACAGCTAGCTTCATCTGTTGCTCACATTTTTGAGAAACCTTACCTAGGGTAATGTGAGGTAGACTGAGTGCTTTTCAGGGCCAAATGTGGTGGCATTAGGCCTATTCATGAACCTGCGCTATATACAGTGAGCGATGATCTGATCAGGGCAGCCATTATCTCATGGGGTCTGTATTCATTGAGCTTATGAACTCAGTAGCTCAAGCAGTTGAGTTCAGTTTTAATGACACCATGTCAATAGATGGTGTTGCCATGGGACTAAGCCTAGCTTTCATTAACATCTTTGTTGGGTTCCATGAGAAACATGTCTTTGATGGAATGACACCGAACCTCCTACCGCTCACATATTTTCGACATGTAGATAATACATTTGCTATATTTGAATCTGCAGCCGCATGTAAGAATTTCCTTACATACTTCAATGGGCTCCATCTCATGCTCAAATTCACCTTTGAATTGGAGCAGTCAAATAAGGTCCCTTTCCTTGACGTGCTAGTTGGGAAATCTACCAGGAGGTTCTCTACCACTGTCTACCTGACGCCTACCATCACTGGCCAATATATGTGTTGGGATTCCTACATTTTCATGCGTGTAAGATTGGCCTATTTGGCAATCTCGTAAATAGGGCCCGAATCATTTGATCACTGTATAAGCTTGATGCTGAAATAGGGCGCGTCAAAGTCATCCTGCAGGATAATTCGGATCATTAACCCAGCCCTCTGGATTAGTAGTCCAGCTACGTAACTACCATGATACAGTTCCTGCCATATATGTAAATAAAATTTATATTCATCACTTTTCCCTGCCCATTTTTCTGAGCTACAGTTTACGATGTTGTTGCTTGTCCTCGTGCATGAATCACTGAAATCTAGTATGCAGGTACAGCAGGTAATAAGGAAGGCAAGTGGAATTTTGGCATTTATTGCTAAAGGAATAGAGTATAAAAATAGGGAAGTGTTGTTGCAACTGTACAAGGCATTGGTGAGACCGCACCCGGGGTGCTGTGCACAGTTTTGGTCCCCTTACTTGAGGAAGGATGTAGGTGCACTGGAGGTGGTTCAGAGGAGGTTCACTAGATTGATTCCCAGAGATGCGGGGCTTGTCTTATGAGGAGAGATTGAGCAGTTTAGGCCTATCCTCGCTAGAGTTTAGAAGAATGAGAGGAGATCTAATTGAGGTATATAAGATGCTAAAGGGGATAGACAAAGTAGACGTGGAGTGGATGTTTCCCCTTGTGGGGCATTCTAGAATGAGAGGCCATAGCTTTAGGCTAAGGGGTGGTAGATTTAAATCAGAGATGAGGAGGAATTACTTTTCTCAAAGGATCGTGAATCTGTGGAATTCAGTACCTCAGAGTGTAATGGATGTCGGAACGCTGGATAAATTTAAGGAGGAGATAGACAGATTTTTAATTAGTAATGGGTTGAAAGACTATGGGGAGAGGGTGGGAAATTGGAATTGAGGCCGAAATGAGATCAGCCATGATCGTAATGAATGGAGGGGCAGGCTTGAGGTGTTGAAATACCTTCTCCTGCTCCTAGTTCTTATGTTCTTATGCTTGGATTAGGAACAGAAACCTGCAGTATTCTTACTTGATACCATTTCACTTGAGGCACAGTACTAGGTGATCAATCCTTCAAGATGTTCAAGGGGGTTAAAGGTTACCAGGAGTAGGCAGGAATGGGGGTGGTGGTAGCGGTTGAGGTTACATTCAGATCAGCCACAATCTTATTGAATGGCGGAGCAGGCTTGAGGGGCTGAAGGGCCTACTCCTGCTCCTAATTTGTATGGTCGTATGTTCAGCATGTTTCTAAGAAGTGATCAGTGGAAACAGGAATGCAACCACCACAAAGAGAGGAAAATATTATTTTGAAAAATTGGGAGATCTGTCAGATTTCAAAAAAGTAACAAAATCACCAGTTGCCACCGCTGGAGGAAGGTACTGAAGAGGTGAGGAGATAGCGTGTAAAATAAAATACAGAAGCAGATAACAGAACCCTGAACAGGGAGCATTAATGGATTTGAATTTGAGTGTCTCCCAATACTTAAAGCATTTTTGACAATGTGCTTGTACTCTATTTGTTAAATTACTACGTTTTTAGATGGCTTCAATCATTAGAGACTAAGATCAAGGTCTACTGGCAGTAATGATCCCCGCACTCCTATTTGCTTCAGAGAGTTGGACATCTTACAGCAGGCACCTCAAAGCACTGGAGAAGTCCCACCAGCAGAGCCTTAGCAGGATCTTCCAAATCCAGTAGTAAGGAAGGTGGACTGATAGCAGCGTTCTCTCCCAAGCCAATTTGCCCAATATTGAAGCGCCAATCATGCAAAACAAGCTCCTCTGGGCTGGACATGTCCTACATATGCCCAACACCAGACTCCTGAAACAATTGCTCTACTCGGAGCTCGGTGACAGCAGGAGACTCCCAGAATGATAGGGATGTCCTCAAAGTATCCCTGAATAGGTCAAACACCCCCACAGACTCATGGGAGACCCCGGCTTGTGACTGACCAAAATGGAGAAGGTCCATTTGGGGAGGTGCCGAACATATCGAGACACTTCATGGGGAATGTGGAGAGGTGAAGTTGAGGTGTTGGAGGGAGCACACAATCCTCCAAACAACCCATCTACCCGACCCTTCAAACACCACCTGCCCCACCTGTGGGAGAGTCGGCAGATTACAGATTGGATTTATCAGCCACCTTAGAACCCATTGAACTGGAGAGGAAGCATCACCAACCCCAAGGGACTGACTAAGAAAAAGACAAAATCTTTGGATGGATTATATGGTTTATATCTTCATTAATCAGGGATAGAGAATGAAGAAGTTTCACTTTATGCAAACCCCATTTTAACAGATCAGTGTAAGTTGATCAGTGAAATTTCTAGTATAGAAATTATCAGCATCAATACCAATCTGTGAAATGTGGTTCCTATTTATATTCAGATGTGAACTGTTTAGGGTCACTTCCTGAACAACACAAAGGTTCAGGTAAAATAGCAGGGACCAGGAAACAGAAGTAGATCAATATCTCCAGGAATTGACTTTAAAAAGAGCCCAGACACAGGCAGATTTAACAGGGAAGTACTTTAAAAGTTTAGGGGAAGGAGTTGTGCTTTCAACCCTTTATGAGCCACTGTCAACCCAAAAATGTCACAAAATTATTCCCTCCTTAGAGGGGGTCAACTAACAGAAATCCAAGCCAGGAGGAAAGGAAATTTGTTGATGTTGCCCCAAACTATCTCAAGGCACAACAATCGTGAAACTTAACAAAGTAAATAATAGTGTTGTGACCTGATGAATATCAGCAGAGGCCAGAGCAGTGTAAAAAAATCCCAAAGGAAGAGAATTTAAAAAGGGATAGCAATTAAAAATAAAATTAAAATGGAATGTTTAGTATTAAAATAAAGTTTAAGCCAAATGGATAACAGGAGAAATTACCCAAGAAAATGAAACAGCTGAAAACATTATAACTGAGATGGAGTTGGTGAGGTGTATTTGTTGTGCAATATTCATGGGGGAGGAAGACAGATGGAAGATAGGGGAGGTGATGGTGTTGTGGTATTGTCACTGGACTAGTGATCCAGAGACCCAGGGTAACACTGTGAGGACCCGGGCTTGAGTCCCACCATGACAGGTGGTGAAATTTGAATTCAGTAAAAAAAAAAATCTGGAATTAAAAGTCTAATGATGACTATGAAGCCATTATCAACTGTTGTAAAAACCCATCTGGTTCACTAATTCCCTATAGGGAAGGAAATCTGTCGCCCTCATCTGGTCTGGCCTAGATGTGACTCCAGACCCACAGCAATGTGGTTGACAGTTAAATGGCCTATCAAAGCACTACAAAGCCTCAAAGAAAGGAATGAAACCGGACGGACCGCCCGCATCAACCTGAGCACTGGAAATGACAACATCAAGCTCAGCCCTGTCAACCCTGCAAAGTTCTTCTTACCAACATCTAGTGCCAACATTGGGAGAGCTGTCTCATAAACTAGTCAAGCAACAGCCTGACATAGTCATACTCACGGCATCATATCTTACAGATAATGTCCCAGACACCACCATCACCATCCCTGGGTATGTCCTGTCACACCAGACAGACCCAGCAGAGATAGCGGCGCAGTGGTATACAGACAGGTGGGAGTTGCCCAGGAAGTTCTCAACATCTACTCCAGACCCCATGAAGTCTCATTGCATCAGGTCAAACATGGGAAAGGAAACCTGCTGCTGATTACCACGTACCGCCCTCCTTCAGCTGATGAATCAGTGCTCCTCCATGTTGAACACCACTTGGAGGAAGCACTGAGGGTGGCAAGGGCGCAGAATGTACTCTGGGTGGGGGACTTCAATGTCCAAGAGTGACTCGGTAGCACCACTACTGACCGAGCTGGATAAGTTTAAAGGAAATAGCTGCTTGACTGTGTCTATGGCAGGTGGTGAGGGAAAAACATACTTGACCTCATCCTCACATCTGCCTGCCACAGATGCATCTGTTCATGACAGTATCGAGAGGAGTGACCACTGTACAGTCGTTGTGGAGGCAAAGTCCTGCCTTCACATTGAGGATACCCTCCATCGTGTTGGGTGGCACTACCACCGTGCTAAATGGGATAGATTTCAAACAGATCTAGCAACTCAAGACTGGGTATCCATGAGGCACTGTGGGCCATCAGCAGCAGCAGAATTGTACTCGAACACAATCTGTAACCTCATGGCCCAGTGTATCCCCCACTCTACCATTACCATCAAGCCAGGGGATCAACCCTGGTTCAATGAAGAGTGCAGGAGGGCATGCCAGGAGCAGCACCAGGCATATCTAAAAATGGTGAAGCTATAACACGGGACTACTTGCATGCCAAACAGCAGAAGCAGCAAGTGATAGACAAAGCTAAGTGATCCCTCAACCAATGGATCAGGTCCAAGCTCTGCAGTCCTGCCACATCCAGTCATGAATGTTGGTGGACAATTAAACAACTCACTGGAGGAGGAGGCTCCACAAATATCCCCATCCTCAATGACCTGCACATCCACGCAAAAGATAAGGCTGAAAGATTTGCTACAATCTTCAGTCAGAAGTGCCGAGTGGATGATCCATCTTGGCCTCCTCTGGAGGTCCCCAGCATCACAGATGCCAGTCTTCAGCCAATTTGATTCACTCCACATGATATCAAGAAGTAGCTGAAGGCACTGATACTGAAAAGGCTATGGGGACTGACCATATTCCAGCAATAGTGCTGAAGACTTGTGCTCCAGAACTTGCCGTGCCCCTAGCCTTGCTGTTTTGGTACAGCTACAATGCTGGCATCTACCCGGCTATGTGGAAAATTGCTCAGGTGTGTCCTGTACACAAAAAGCAAGACAAATCCAACCTGGCCAATTATCGCCCCATCAGTCTACTCTCCATCATCAGAAAACTAATGGAAGGGGTCATCAACAGTGTTTTCAGGTGGCACTTGCTGAGCAATAACCTGCTCACTGATGCTCAGTTTGGGTTCTGCCAGGGCCACTCAGCTCCTGACCTCAATTCAGCCTTGGTTCGAACATGGAAAAAAGAGCTGAACTCTCGAGGTGAGGTGAGAGTGACTGCCCTTGACATCAAGGCCATATTTGACTGAGTGTGGCATCAAGGACCCACAGCAAAACTGGAGTCAATGGGTATCAGGGGCTAAACTCTCCACTAGTTGGAGTGTAATCTAACACAAAGGAAGATGGCTGTGGTTGTTGGAGGTCAATCATCTCAACTCCACGATATCACTGCAGGAGTTCATCAGGATAGTGTCCTAGGCCCAACCATTTTCAGCTACTTCATCAATGACCTTCCTTCCATCATAAGGTTAGAAGTGGGGGTGTTCGCTGATGATTGTACAATGTTCAACCACATTGCTGTGGACCTGGAGTCACATATAGGCCAGACCAGGTAAGGATGGCAGATTTCCTTCCCTAAATGGCATTCATGAACCAGATTTTTACAACAGCCGACAATGGTTTCATGGTCACCATTACTGAGAATAGCTTTACAATTCCAGATTTTTAATTGAATTTAAATTCTACCAGATACCATGGTGGGATTTGAACCCATGGCCCTAGAGCAATAGTGTGGGCCTCTGGATTCCTAGCCTGGTTAATAGGGAGATTGGAGCTGAAGGGACGTATATGGAATGCTGGATGGATTGAGATTCTTGGAAGAAACCTAGTGAAAATACTGCCGACTAAATTAGTGGACAGGTTCCTGACGTTGCCCAGTTTTTAAATAGATTTTTGGGTGTGGGTGCTTCTACAAAGCAGCATCTACTGTACATTCCTCATTGCTCTGAAAAGGTGGTGTTGCGCTGTATGAACGCTGTACCCTTATTCTTTGTAGCAGTTGAGTGACCAAAGGACAGTGAAGAGTCAAACACATCAATGTGAGATTAGAGTCACACATAGATCAGACTGGAGGAGGACGGTTAGATTTCTGTGACATGGACATTTCGGCTTTCACCGGTTTTTAAAATTGGATTGAAATTCTCAAACTGCCATGGTGGGATTTTTACCCAATTTCTCTTGAATATTTATCCAGTAACATAAATGCTAGGTTAGCGTAGGTGGAAACAATAAATTCAACAAAGCAGAGGCAAATAGAAAACCAGAGATGACAACTGGACACCGACACTTTAGAGACTTGGACAACCAACTGTCTAACTTTACAGATCGGAGACACTGTCATTGTAGACAAGACTTTACTCAGAAATGTGGCTGATCAGATAAAGCTTCAGGACAACACTGGCAAGATGATGAGCTGCCTATCTGGAACTGGACCAGTAAATATTATAGTTATTTTGTAATTTTAGCTTTGGCACTCTACAAATTGGGAAATATAGTGACTATAAATATTTTACAACAGGAGATCTGGATCGTTCAAAAGTCTGGATATTGTATTTTCGATAAAGTTCTTGAAACTTTGAAATATTTCGCCCTTAACACAGGCTGGTGTTTGTGTTCCCATTGCCTGAATCTTGAACAGAAAATGGGAGAAGTTCATTTTATTTCAAAGGCCTGTTTGCAGATCAACGTAAATTGATTGTCCCTTTCAATGCATCATAAGGATCCCAGTGTAGTGTTCACAGGGTGAAACAGAAGTTATTGTACAATGAGGGAGTGGGAACATAAAACTTGACAGTAGAGAGCCCATTGTTACTGTTGCAATTCTATCACAATGAAGTGATGCTCCAGTTGTAAGTGAAAGCAACTGTTACCAACTGGGCAAAGGTTAGGGCATTATTCTTAAGTATATATAAGAACCGGTTTTCACTGGTATATGGGAGAAGGAACGACAGTTTGTGCCCGTGTTCTCTGGGTTTTGTGAACAAACCTATGTGAAGGAAAGACTGACTCTAGATTCCCCCCTTAACCAGTGAGTGAGCTTTTTTAACACGCTCCATGGTTAACAGGGTAAAGCCCCAGGAGCCCAGCAGCTGAGGGAACATTGTTGGTGTGACAGGTGAGGGCAAAAGGAAAGAACTGCTTCAGCTACAACAGAGGCATCAGTTGTAGTCACAGCGGATAACCAGTGTCATCTTGGAATTACATTATGGAATTACATTATGGAATTATGTCATGGAATTACACCATGGAATTTCATCATGGATTTTTAAAAATTATTCATTCATGGGATGTGGGCTTCGCCGGCTGGGCCAGCGTTTATTGCCCATCCCTAATTGCCCTTGAGAAGGTGGTGGTGAGCTGCCTTCTTGAACTGCTGCAGTCTATGTGGTGTAGGTACACCCACAGTGCAGTTAGGGACGGAGTTCCAGGATTTTGACCTAGCGTCAGTGAAAGAACGGTGATATATTCCCAAGTCAGGATGGTGGGTGACTTGGAAGGGAACTTCCAGTTGGTGTTATTCCCATGTATCTGCTGCCCTTGTCCTTCTAGATGGTAGTGGTCATGGGTTTGGAAGCTGCTGTCAAAAGAGCCTTGGTGAGTTGCTGCAGTGCATCTTGTAGATGGTACACACTGCTGCTACTGTGCGTCAGTGGTGGAGGGAGCGAATGTTTGCGAATGTGGTGCCAATCAAGTGGACTGCTTTGTCCTAGAATTATGTCATGGAACTACATCGTGGAATTATGACATGGCTGCAAAAGGAACATCAATAAGTAGGAGGAACCAGACCAGGGGAGAAATAATAACTGCAACTGCACCAAGAGTAGTGATGAGCAAAGCAAAACTCAAATTCATGACCCTGAGAGAAGTTATGTCGACAAAACCAACTGGAACTATATCCAACAGGACTTGGGGCTATTTATGGTGAAGTTTCAACTTACTTGCTCATTGCTTCACTTTGTGTAGAGCTCATAATTGGTGTCCATAATTGCTTCCTGTTATCACCATATTTGATTGTAATTTTCTGTCAATGTTTCCCATTTTAAAGTGACAGGTCAACTTTATTGTGGAGTATTGAGCCAGTTCTGCCATTCTATTAAATTGTGGCTAAACTACCTCAACTCCATTTACCTGCCATTGCTCCATACACTCTTCCCAACAATAGCCTATCAATGTCAGTCATGAAAATTTCATTGGACCCAGTGTCCATACACTTTGGTAGAAGAGGTTCTAAATCATGGGTGAATCTAGAACTAAGGGGCACTGTTTCAAAATAAGGTGGTCCCTCATTTAATACAGGGATGAAGAGGAACTTCTTCTCATAGAGGATCTTTAGTCTTTGGAATTTTCTACCCCAGGCAGCAATGGAGGCTGGGATATTGAATAAATTCAATAGATTTTAAATTGACAAGGGAGTCAAGAGTTATGGGAGAGAAATAAGAAAGTGGAGTTGAAGCCATAATCAGATCAGCTGTGGTGGTCTTGCAGGACAGAGCAGCCTCGAGGGGCTGAATGGCCTACTCCTGCTCTTATTTCTTATGTTCTTATTTCCACTACTTTTTCTGTGAAAAAAACTGCTTCCTGATTTCCCTTCTAAATAACCTGGCTCTAATTTAAGTCTATATCCTCTTGTTCTGGAGTGCCTCCACCACAGGAAAGAGTTCTTTCATTATCTGCCCTATTGAATCTTTTTAACAGGTTAATCAGATCATCCCTGAACCCATATGTACTCGTGGAATACGAGCCAAGTTTGCACAACCCCTTCTCATAATTGCACCATTTACAACCCGGTATCATTCTGGTGAATCTTTGCTGCACCCCTTCCAGAGCCAGTGCAGCAATGCTGAGGCTTGGGGCCTCAAACTAAACATGTTCCTCCAGGTGGGGTTTGATGAACTCTCTATAGAATGGAAGCATAACCTCCTCCCATTTTTAAACCACCCAGCTTGCGATAAAGGTCAACTCTCCGTTAACCTTTTTGATTGCATTTTATACCTGTGCCAAAGATGATATGTACACTGGGATTCTCAAATCTCTGTGCTCCTTTACAGTCCCTGATTTCTCACTATTTAAATTTATCCTGTGTTCAAAACAGGTGACCACATGCACCCACATCAAATTCCATCTGCCATAGTTTTAATCAGTCTCTATCCCTTGGAAATATCTTGCTTCCATCTGCATTTCTTACTGTCCCTCCTAATTTAATGTTATCTGCAAACCTGGGTATATAACCCTCCATTTTTTTCAACCAAGGTGTTCTTAAATATGGTGAAAAGCTGAGGCTCCAGAGCAGATCCCTGGGGAGCATCATTTGTCACATCCTATCTATCTACTTACCCTTTATCCTCACTCTCTGTCTTCTGCCTCCCAAACAATTTCCAACCCAATAATCTTTTATGTGGAATTAAATTGAATACCTTCTTTTTATTATTCACTCATTCATGGGATGTGGGTATCACTGGCTAGGCCAGCATTTATTGCCCATCCCTAACTGCCCTTGAGAAGGTCGTGGCGAGCTGCCTTCTTGAACCACTGCAGTCCATGTGGTGTAGGTACATGTGCTGTTAGGGAGGGAGTTCCAGCATTTTAACCCAGCAACAGTGAAGGAATGGCGATATATTTCCAAGTCAGGATGGTGAGTAACTTGGAGGGGAACTTCCAGGTGGTGGCATTCCCATGTATCTGTTGCCCTTGTTCTTCTAGATGGTAGTGGTCGTGGGTTTGGAAGGTGCTGCCTAAGGAGCCTTGGTGAGTTTCTGCAGTGCATCTTGTAGACAGTACACACTGCTGCTACAGTTCGTCAGTGGTGGAGGGAGTAAATGTTTGTGGAAGGGGTACCAATCAAGTGGGTTGCTTTGTCCTGGATGGTGTCAAGCTACTTGAGTGTTGTTGGAGCTGCATTCATCCAGACAAGTGGGGAGTATTCCATCACACTCCTGACTTGTGCCTTGTAGATGGTGGACAGGCTTTGGGGAACCAGGAGGTGAGTTATTCATTGCAGGGTTCCTAGCCTCTGACCTGCTCTTGTAGTCACAGTATTTATATGGCTAGTCCAGTTCAGTTCTGGTCAATGGTAACCCCCAGGATGTTGATAGTCCATATAGATAAAATACAAAGCACACCCTTTTCTATCAGATCAGTGATTTCCTCAAAGCTTCAACTAGATTAATCAGTCACGACTTTAATAAAGTCATGATTGAAACTGATAAGATCCTGAGGTGTCTTGGCAGGAGAATATGGAGAGGATGTTTCCTCTTGTGGGAGAATCCAGAACTAGGGCTCACTGTTTAAGTATAAGTGGGCAGTCAGTTAAGACAGAGATGAGGAGAATGTTTTTCTCTCAGAGGGTTGTGAGTCTTTGGAACTCTCTTCCTCAAAAGGCGGTGGAAGCAGAGTCTTTGAATATTTTTAAAGCAGAGATAGATAGATTTTTGATAAATGAAGGGGTGAAAGGTTATTGGGGTTAGGCAGTAAAGTGGGGTTGAGGTTACATTCAGATCAGCCATGATCTTATTGGACAGTGGAGCAGTCTCGAGGGGCTGAGTGGCCTACTCCTGCTCCTAATTTGTATGTTTGTATGTATGCTCGTATGGTCATGCTGCCTTTCTCTGATTATCTCATCTTTGTTCAACTGTTCAATTACTCTGCCCTTAATGACAGATTCTGGCAACTTCCCCACAACTGCTGATAAACTAACAGGAATGTGGGTATGTGTATTTTTATGAGGCATTTACAGGCACCTAGTCCTAATATTGACTTTACCAACTTCAGATGTTAGCTATATCTCCCACTGTCTCTCTGGTAGGAGCTGCTAACAATGTCGGTGGATGTAGCAGTGATTATGGAGATAGAGGGAGGGAGTGGTACTTGGGATGGGAACCCTCCCAGTGTGAACACTGTGCTGGTGAGGTGGTCTGTGCCCACCTGTATTTGTCTTTCCTGAATCATTCATTTATCTGTCTCCATGGAGATTTCTTGACCTGCTGACAGTTTCCAGCATTTTCTGTCTATGTTTCAGCTTTCCAGCATCTGCAGTATTTTTTTTTCCCTTTTGAAATGTCTGATGTTGTTCTGATGATTCACCTGCAGGTGACCCAGTTACTCTTCCTAACCTGTCAGTGCCCCTTAGGCTACTTCACAGGATATTGAAGGATTAGGATGGACATTCGGCCCATCTTACTCAATCTATCCAGGAAGACTCGACTGCTCTCCCTTCAGTGTGATGTTCCATTTTCTCTTGGATAATTTCAGAGTTTCGGTTTCCACCACTTCAGGAGACCATCCCAAGTGTTAATCACCTTTGTACAGAGCAGATCCACTTTTCAATCTCGAGTTTACAGTATTCATCCCGTGTCGCCTCTTAAAATGAATCCTTATGGTATTGGTATCACTGACAAGGTCAGCATTTATTGCTCATCCCTCATTGTCCAGGATTGGATAGCTTTAAATGAGCCAGTACAGGCTTGATGGGCTGAATGTTCTGTTTATGTGCTGTATGATTCCATAATAAATCAAATCTCATTTAAAATAAGAATAACATTTCACAAACACAGATACCAATGGCATTCAGCGATATGGGGATAGTGCTGGAAAATGGCATTGAGGCAGAAGATCGGCCATGATCGAGTTAAATGGCAGAGCAGCCTCGAGGGGCTGAAAGGCCTACTCTCGCTCCGATATCCTAACCCATTGTGAATGATGATGAATAAATGAGCACTTCTCAGTGCCACCAGCAGATGGCAGAATTGTTCCAATTATTTATTCTTGGGGCAGAATTTTACGTCAGTGGGATTTTATGGTCCTGTCGCAGTCAATTGAGTTTAGGATGAGAAAAACAAAAAAACTGCGGATGCTGGAAATCCAAAACAAAAACAGAATTACCTGGAAAAACTCAGCAGGTCTGGCAGCATCGGCGGAGAAGAAAAGAGTTGACGTTTTGAGTCCTCATGACCCTTCAACAGAACTAGGTGAATCCAAGGAAGGGGTGAAATATAAGCTGGTTTAAGGTGTGTGTGTGTGTGGCGGCGGCGGGAGAGGTGGGGTGGGGGGGTGTGGTTTGGGTTGAGGGAGAGAAGTGGAGGGGGGTGGTGTGGTTGTAGGGACAAACAAGCAGTGATAGAAGCAGATCATCAAAAGATGTCACAGACAACAGAACAAAAGAACACAGAGGTGTTGAAGTTGGTGATATTATCTAAACGAATGTGCTAATTAAGAATGGATGGTAGGGCACTCAAGGTATAGCTCTAGTGGGGGTGGGGGGAGCATAAAAGATTTAAAAATATTTAAAAATAATGGAAATAGGTGGGAAAAGAAAAATCTATATCATTTATTGAAAAAAACAAAAGGAAGGGGGAAGAAACAGAAGGGGGGTGGGGATGGAGGAGGGAGCTCAAGACCTAAAGTTATTGAATTCAATATTCAGTCTGGAAGGCTGTAAAGTGCCTAGTCGGAAGATGAGGTGTTGTTCCTCCAGTTTGCGTTGGGCTTCACTGGAACAATGCAGGAAGCCAAGGTCAGACATGTGGGCAAGAGAGCAGGGTGGAGTGTTAAAATGGCAAGCGACAAGGAGGTTTGGGTCATTCTTGCAGACAGACTACAGGTGTTCTGCAAAGCGGTCGCCCAGTTTACGTTTGGTCTCTCCAATGTAGAGGAGACTAGATTGGGAGCAACGAATGCAGTAGACTAAGTTGGGGGAAATGCAAGTGAAATGCTGCTTCACTTGAAAGGAGTGTTTGGGCCCTTGGACGGTGAGGAGAGAGGAAGTGAAGGGGCAGGTGTTACATCTTTTGCGTGGGCATGGGGTGGTACCATAGGAGGGGGTTGAGGAGTAGGGGGTGATGGAGGAGTGGACCAGGGTGTCCCGGAGGGAATGATCCCTACGGAATGCCGATGGGGGGGGTGAAGGGAAGATGTGTTTGGTTGTGGCATCATGCTGGAGTTGGCGGAAATGGCGGAGGATGATCCTTTGAATGTGGAGGCTGGTGGGGTGATAAGTGAGGACAAGGGGGACCCTATCATGTTTCTGGGAGGGAGGGGAAGGCGTGAGGGCAAATGCGCAGGAGATGGGCCGGGCACGGTTGAGGGCCCTGTCAACGACCGTAGGTGGAAAACCTCGGTTAAGGAAGAAGGAGGACATGTCAGAGGAACTGTTTTTGAAGGTAGCATCATCGGAACAGATGCGACGGAAGCGAAGGAACTGAAAGAATGGGATGGAGTCCTTACAGGAAGCGGGGTGTGAGGAGCTGTAGTCGAGGTAGCTGTGGGAGTCGGTAGGCTTGTAATGGATATTGGTAGACAGTCTATCACCAGAGATTGAGACAGAGAGGTCAAGGAAGGGAAGGGAAGTGTCAGAGATGAACCACGTGAAAATGATGGAGGGGTGGAGATTGGAAGCAAAATTAATAAATTTTTCCAAGTCCCGACGAGAGCATGAAGCAGCACCGAAGTAATCATCAATGTACCGGAGAAAGAGTTGTGGAAGGGGGCCGGAGTAGGACTGGAACAAGGAATGTTCCACATACCCCATAAAGAGACAGGCATAGCTGGGGCCCATGCGGGTACCCATAGCCACACCTTTTATTTGGAGGAAGTGAGAGGAGTTGAAGGAGAAATTGTTCAGTGTGAGAACAAGTTCAGCCAGACGGAGGAGAGTAGTGGTGGATGGGGATTGTTCGGGCCTCTGTTCGAGAAAGAAGCTAAGGGCCCTCAGACCATCCTGGTGGGAGATGGAGGTGTAGAGGGATTGGACGTCCATAGTTTAGGATGGCTCGCCGCATTTTATAGCCCCTCTCCGCCGCAGCGGGGCAGTAGAATTCAGGCCTTAAGCTTTGCTTCCACATAGTGTAGCTAGAAAGCCAGCAGATAGTGAAACCACATTGAGAGTTTGCTCCTGTCTGTTTAGAACTATGAATATATAATTCGGCTATCAATGTCTTGCGATATTTTTCTGTATTCTTAAGAGAAGGCAACTGAGGGTAGAGAAGACAACAGCAACAATTTGTATTCATGAAGTGCTTTTAACACATTAAACTGTCCCAAGACATTTGCTTCACTGGAGCTAGTACCCAACATTTGACACTGAACCACATACGGTGAAATTAGGAAAAACAACTAAAGGGCTGGGCTTTAAAGAGTTTCTTAAAGAAAGAGAGAGGGAGGAGGAGAGATGGGCTTGTTTAGGGAGACAGTTCCAGGGTTTAGGCTCTTGGCAGCTAAAGGCACTGCTGTCAATGGTGGAGTGGACAGTCTGGGGGTGTGCAGCAGGTCAGAGTCAGAGTGCAGATACCTCGGACGATTGTAGGAGATTACAGAGCGAAGGAGGGCTCAGGTCAGGGGGAGATTTGAAACGAGGATGAGAATTTTACAGTGGGGGTCTTGCTGGGCCAGGTGCCACTGGAGGCCAGCGAGCACAAGGTGGGGTGGGTGAACAGGACTGAACGGGAATTAGGTTGCGGCAGCAAGAGTTTTGGATGTGTTCAAGTTTTCAGAGAGTGCAAGTGGAGGGGGAGGGTCTGGCAGAGGAGCATTGGAATACTCGAGTCTAGACGTAACAAGGGCAAGAATAGGGGCTTTAACACAATATCTGAGCAGTGGAGCCTTTGTCAGAACACCATCTGATTTTGCTGTTTGTTGGTGTTGTTTAATTCACTGTCACTTCACCAAGAATGTCCACCTCAAGGAAGTTCTGGTCCCCTCTGTGATGTGATCTCCCTCTGTCCCCTGCTCTCCTTCCATTGCTACCTCTGTCCCTTCTTGTGTTTGATTGGGTCTGTAGCTCTTTGTGCAGGAAGAGACATGGTGGTTGGAAAGATTTTGCAACATCTTCATGTTGTGAAAAGTGTCACATTACAGCCTGGGTTCAAACATGGACAAAAGAGCTGAGCTCCTGAGGTGAGGTGAGAATGACTGTCCTTGACATCAAGGCAGCATTTGACTGAGTGTGGCATCAAGGAGCCCCAGCAAAACTGGAGTCATTGGGACTCAGGTGGAAAACTCTCCACTGGTTGGAGTCATACCTAGCACAAAGGAAGAGGGTTGTGGTTGTTGGAGGTCAGTCACCTCAGTTCCAGGACATCACTGCAGGAGTTCCTCAGGGTAGTGTCCTCGGCCCAACCATCTTCCACTGCTTCATCAATGACCTTCCTTCCATCATAAGGTCAGAAGTGGGGATGTTCACTGATGATTGCACAATGTTCAGGACCATTTGTGACCCCTCAGATACTGAAGCAGTCCATGTCCAAATGAAGCAAAACCTGGACAATATCCAGGCTTGGGCTGACAAGTGGCAAGTAACATTCATGCCACACAAGTGCCAGGTAATGACCATCTCTGACAAGAGAAATGGCATTACCATCACTGAATTCCCCCACTATCAACATCCTGGGGGTTACCATTGACTAGAAACTGAACTGGACTAGACATATAAATACAGTGGCTACAAGAGCAGGTCAGAGGACAGGAATCCTGCGATGAGTAACTCACCTCCTGACTCCCCAAACCCTGTCCACCATCTTCAAGGCACAAGCCAGGAGCGTAATAGAATACTCGCCACTTGCCTGGATGAGTGCAGCTCCCACAACACTCAAGGAGCTCGACACCATCCAGGACAAAGCAGCCCACTTGATTGGCACCACATCCATAAACATTCACTCTCTCCACTTCCGGCGCACAGTAGCAGCAGTGTGTACCACTACTAGATGCACTGCAGGAGCTCACCACAGCTCCTTAGACAGCACCTTTCAAACCCACGACCACTACCATCTAGAAAGACAAGGGCAACAGATAGATGGGAACACCACCAGCTGGAAGTTTCCCTCCAAGTCACTCACTATCCTGACTTGGAAGTATATTGCTGTTCCTTCACTGTCACTGGTCAAAATTCTAACAGCACTGTGAGTGTACCTACATCACATGGACCGCAGCGGTTCAAGAAGGCAGCTCATCACCACCTTCTCAAGGGTAACTTGGGATGGGCAATAAATGCTGGCTCAGCCAGCGAAGCCCACATCCCATGAAATAAATAAATACATACATGTATACATAAAGAAATAAATAAAGACTCTTTCATTTCTTTGGGATCAACTGTGCTCTGTTGCAACACCCCACCACGATGAAACAGCCTCCCAGCACTCACTAGCAAAGATTACACAGGAGGAAAGGTGATGCTGAGGGTGCCCTTGTCCCTATTGAAAGGTTCAGAGAAAAGCAACTGGCAGGAATGAGTTTCCCATTGCTTTCTCCATGGCAGCACCACAGCCAATCAGAGTTGACTTGCCAAGCCAATCAGCACTCCTTTTCCCTGGAGTATAAATTGTTGTGGTAGTTTGAAATTTGGTATTCTGGTGTTTGTTCTGACCAGCAGAAGGCAAGAAACTCTTCAAACATGTCTCTGTTTATAGCATTACCGCTCTAATTCTGGAGCTTATTCCCAATGTTAATCACTCCACTATTGGTGACTGTGCCTTCAGCTGCCCAGGTCTCAGGCTCTGGAATACCTTCCATAAACCTCTCTGTCTCTCTACCTAGCTTCCCTTCTTTAAACTGCTGCTTAAAACTAACCTCACTGACCAAGCTTTTGGTCAAATAACCTGGTCTCTGCCTCTCCGACTCGGTGTTATATTTTGTTTCTGAATGCTCATCCTGAACCTCGACAGCTCGAACGGGAACAATCTAAATAGGGGATAAAACCAGAAAATGCTGTAAACACTCAGCAGGTCAGGCAGCGCCTGTGGAGAGGGAGAGAGAAGGAAACAGGGCGCATTGAACAGAAACATTAACACTGCTTCCCTCCCTCGCTCCACAGATCCTCCTGACCAGCTGAGCGATTCCAGTGGTGTTCTGTTTTTGTTTCAGGTTCCTAGCGCCTGCATACTTTTTGCTTTCATATTAACCCTGTGGCATCGTTCTGTTTATCGCAAAAGCACCAATCACAAAACAAGGATAGGGTAAAACAATGAGGCGGATTACTTATCTCAAGATCAGAGACAATACCACGTTAACCAAGTCCTCTAGGTTTTACAGGATTCTGCTGTATTAGAGGTGGTTGTCCCATTTCCTGTGTTGTCTATCGCTGTTTGTCCCAAGTTGTCTGTCACTGTTTGTCTCGGGTTGTTTGTCACTGTTTGTCTCGGGTTGTCTGTCGCTGTTTGTCCCAGGTTGTCTGTTGCTGTTTGTCCCGGGTTGTCTGTCACTGTTTGTCTCGGGTTGTCTGTCGCTGTTTGTCCCGGCTTGTCTGTCGCTGTTTGTCCTGGGTGGTCTGTCACTGTTTGTCTCGGGTTGTCTATCGCTGTTTGTCCCGGGTTGTCTGTCGATGTTCGTCCCTAGTTGTCTGTCACTGTTTGTCTTGGGTTGTCTGTTGCTGTTTGTCCTGGGTTGTCTGTCGGTGTTTGTCCTGGGTTGTCTGTCGTTGTTTGTCCGGGATTGTCTGTCGGTGTTTGTCCTGGGTTGTCTGTCGCTGTTTGTCCCGGGTTGTCTGTTGCTGTTTGTCCCCGATCGTCTGTCGGTGTTTGTCCCTGGTTGTCTGTCGCTGTTTGTCCTGGATTGTCTGTCGGTGTTTGGCCCGGATTGTCTGTCGCTGATTGTCCTGGGTTGTCTGTTACTGTTTGTCCCTGGTTGTCTGTCACTGTTTATCCCGGTTTGTCTGTTGCTGTTTGTCCCCGGTGTCTGTAATGGCTAAATCCCGTTAAATAATAAAGGAAAATAAAAGAATGATGTGAGGGAGGAATGAATCGGAGGATACATTGATGGGGTGAGTTGAGGTCAGGTTCATGTGGAGCATGGCCCAGTTGGGCAGAATGATTCAGGTGCTTTAAATCTTCATGTTTTTCTCTAGTTTCGACAAGTCTTATATTGTTATTGCAGTCGAGAGGAAAGTCCCTGTTTCTGAAGCGGTGAGGATTAACCACAAGACAAACATTCATTGTACGAGGAGGGGTGCACCTTGACAAATTGTAAACCCAGGACAACAACACACCAGAGTGACTCAGTTACCAGAAAATGGCTTCTGATTCTTTGTAAGGTTATGCTGAGCAGGATGTGGTTGATGTCGTGGGATGACAAAGTACAACTGTGGGGGAAAGACAGCACTGATAGAAGAGGGAAACTATGTGGGCGCCTCCGGTGAAGGGCAGGAAACCGCAGTCTCAGGATCAGGCCCACCCGCCACTCTCCAGTGGGTACATTCCCGAAAACCCAACCACCAACATTATTTATGTTATCAAAATTAACATCAACCTGTTGTAGTTCGACCCAGACTCAGGCAGGCGAGCTGGACTGCGTCTGGTTACAGAGAGTTGTCAGCTCTCTAAGGATAGAGGGTGTCACATATTGAGTTACATACAGATTAAATAGAGCATTTTCACCCACAGTGATAGCCTGTGGCTTGCTTGTTGACCACTGGCTCTATGTACACACTGAATACAATAAATGTTGCGTATTGTGTACAATGAGCACAGTGCGCACTGGGTATTGTACACACTGTGTACAGTAAGCACTGGATATGGGAAGATCCCACGTATTGTCCACACTGGATACAACACACCGTAACAATCGGAGAGAGGTGCTCCATTTGTGAGGGCTGGTGGGGGTGGGCAGTGGGAGGGGGTGCTTTTCTGCCTAGGCGGCCCTTGCCACTGGGGGACGGGGGTGGGGGGTCTTCTGTAGGCTACAGGGTGCCCAATCAGGAGGGCCCCAACCAACTGATCCTGCAGGAAGGCCCCTAGATCTTACTTGAGAGCTCTCCACTTGGTGAATGGCCCCTCAAAACCCCTCGCCTCACCCTGCTCCGCCAGTCGAATGCCACTTAAGGGCCTCAGTTAGCCTCTGGATAGACAGGCCATTCCACAGCATCCCCCCCCCCCCCCACCCCCATTTTGAGGGAATTCCACAGCATCAGGAATGCAACAGGCACTTCTCCCTTGACCTGCCTCCCAACCCTCTCCTGAGGGCCCCAATTCATCCTGCCTTTCATGTGTGCCCTAGCTATTGAACTCTGGAGGGCATCCCAGCAGGGAATCACTGGAAAGCCAGGATCGGCAGGAGTTGTGGAATCCAGTGTGTTCTGTATTCAGTGTATAATCTGTGGGGGTTCCTTTTGGTGAAAGGGTGAGAACAGGCACTAAAGGGTGCTACACTGATAAGGCTTGTTTGAAGTGTTTGGTTTTAACATGCAATCTTAGGCCTGCTTGCTGATTATCATCACTTGAATTTGCTTGAGGTGATAAGGAATCCTACTGCTTTACCAGGTTTTCCTGGAGCAGGATATGGGGGTTCCAATTGCCCATTTGCACTGAATTGTGGAGCATACTGGGTGTCACACACCGGCGGGATTCAGGGTGGCTCAGGGACTGAGCAAGTGGCCCCCTCAGGCTTTCAGACATGAAGGTGCTATGGAGGAGAGGCCAGAGGAGGAGGATGTTCTGTGTTCACAGTGAGGATAGAGTCCACCTCACCTTCCTGCCCCTCTCCCCTGTAGTAGTTCATGCTGCATTGCCCTTCCTCCTATCATTCCTCATTCAGATAAAAGCGACCCCCAAGCACGTTACGGGGAGACAGTGACGTAGCGGTAATGTTGCTGGATCGGTTAATTCGGAGGCTCATACTAATGCGCCAGGGACATGGGCTCCAACCCCGCCAAGGCAGCTGGTGGAATTTAAATTCAGCTGGTAAATGTAGAATTATAAAGTCAGCCTCGATCATTGGTTGTTGTAAAAACCCATCTGGTTTGCTAATGTCCTTTTGAGAAGGAAATCTGCTGTCCTTACCCGGTCTGGCCTACGTGTGACTCCAGAGCCACACCAATGTGGTTGACCCTGAAATGGCCTCACAGGCCACTTAGTTTAAGGGCAAATAGGGATGGGCAACAAGGGCTGGCCTTGCCGGTGCTGCTGAATGAATTAAAGAAAAAAAGATGCTCAAACTCTCCCTTTCTCCTCTAAGGTGTCCATTTCAAGGTAGAGCAGCACCTGCACTCACCTTTTGTAGGTGAATTCCTCAGGGAAGGTCTGGGATAAATGTTGATAGAATATTGCTGAGGTCACAGAAAGCCTTTCAATCCCACAGTAATTACTCACAGTAAAAGGTGGATGTATGTTACATTGCCCTTGAAATCCTCTGAATCGAACTAGTTTACTCTGGTTTAAGTGGTTGCTGCTAGGAGAAGCTCCAGGGCAAAACCCTATCCGCTAAAATGCTGTGTGGCCTCGTTCATGATTGTAAGTAGGAAAGTTCAGTGGGAATCCGAAATTTTGCGATTCTCCTGGCAGCCATTTCTCACCCAAACTTCAAATCCTTTACCAAGATGGCGCTAAAACAGTGCTTCAGCTCAAGACCCTTCTTAGGAGCCTGTTCGGTGCCTGAACAAGCCGTCGAAAATTGACCCTGTATCCAGAGTAAAGTGAGGGAATTGGCTTGGCTAGAATCCAAAAAAAGGACCACAGGCATCTGTCTCCATTAAAGAGAGCGAGACAGAGAGAGAGACACTTGGTTATATTTAGCTTGAGCTGAACCACTCTTTAGGCAAGGAGGCAGCCCTCCATGAACTAGCACAGGCGGCATGGGGATTTAACCTACACCATTAGCTTCATTCTGCAACACACCTCTGGAGTGAAGTGCGGGCAATGTGGATTCTGTATCCTGTGTGAAATGTGGTCATAAAACTGGCTTATGTTCCCTGGAATAACAAAGACGAAGGGTGATTGGACTAAATTTGTTTTCAGATATTGAAAGGGATTGATTAGTTGGAGTCAGGGACAAGGGGACATAACCTTAAAATCAGAGCAAGGCCATTCAGGAGAGAAGCTAGAAAACACTTTGTCATGCAGAAAGTGTTGGAAATGTGGTTCCTCACAAAAAAGCAGTAGCTGTTCACTCAATTAATCATTTTCTATTCGGGATGGATAGATTTTTTGTCAGCCAAGGATATTTAGGGATATGGGGATAAGAGAGTACATGGAGTTAGCTCACAGATCAGCCATTGAATGAAGGGCAGGCTGGAGGGGCTAAATGGCCTCCTACTGTTCCTATGTTCCTACATTAGACTCAGTTCCCATATAAGAGCACAAGATCTGGGGAAAAAACACACATATATTTCTGTGGCCCCGTTCGCAATCACAGAATGTCCCAATGTAGTTTACATCCAAGGAAGCACTTCATAGATGCATAGTCACTGTTGTAATGTAGGAAATGTGGCAGGCCAATTTGCGCACAGCAAGCTCCCACAAACAGCAATGTAATAATGGCCCAGATCATCTGTTCTGTTTTGTGATGTTTGAGGGATGAATGTTGGCCAGGACCTCAGGGACAATTTCTCTGCTCTTCGTGTTAATGGGGTTGTCCAAATCCTTCTGAGAGGGAACCCATGAAGACGGAAATGTACTGTTGGTGGGGGTTAGAGAACATTCTACAGGAGGAGTTAAAATGACATGAGGAATCTCAGTTTACCCATGTGAGGGAAACGCTTGAATGAGCAAGAAGTCATTTCAGTTGTTCTCAGACTTTCTTGCTCATCTTCATCTTTCCTTCCAGTTGTTAATATTCTCATCATTTTCCTGTAATCTGTCTCTCTGTTATGACTGGTGGTCCCCCTCCCTTAACTGTTGCCACTCTCAGTATGACTTTTCCCCTTAATTCACTCTTACTGACAGCTCTCGAGTCCCAGCAACATCCAATAGTGCTGAGGGTGGATATGAAAATATGAACATACGTACGAACATACGAATTAGGAGCAGGAGTAGTCCATTCGGCCCCTTGAGCCTGCTCCGCCGTTCAATAAGATCATGGCTGAACTGAATGTAACCTCAACTGGACATTCCTACCTACCCCTGGTTCAGGCTCCATCTGCCTTTGTGCGTCTTTTTTTTCCTTTTCTAATTTTCAAGATAAGGGGAACGATTCCCTTTCACCTGACGGTTCCCCTCCCCCATCCCCGGATGACTACAGTTAATTGTAACACCCAGACTGGCTGAGTCTGAGATCAAACCTGGGGCTGCCATGTTCTGAATGGCTCTGGGACTTGAGATGCTAAATTTTAACTGAGCTCCCAGGCTAGGAATCCCAAGGGACTTGGTGCAGCACACGGTAGATGGAGAGAGATGTCAGGCGGGATGTAATTACTCCTGCTCCTGTAGGTGGAAACTAACCCTTTAACCTCTAGGGATGCTGGGACTGTTTCAGCACTGCCCTTTGAGCAGGTCAATTGTTAAGAGCAGGGTTTGGAGTAAGAATTTCAAACTTTCTCATCTGGGTTTAACATTGGCTTACCCAGGTGGCAGGGAAGGAAGGGCAAGTAATAATTTAAGCCAACTATCAGAATAAAATGCAGCATAAAAAAGCTTCATGAGCAGACCGAAATGAGAAACTATGTTTAATCTGATAGAATGCAAATTGGTTGCCAGGAAAACAGTTTTAAAAAGTGCTACAATTTCCTTGCATTCTGTCTGCCGTTTCAGTATTTTAATCTGACACATGTTCCAGTAAAACCCTTCAATAGTATTCTTACTCCCACCTCAATCGTTTTGGTATACATTCCATACTGAATCATTCTGAGAAAGCCCTTGGTTACCATTTTTAAAATTTCTGGGCCATGTTGCTTTTCTGTCTTCTCTGACCTCCGATAACCTGAGTAACTGTATTATCTCTTCCTTTTAGTCACCTTACTTTCATGGCTTTCACTTGCATGTACTGTTACTGTAAGTCACAACTGAGGCAAGGGAACCGAAATGTCACAGGCCATGTTGTAGGTCCGTGTGGCTCACATGAAACACTTACTGACATTGTTTCCCTGACAGTTTTTAATTTGCTGGAGTGAAGTCAAAGACTGAAGGAAACAGAATCAACAAGTTATTTTAGCCTAAGATATCTGCGCGTGCATTTCTTCCTAGGTTTCTCTTGAATTCAGACAAAGCTTGACACTGAGCTACCTAAGGAGGTATAGGAGCAGGTGAGCAAAAGCAGGTGGTCAAAGAGGGAGGTTTTAAAGAACAACTTGAGGGGGGAGAGAAAGGCGGATAGAGAATTCCAGTGCTTAGGAGCTAGGTAGATAAAGGCAAAGTCACCAATGTTGGAGTGATTTAATCGGAGATTCAAAGGAGACCAGAATTCGAGGCATGCAGAAATTTTGGGGGGTCCTCAAGCCGAAGGAGGTGACAAAGCAAGACAGGGAAGGTCCAAGGAGGCACTCAAAAATGAGGAAGGAGATATTTTTATCCAAGTGTTGTCAAAGTGATCATCGATGACATGTGTCATTCACTGGATCCAATAGCTCAATAAGGAGCAACAGAGGTGCAGGTGGTTTATTAATGCTTTTGTTTCATGATCTCATTTCTAAAGACATGGGAATTGAAGAGGGATTAGCAGTGAATTCATGTAACATAGTCAATGGCAATGTCTTGCAAGTAATTCTCATTGAATGCAATGTAAGTCCTGGAGCAGCAGAACTCTACACAATTCTGGGCCTGGTGATGGTTGGGCCATTGGGATTACGGAGACAAACCACTCAAAGAAGAATATAACATGTTTTACTTTGGATGTTCATGGTTTTCCTTGGGAGTGGAAAAATGGGGAAGGAGAAAACTTAGGAGCTGAAGTAGGATGGGCAGCAAGAATTGAATATGAAATAAAAACAAAAAACTGCGGATGCTGGAAATCCGAAAAAGAAACAGAATTACCTGGAAAAACTCAGCAGGTCTGGCAGCATCGGCGGAGAAGAAAATAGTTGACGTTTCGTGTCCTCATGACCCTTCCATAGAACTGAGTGATTGTTAGAAGAGGGGTGAAATACAAGCTGGTTTAAGGTGGGGGGGCAGGTGTGGAAAGAGAAGTGGGGTGGGGGGCGTGTGGTTGTAGGGACAAGCAAGCAGTGATAGGAGCAGATAATCAAAAGATGTCACAGACAATGGAACAAAGAAGTGTGGAAGGTGGTGATATTATCTAAACGAATGTGCTAATTAAGAATGGATGGCAGGACACCCAAGGTACAGCTCTAGTGGGGGTGGGGTGGAAAGACTAGCAGGGCATAAAAGATTTAAAAATAATGGAAATAGGTGGGAAAAGAAAAATCTATATAAATTATTGGAAAAAACAAAAGGAAGGGGGAAGAAACAGAAAGGGGGTGGGGATGGAGGAGGAAGTTCAAGATCTAAAGTTGTTGAATTCAATATTCAGTCCGGAAGGCTGTAAAGTGCCTAGTCGGAAGATGAGGTGCTGTTCCTCCAGTTTGCGTTGGGCTTTACTGGAACAATGCAGCAAGCCAAGGACAGACATGTGGGCAAGAGAGCAGGGTGGAGTGTTAAAATGGCAAGCGACAGGGAGGTTTGGGTCATTCTTGCGGACAGACCGCAGGTGTTCTGCAAAGCGGTCGCCCAGTTTACATTTGGTCTCTCCAATGTAGAGGAGACCGCATTGAGAGCAACGAATGCAGTAGACTAAGTTGGGGGAAATGCAAGTGAAATGCTGCTTCACTTGAAAGGAGTGTTTGGGCCCTTGGACGGTGAGGAGAGAGGAAGTGAAGGGGCAGGTGTTACATCTTTTGCGTGGGCATGGGGAGGTGCCATAGGAGAGGGTTGAGGAGTAGGGGTGATGGAGGAGTGGACCAGGGTGTCCCGGAGGGAACGATCCCTATGGAATGCCGATAGGGGGGGTGAAGAGAAGATGTGTTTGGTAGTGGCATCATGCTGGAGTTGACGGAAATGGCGGAGGATGATCTTTTGAATGCGGAGGCTGTTGGGGTGATAAGTGAGGACAAGGGGGACTCTATCATGTTTCTGGGAGGGAGGAGAAGGTGTGAGGGTGGATGCGCGGGAGATGGGCCGGACATGGTTGAGGGCCCTGTCAACGACTGTGGGTGGAAAACCTCGGTTAAGGAAGAAGGAGGACATGTCAGAGGAACTGTTTTTGAAGGTAGTTTTTGAATATGAAATGGTTTAACATTCAAAATGATCTATCTTTTTTCCAAATTTTTCTTGATCTGGTTGACTTTTAGCTTGTAACCCTCATCACTCTCTGTGGGTATGAGGAGGAAATAAAGAGAGATCTGCCTTTCTAAGGCACCTCTTATGACTTGGCACATCCCAAAGCGTTTTACAGCCAATGTAATATAGAAATGTGGCAGCAAGCCCCCCACAAACAGTCAATGACTAGAATATCTGTTTCGTTTTGTTTATTGAGAAATAAATATTGGTCAGGACACCAGGAATAATACTCTTTCTCTCCTTCAAAATATGGACCGTGGAGTCTTTGAAGTCCACCTCAGATGGTTGTTCCTTGCTTTAATGTCTTAACCGCCCATTTCCCAGAAGGACAATCCCATTGAATTCTCCGATCATAACTTGATTATTCCTCAATGGCTAGGCAGACCTTGCCCCAAAGTAAGTGTTACGATTGCAGCCGATGTTAACGCTGAACAAGCCAGATCTCAGATTGAAATCTGTTTCGTCTGGTTGTAATCTTTTTATTTGCATTATGGAAACGAGGAGGGAAAGTTACTGAACACAAAAGCACAGGCTTCCAGTGATAACTGTTAAAATTTGAAGAAATAAGAATGTTTATTAAAAGAGGAAAAAACTTAAACACACAAGATAAGAGATACATAGTTAGAAAAATCTTACAACACAATCCCCAAAATGCTTTATCAAAGGTGTGTAACTATCTTTTCAGCAACAGCCCTTTTGGATTCTTAACCATAAAATCCTGGGGAAAGAAACCCAAACTGAGAAATGACTTTCACTTTAAATAGAAGTATGATCTACAACTTCCCAGAACAACTCTACATGCTGATGCAATTTTTCCAAAAGGGAGATTTGAAACAAATTGTTTATCAGAGCAAATACTCTCCTGGCTCAAAACTTGAATTGCTTTTCTTCATTTAAAGGACTTTCACAGCTTTTCTAGCACACTCCACACACACAACAATTGGCCTTCAGCAGGACTTCCTCACAATAACTCACTGCAGCTGAAGCTCTGCTGTCATAAATACCCTTTTCACTCTTTTCATTTTGGTTCTCCATTGTCTTCAAATATCTCTTTGAAAACTCATTTTTCCAAATAGTAAAACCATTCATGCTCCTATTTCCTCTCTATTTTGGGTAATAGAATTTATACACCTGCCTCTGTTTGCTCAGAAATCTCCTGTAAAATGGAACTGTTCTTTAACCTCTGAGACTCCTTTGAAATGCAATAGCTACAAATCAATTTCAACACTTAACCCCAAATACAGATTTCAAATCTACTCTGTTAAAACCCACCACATGGCCTCATTGCTAATGCAAGAAGGTGACACCTTTAGTCTATTATCCCTTACTTTCTGCAGGCAATTTGGCTCCAACAACCTAGCCTTTGATTAACCCTGGACACACACAGGCAAGCTTACCCTCACCCACACAGAATATATCCATAAACACAGAAATGTGAAAATATACACATTTCATCACGGTAAGTGACCATGCAGGCTCCTCAATTCATTTTGCTCTTCAATTCAAAAGCGGGTGACTGAAAATTTTTAGACAACTGCAGAACTCAGAAAATTATTTCACCTTTCTCTTAAGACCAATAGTTCAAGAACAAGGAATTGGACCTTGTCCATTTCTGCCTATCTCGGTCTGCTGAGCACATTCAAAGGTGGTGTGGCTGTCAGCTGTGGTTTAAAAACTTGCGGGAGGTTGTTTGAGGACCTGACAACTCAACTGAGAGCATTTTCTCACAAAGTAAAGTGAGTCAAAAGTGCTGAAATAGGCACGGGGAGTCAGAAGAGCCTTTCTTCAGGTTGTGGCTCCCCGCCCACTACCCTCATTTCAGTAGCCCATCCGCATTGTCAGGGGGATCTCTTCCTGTTTAAAAAACAGAAAAAAAAGCATAGCACAACTATCAAGTAGCAATAAGGAGGAGGGAGGGCCAATTGGCCCCAAAGGAAGACACTTTAGAAATTCGTCAACACCACAGAGAGATGGGCAGGTTTGGGCAGGCACCATCTACAGGGCACAAGTCAGGAATGTGATGGAATACTCTCCACTTGCCTGGACGAATGCAGTTCCAACAGCACTTGAGAAGCTCGACACCATCCAGGACAAAGCAGCTCGCTTGATTGGCACCCCATCTGCTACCTTAAACATTCACTCTCTCCACCACCATCGCACAGTGGCAACAGTTTGTACCCTTTACAAGATGCACTGGAGAAACTCACCAAAACTCCTTTGACAGCACCTTCCAAACCCACAACTGCTACCATCTAGAAGGACAAGGGCACCACCTGGAGGTTCCCCTCCAAGCCACTCAATATCCTGACTTGGAAATATATCACCGTCCCTTCACTGTCGCTGGGTCAATATTCTGGAACTCCCTCCCTAACAGCATTGTGGGTGTACCTACACCACATGGACTGCAGCGGTTCAAGAAGGCAGCTCCCCACCACCTTCTCAAGGGTAATTAGGGATGGGCAATAAGTGCTGACCCAGCCAGCGATGTCCACATCCCGTGAATGTATAAGACTCATAGTCATAGAAGAGTCATATGGACTTGAAACCTTAACTCTGTCTCTTCCTCTCCACAGATGCTGTCAGATCTGCTGAGTTTTTCCAGCATTTTTTGTTTTTGTTTAAAAAAAAGTGAATATTTAATTCATAGCTGAGTCAAGGCTGACAGTATGTTTCTAAAAGCAGTGGCCACTTGATGCGCAACTTCTTTCCTCTCCCTTAAATCCAGAATATATTAAATTTGCTCTGCAGGTTATGTGCTCCTTATTGAGTTATCAGCATTTCTGTAAGGGCCAATCACAGCTGAAACTGCACACTTGTACCACTAGATGGGGCATCATACACACCTCTGTGCTGCAACCTATGGCTGGAGTCTTTTGTCCTTGCCTGTGGTGGGTTTTGTGGCAGGGGTTGCATTTAATCAGGTGGGAGGGTATTAGGAAGGGACCCTGGCACATTTTTGCTCCCACGCCAATTAAGTCCACAGCAGGCAGGTCTGTGGAAGCCCTTCTGGCGATTAATGTCCACATCCAGGTCCTCAACTCACTGCCACTAGCATTCACACAGTGGCAGGAAGGGGCACGCCAATCGGGCAGCACAACAAGAGGGGTTGTTCAGTGCCTGATCGTGGGAACTGGCATCTGGAAGAGAGGTGGGGGTGCCTGCTTAGAACCACCTGCCTGCCCTTGCTGCTGACCCCCCCAACCCCACAGGCCCCACCCCCTCCACTGTCACTCACCATGGCCTGCAATCCAGCAAGGATACTCGGCCTCGGGTGATGTTATACCGACAGCGGCCACTGCCTCCCCAGTGGCACTGCCAAGCAATGCAAGCTGCCAGCCTCTGGTGACAGGGAAAGGCAGCCTCAGTGGGCGAGGGTTCTGCTGCCGGGGCCTTGGTGACAGGGAAAGGCCTACCACTGTCCTGTCATGTGCCTGAGTGGCACATGTTGCAGCGAGCCTCTCTGCAAAGAGGCAGCGCTGAGGCCCGTCGCTTCCGGAAGATTCCAGTCGATATGTTTCCTGTATTAAAGCGGCGACTACACTTCTAAAGTACTTAATTGGCTCCAACCTGCTTTGGGATTTCTTGAGGATGGGAAAAGCCCCTTAGAAATGTAAGTTCTTTCTAGCTTTCCATTCCTCTCTCGTTCTTTCTTTTATATTGCTGAAAAGAGAGACATGTTGTCAAAGCTTTTCACCTTGCACTCATCAGGATAAATGGAAGAATGCCAAATTTCAAACAATCGCAACAATCAACCGATAAAAGTGAAGTGCCTACGGTAGATGTGATTCCGCAAGAGGACAGCACTTGCTGAACAACCCTGAGTGCACAATAGCTATGCTAACAGCCATTTTGAGATGATCAGTCAAACTTGTAACATGGCTTATTTACACTTACTAGAAGCGACACGCATTCACAGGCAGGTACCCATTTTCTGCAAGCAAAAGGAATATATTCAAGCCTTGTGCTTTCCTTGAATTACCCGGGAGTTTAGGGAGCCTATAGTTGTTCCCTAGCGCTTTCTCCATGGCGGCGCCTCGGCCAATCAGAGTCAACTTGCCAACCAATCAGCACCATTTTCTCCTGTAGCATAAACTGATCATTTGAAATTTGGCATTCTTGTGTTTGTCCTGACGAATGCAGGACAAAAGGCTCCAGCAACGTCTTTCTTTTCAGAACTAATCAAGTTCTGTATTACCAAGGGACTGATATTTCTTTACCCAAAGCATCATTGAGACAACTATTGACTAGAAGAAGCTAAGCAGCCTTCATAGGACAATCAAAGCATTGTGGCACCATCTACACGGCTTAGATTTAATAGGACATCCTCAGCAAAACTGTTCTTTGTGTGGCTGTAGTTCACTCAGAGATGAATATATTGACACATTGCCAGTTAAAGTACAGAAAGCCTCACTGACCTCAGTGCTCAAGACATGCATGAACATTATTAATACTAAGTGTTGCTGTTCTTTAAATGCCATGAGAATCACACATATTTGGTCGTCTGGAGGACTAAGAAGCGTTCCTCCAATTTGCCCGAAAGGTCTTGAGAGCCGTGGAGGTGGAGAAGGTTAGAGAAATAGTGAGGGGCAAGATCGGGGGGTGGGGGGTGGGGTTTGAACACGAGCGAGCGAGTTTTAAGATCGAGGTGGTGCTGGGCCGTGAGCTAAAGTAGGTCAGCGAGCACAGGTATGATGGATGAATGGGACATGATGTGCGTTAGGAAATATGCAGCAGGGTTTTGGATGAGTTCATTTATGGAGGTAAGGGAATTTCCATATAAGACTGTGTGTTGAGTCTTGATATCCTCCCTGCTTAATGCCTCTGGGTGCTAAAGAGACACTTCTGCATTCTTGCGGTCCCTGGATTAAAGATGGCAGATGATGTTCGATGATGCTGAAATGTTTTCAGGTACACCCTTACAACATCTATGCTTATTACAGACAACTGGCTATATTGGGAAAATGGCAGCAGGTTAATCATTACCATCAGCCTCACTTACAAAGGCGCTGCCTATCACTTACTAAATGCACCATCTATTTTGGGCAGATCCATAAATAATTTGCACCTCATTACTCCCCCGTTTGTTCGACAAATTTACAAAGTTCTGCTATATTGAATCAAAGCCAAGTCTCCAACCAGCTGTTCACACCAGATTAATGTGTGATTACCTTTGTCGTGAGATTTTTTATATTGATATTGACGTGGATGCAATGGTGAACAAATACAAGGGGCTGTTGCCCAAAGCAGATTTCAGGCAATCTACATGAAGCCAGCTCTATTAAAAACGATACGCTGATTTCATTAACCAAGGCATGCTGAGTCATTCCTGCAACCTTTCTGGTTTTACCGCCCACTGTATATAGCAAGCAAGTTGCATTAACACCAGTGCAGCTGGTATCTAAGGAAGTAAAGACGTGCAATCGTACAGCTTGCAGTTCCGATGAAAAATCATTGACCTGAAACATTCACTGTGTTTCTCTCTCCATGGCTGCTGCCAGGGCAACTGAGTGTTTCCAGCATTTTCTGTTTTTATCGCATTTATGAAGTGCCTCTCACAGCCTCACAGTGTCCCAAAACACTTTACAGCCAATGAAGCTCTTTTTGAAATGTAGTTACTGTTGAAACATAGGAAACGCAGCAGCCAATTTTCACCCAGCAAGCTGCCCACAAACAACAATGTGATAGTGACCAGATCATTCTGTCTTAAATCAGTAATGGTGATTGAGAGATAAGTAGCCGTTTGGTAGTACAGAAGTTGAGTATTGCTGAACAAAAGAGACATGTCAAAGCTTTTGGTCTTGCACTCATCAGGACACTTCTCAAGAATACCAACTGAGTTCACTTGCCAACCAGTCAGCACTCTCTTCACATACAGTATAAATTGTTATTTTTATGTTTGCATGAAGCTCCAGGACAATTCCAGAAGGCTGGCAACCCTACCCGCCATGAAACTGCAGTGCGGTGCCCTGCTCCTCTCCCTCCCCCTCCCCCGAGCCAATAAACTTCACTCAAATCTTTCCGACATTTGGAATATGTTAATGGGACTGACCCCACCCAGCAGCTCTCGAGATTTCAAGAGCCGGTCTAACTTGAATTCATTACATACATGAGGTAGGCAGTGGCAGGAATTCATGGAAAGATGCTTAAAGAGCTCAGAGCAGCTCACACACACACACACACACACACACACACACAGAAAAAATACCCGCGTTGTAAAATGCCAGATTTAAAATAGATCCAAATTGCAGTGGGACAGTGTCTGGAACAGTGGTGATGGGCAGCGGGTGGTTTATCTTTCATAGACTCATCCCTTCCACTTGGTATACTCAGGGATTAACATATGCAGTTATTTTAGAAGCGACACCCACATCCCTTACATTAATGAGAATAAAGCATATTTAAGGTGTCAGTTGTGACTCAGCAGTTAGCATGAGGTGACCTTGTGCTGAAGTGCCATTCTGGAACATTCAGCACATAATTCAGGCTGACTTCATTTCTTCATGTAGGCAGGTCTCCTCTCACCTTACCTCCATAACCTTCTATTTCTTTCTCCCTTGTCTGATCATATAACTTCCCCTAAAATGCATCTGTGCTATTTGCTTCAGCAACTCCCTGTGGTAGCGAGTTCCACATTCTCCCCACTCTCTAGCTGAGGAAGTTTTGTCTCAACCTTCTATTGGACTTATTAGTGACTATCTCATATTTATGGCTTTCTCAAATGGAAACATCTTTCTCCACTCCTATCCCATCAAACGCTTTTCATAATCCAAAAGCTCCCTATCAGGCCACCCTGTAACCACCTCTTTTCTAGAGAAGAGAGTTCCAGTCTTTTCAATCTTCCTTTATAGGGGCATAACGTCTCAGTTCTGGTACTCAGTTCTGGTGTGATTGGCACAGTGTGGGGAAGTGGAGGTGAAGGGGTAATGTCACTGGACAGGTATTCCAGAGGCCCAGGCAAAATGGTCCTGGCACATGGGCTCAATTGGCATTACGGCAGCTGGTAGAATTTAAATTCAATTAATTAATTGAAAAAAATTCAATTCATTAACAATTCTGGAATTGAAAGCTAGTCTCAGTAATGCTGACCAAGAAATGATCATGGATTGCCAGAAAAACCCATCTGGTTCACTAATGTCCTTTAGGGAATCTGCCATCCTTACCTGTCTTGAACTACATGCGACTCCAGACCCACAGCAATGCAGTTGACTCTTAACTGTCCTCGAATTCCCAAACCATTCAGTTCCAGGGCAATTAGAGGTGGGCAACAAATTCTGGCCTTGCCAGCGATGCCCACATGCTATGAAAGAAGGAAAGACAACCAATCTTGCTCCTTGCCCTGTGCCTCAATGTCCTTTCTTTAAGGTAGAGAACTTTTTTTTAATTCATTGGGTGTGGGTGTCACTGGCTAGGCCAACATTTATTGCCCATTTCTAATTGCCCTTAATCAGAGGGCCTATAAGAGTCAACCACATTGCTGTGTGTCTGGAGTCACATGTAGGCCAGACCAAGTAAGGATGGCAGATTCCCTCCCCTAAAGGAAACTAGTGAACCAGATGGGTTTTTAACAATAGCTTCATGGTCTTCATTTAATTCCTAATTTTTTATTAAATTTAAATTCCCCCATCTGCTGTGGCAGGATTCAAACCCAGGGACTGCCAAAGAATTAGCCTGGATTACCAGTCCAGTGGCAATAGCACTTCCCCATCACTTCCCTGCAGCGAGGCACAATGCTCCAAGGGCAGGATATGCAGGCACCGCCCATCACTGGGATCGTCTGGTCCTGCTGAAAGTCAATGGACTTTTGGTTGGCCACCCGAATCTCCCATAGCTGGTCCCACCACGATGGGGCTGGGAAGTCCCGGCACAAGGCCCTGTTCAGGTTTCACATAAGCCTCTTTTCTTTCCAATTCTATCCATCTGAACAGAACCTCACGGCTTTGTTTGCTATTTTATGGCCTTATTAACCTGCAGTACTCCTTTCACGATTTGTGTAAATATATCCCTCAACCCCACTGCCCCTTACTCCATTCAGGCACTTATTATTAAAGCAGCATGTGGGCCTCCTTGTTTTGCCTTTACAAAATGTAACCAAACCAATGGTGGTACCTCACGCAGTTGAACAGCCAGCCAATGTCCACCAACGCCTCCTGTTAGCCAAAGGGGGGGTGAATGAAAAACGTTTGGAAAACAAACCTCCAGGCTTTCCGCGGCCATCAAATGATCTTTTAGCATCAGGTGTCGGGGCTGCGAGTTTGTGAAGATCTGTGCGGATTGTGAGATTCCGTTTTGAATCACCATTTAGTGTGACCCTTTGCTAACTTTGCTTTAAGTTATTAAAAAAAAAATCCATCCTGATCGCCTGATCTTTAACCAAATGAGTTGTTCTCTTCATGACCTTTGACTGCGCCCCACCCCCCCCCCCCACCACCCCCCCTCTCCCAACCACCACCCCCCCGCCCCCCCCCATCAAGGCCTGGTTAAAATGAGTAAGAATTGGATTCACAACTGTGATAAAAGTAACATTTTACATCCTTAATTTAAAAAAAGAGCTTTTCCCAATCATTAAGGTTTGAACTGATATGAAGAATAAAGGTGAATTCCCCCCTTGTTAATTGACTGACGATCTCTTGTTGTGATATAATCTGACTAACCTATGATTCATGCCATAGAAACATCCGACCCAGAAATAACTGAACTGGGTAATGTTTTCCAAAATCACCTTCCCTGATGTGGAGTGCACTGAGGGATGATAGCATGGGATCGACTTACAGGCTGGAATCTAGCCCCGGTTAACAGTGTATTGGGTGTACAACAACAACCCACATTGATATAGCGCTATTGACAGTGTAAAATATCCCAAGTTGCCACACAGGAAGGTGTCTAGACGTTTGACATTGAGGCACGTCAGGAAAGATTAGGGCAGGTCACCAAGTGCATGGTCAAAGTGCAAGTTTTTAAAGGAGAGTCTTAAAGTGGGATAGGGAAATGGAAAGGTTTAGGGAGGGAATTCCAGACCTTAGAACCCAGGAGGCTGAAAACTAAAAATTCCAATTATGCTGAATTGGTCAGTGGAGCTTTTCGTGTGACAGATGATTTCTTGGAAAGGGCATTGAGATGAAAGGGTTTGAGAAGTGTAGGTAGTGTATCCGTGATTTTAGAATAAGCTGCTCAATTGAATTATGACTCACAGCCCAGCCGGATCTCAGGAATTTATGTGATAAGTGTGTTAGATGCTGGAATGTCATTGCAGGAGTCATATTGTTTATATATAGAATAATGGATACCTGCAAGTGAGTCACAGGCTGGAATCTAATCGAGGGATCCAGATGTCTTATGTATAGGATAATGGATATCCGGGAGTGAGTTACAGGCTGGAACCTAATCGAAGGATTTGGGTAGTTTATATAGAGAACAGATACCTGGGAGTGAGTTACAGACTGGAATCTAATTGAGGTGTTTGGGTAGTTTATATAGAGAGTAACAGATACCTGGGAGTGAGTTATAGACTGGAATCTAATCCAGGGTTTTGGGTGGTTTATATATAGAATAATGGATATCCAGGAGTGAGTTATAGCCTGGAATATAATCAAGCGATTTGGGTGGTTTATATATAGAATAACAGATACCTGGGGGTGAGTTACAGACTGGAATGTAATCAAGGGGTTTGGGTAGTTTATATATAGAGTAACAGATACCTGAAAGTGAGCTATAGACTGGAATCTAATCAAGGGGTTTGGGTGTATATATATAGAATAACAGATACCTGGGAGTGAGTTACAGACTGGAATCTAATCTAGGGTTTTGGGTGGTTTATATCTAGAATAATGGATTCCTGGGAGTGAGTTATAGACTGGAATTTAATCAAGGTGTTTGAGTAGTTTATATGTAGCCGGGTGTGAGTTACAGGCTGGAACCTAATTAAGATGGTTTATATATAAAATATTGAGCACCTGTTATAGGGAACCTCCAGGGTTGTAGTGTATCTGTTAAAAGAGAATGTTACCCTATGGATAAGTACAGTAATGGTTAAAGGGGAGTGTCACACTGAGGCTGAGGGCTATGATTTTCTCTGCCACCCCACTCCACCCCACCCCATTTCCTCCCCTCCCTGATCCCCTCACTATTTCTCTCAGCGGAGGTAGACCAGCCTAACAGCTTGACGCCATGTGCGAGTCTCTGAATCAGAGGTGTAAATCACAGCCAGACAGTCCGAACCCAATGCATGTTTACCAGCAGGGGTCAGCAGTGTACAATGTGAGTCTTCTCCCTGGCAGGAGTGATGGTGTTTATGATAATTTCATATGTTAAAATTATAGAATGGTTACAGCACAGAAGGAGGATATTTGTCCCATTGTGTCTGTGACGGCTCTCTAGGAGCCACTCAACTCATTCCACTCTCCTGCACTTTCCCTGTAGCTGACCTTCTGGAGCAATTTACCTTGTGCCTTTTTATCTCCATCCTGGATTTAATCTGGTACATTGAAATCTTTCTGACACCCCATATTATGGCATTTTTGTGACAATCAATTTATTATGTTTGGATGCAAAGTACTGTTCCTGCACAGCCTCACAGCCACCATGGCTGTACGCAGCAACCGTATTGTCGTGCAGGAAATGCTGCAGACGATCGACACACAGCAAGATCCCACAAGCGGTCCCATGGGGCCATTCCCTCAGTCACCAGAAAGTGCTAAACAGCCTCCATCTTTGTTTTAAATGAAAGAGAGTGGAGGTGCAGAGTAATTTTAACTTAACCTAGGTCAGTGACAGACGAGGAGATGAGAGTGACCACTACTTCTTGTGACAGTCAGACCAATTTAGGCAAATTGGGCCACAATCCAATCACATTGGTTTCCACACAAGGCTAGGTCAGGTTAGAGCTCCCCCTAAGCACTCCTCTTTTCAAACAGGTATCCTTTACATTAATAACATTAGAACTTGGATTCGGAGTAGGCCATTCAGCCCTTCAGGCCTACTATGCCATTCAATAAGATCATGGCTGATCCTCTAACTCAATTCCATCGTTCTGCACTATCCCCATATCCCTTGATTCCCTTCGTGTCCAAAAACTATATTGGAAGCTCATAGCCTCTGTTAATATTTGAAATGTCACTGGGTCAAAATCCTGCAACTCCCTTCCTAACAGCACTGTGGGTGTACCTACACCACAGGGGCTGCAGCGGTTCAAGAAGGCAGCTCCCCACCACCTTCTCAAGGGCAACTAGGGATGGGCAATAAATCCTGGCCTAATCAGCGATGTCCACATCTCGTGAAAAATTTTTTAAAAATAGCTTCAGTGTGGGGACTTTAATTCCAATAATTGTATGAGTCTGACGCTAGCTTGTACCTTAAAAGAGGTTTATTTCCAAGACAGCAAAATAAAGTCACAGACACTCCCAGTTCCTGGCTTATATAGTCTTGCAATGATTCCCTAATCCTTCCCCAACTGGAAACAACTGTGCTTAGTTACCAACTTAAAGAATGTATTCTACTGCAGCACAATTTCAACATTAACAGGAGTAGGTTCCCTCTCTGGTGTGTTCTCAGGTTCAAGCTGCGGCCTTGTCACTGACTGGCTGATCAAGGCCGGATTGACAATGTTGCTGCAACAGGCCGATCTCAGAGGTCCAAGTTCGAGCAGGCAATTGCTCAGTGGCCAAAGCTTTTAACACCAATCCTTTTGTATTCCATATAAAAACCATTCCAAACCCTCAATTAGATTCAGGCCTGTAATTCACTCCTGAACAATGTTCCTGTAAAATACTGTTGCTGTGTACAGCCATGGTGACTGTGAGGCTGTGCAGGAACAATACTTTGCATCCAAACACAAACCGGGCAGTGTCTTCCAGCCTGCTGTATGGCCGTGCACATGAGCAGCATAGTGGGAACATTGTTGCTGAGTATCTGTCATTCTCTATGTTAAACATCTGAGCTTATCAGTTCGATTCTTGCATGTAACTGACTTTGACGTATAATTAGTATAAATCATCTGAACCCCTCAATTAGATTCCAGTCTGTAATTCACTCCCGGATATCCATTATTATCTAAATAAACACCCCAAACCCTCAATTAGATTCCAGCCTGTAATTCACTCCCGGATATCCATTATTATCTAAATAAACACCCCGAACCCTCAATTAGATTCCAGCCTGTAACTCACTCCCAGATATCTATTATTATGTAAATAATCACCCCAAACCCTCAATTAGATTCCATCCTGTAACTCATTCTTAGGTATCTGTTATTCTCTACATAAACACCCCAAACCCTCAATTAGATTCCAGCCTGTAACTCACTCCTGAGGTATCCATTATTCCATATATAAACACCCCAAACCCTCAATTAGATTCCATCCTGTAACTCATTCTCAGGTATCTGTTATTCTCTACATAAACACCCCAAACCCTCAATTAGATTCCAGCCTGTAACTCACTCCTGAGGTATCCATTATTCCATATATAAACACCCCAAACCCTCAATTAGATTCCAGCCTGTAACTCACTCCTCGGGTATCCATTATTCTCTATATAAACACCCCAACCCTCAATTAGATTCCAGCCTGTAACTCACTCCTGAGGTATCCATTATTCCATATATAAACACCCCAAACCCTCAATTAGATTCCAGCCTCTAAAACGTCTAGGTATTCATTATTCTATAATAATCTCTCCTTTAGGTTCATTTCCTGGTATCCATCATTCAATATAAAAACCATCTGAACTCCTCGATTAGATTCCTGTAACTTCCTCCCAGGTAGCAATTATTCTATATATAAACCACTTAAGCCACTTGATCAGATTTTGGCTTGTAACTCATGCCCATGTATCTATTATGCTATATGTACTCCCTCTGAACCCTTTGATTAGATTCCAGTCTGTAACTCACTCCTGGGTATCTGTTATTCAATATATAAACCTCCCAAACCCCTCAATTGTATTCCAGTTTGCAACTCACTCCTGCATTTCTGTTATTCCACATATAAACCTCCCTAACCCCTTGATTAGATTCCAGCCTGTAACTCACCTTGGGTATCTGTTATTCTATATATAAGACAACTGAACCCTTCAATTAAATTCCAGTCTGTAACCCACTCCCGGGTATCTTCTATTCTGTATATAAAACAACTGAATCCTTCAATTCGGTTCCGGTTTGTAACTCACTCCCGGGCATCTGTTATTCTATATATAAACCACACCAACTCATCAATTAGATTCCAGTCCCTCATTCACTCCCAGATATCCATTTTTATATACACAAACATCTCAACACCCTCGATTAGATTCCAGCAGCAGGTACAAAGCTTATTCAGAGCTGACAGGCTGAGCACCGATCCCCTCTGCGTTCCCAACTCTAGTTTTGATGTGTTGCTGGAGGAATTGTCACATGACCCTCCCACCTCCAACTCCCCAACTCCTACTCTCCTACCATTGGTCAGCTGTCACGTCCATCACCGTGCATCGCCTTCCGGCATCCAATTGGAAAATGAACAGGCTTCCCATTCAATGATTGGATGATTCCTGATGACTGCTCAAATGTCCTTTTGCCTCCCTTTGCCCCCAGTATTTTTGTAACAGCAATATTGATAAAAAATGAGAAAAACTTTTTTTATATATATAAAACGCTGTTATGGATTTACTCTTGGTTTGCTTGCAGCAGTGTCTAGGACATGAATTCCTGGAGGATTGGATACCCTAGTTCCACCTCATGTCCTCTGTCAGATTCAGCAGGGCTGGGGGAATTAGCTGGCCTGTTCCACTACACGTGAAGCATAGTCATGGCACTAGACCAGTTAACCAGACATAACAAGTTTGAATCTCGCCAAGGCCAATTATCAAGTCGAATCCAATAATCTGAATAGTTAGCGGGCTAGCCAACCTTAGAGGCGATGGTGTAGTGGTATTGTCACTGCACTAGTAATCCAGAGAACCAGGGTAATGCCCCAGGGACCAGGGCTCAAATCCTGCCACAGCAGCTGGTGAAATGTGAATTCAATAAAAACCTGGAATTAAAAGTCTGATGGTGACCATGAAGCCATTGCCGATTGTTGTAAAATCCCATCTGGTTCACTAATGCCCTTTAGAGAAGGAAATCTATGCTCCTTACCTGGTCTGGCCGACATGTGACTGGTTGAAAAACAATAATGTCATAACAAACCAGAAAGGTAAAACAGATTATCTCAACCATGTCTGTTTGTCAGACCCTTGCTTTCTGCAAATTGGCAGCTGTGTTTCCTTACATCACAACAGGGACGACAGCTCAAATTAAAGTGCTTCTGTGGCTGTGAGGCCCTTTGGGTGAGTCTGAGGTTGTGAAAGGTGCTATAGTAGTGAAAGTTCCTCCTTTAACCTGTTCACCCATAGCCTGCAGGAAGGAGAGCCTCCTTGGCGTTGCCTATACCTGACTGCGCAAGGCAGATGATCTTAACTCCCTCAGGGTGACGAGGGACGGCTACTAAGTGTGGTCTTTCTGCCATTGCCCACATCCTGAAAGCCAATGGAAATAAAGCAATAAAACAAACAAGACTGGACACTGAATGCCAAGGGCTGTGAAGCCCCACACAGCAGATCCTCCCACTGCCGCATTCTACCTATTAAAATGAAGGTTAAATGGGGGGAGTGTGGGAAATGAAGCTTATCGGTTGGGAAAAAGGGTCTGACAATCGCTGGTTAACACTGGTCCACAGCCGCTACATCAGCAGGTTAGCATGCCCCTTAGGGGGAACCCAGAGCTGGAAAATGTGGTTGCATACCAGCCAAGAAAACTCCGCGATGCAAGGTTAGCGCTCCTGGGTGATCGCACCCCAGCTCGGAGGTGGTAGGTTGGGGGCGGTGGGAGGGGGGGGGCCCAGTTTTTCATTCCACGGAAAACAGGTAGGAGAGTGAAAGTGAGAGCTGTAACTTAACCTTCAAACCAAAGAGATGGAAAAAAATTTGTGCTGTTCTAAGAAATCCAAGTTTCCCTCAACTGCTGTAGCCAGTCTGCAGTGAATGATTACTGTTTAACTTCAGAATGCTACAGTTCCAGAGGCTCCAGCCTTTAATCCAGACCAACACTCCCCAGTATAGAAGTGTACCAAGCGTGTGCTGCATTGTCAGAGGTGCTGCCTTTCAGATGAGAATCTCTTGCCTCTGGGACTCAAGGCTGTGGGTTCGGGTTCCACCCCAGAGACTTCGGCACACTATCTAGGCTAACACTCCTAGCGCAATACTGAGGGAGTGCTGTATTGTCAGAGGTGCCATCTTTTGGGTAAGACACTAAGCCGAGCACCCTGCCTGCCTGCCTGCTCATCTGGACGTTATAGGATCCCATGGCCACTATCTCAAAGGAAGACAGTGGATTTCTCCCTGGTGCCCTGGCCAATATTTAGCCCCAGGCCAAAATCACCAAAAATCTCACACAAAGCAAGATCCTACGCACACTGTGAAATGGGTGGCTAGTTAATCTGGTGTTTTCTGATTGGTGCTGGCTGAGAGCTGGAATTTTAGGCAGGAAAGCCCTCCTTCCATCTTTCTTCATGCAGAGTCATGGGATCTTTAATATCTACCTGAAACCCTGGGGCAGGCACTGCAGTCTTTGTCCTCATCAGAGTAGCACCTCAGACAATGCAGCACTCCCTGAGTGTTGTGCTGCCGTGTCAGTCTACACAGAGGGTCAAGGCTTGAACTCTGACCTGCTGACTCACAGCAGGCTTCACGACTGACCGTGGAAGCTGGCAGTTGGCACTTGGGCATCAAGGGCCTTGAGCTTTGCATTCTTGGTGGAAAATGTCTCAGTCTGTGGCTGGGAAACTATTGGAGAAAATTCTGAAGGAGAGAATCTATCTCCACTTGGAGAGGCAACGTTTGATCAGGGATCGTCAGCATGGCTTTGTCAGAGAGAGGTCATGCCTAACAAATTTGATTGAATTTTTTGAGGAGGTGACCAGGTGTGGAGATGAGGGTAATGTAGTTGATGTTGTTTATATGGATTTCAGCAAAGCCTTTGACAAGGTCCCACATGGGAGACTTATAAAGAAGGCAAATGCACATGGGATACAGGGTAATTTTATGAGGTGGATTCAAAATTGGCTTAGTTGTAGGAGACAGAGGGTGATGACTGAAGGATGCTTTAGTGACTGGAAGCCAGTGTCCAGTGGTGTACCACAGGGATCTGTGCTGGGTCCCCTGAATATTGAGTTCAACAATTTTAGATCATGAACTCCCTCCTCCATCCCCACCCCCTTTCTGACTTTTCCCTCTCCTTTTTGTTTTTTCCAATAATTTATATCGATTTTCTTCTCCCACCTATTTCCATTATTTTTAAATGTATTTTCATCCATTGTTTTATCTCTAACTTTTAGCCTTTTTTGATTCCTTCACCCCATCCCACCCCCACTAGGGCTATTTGTACTTTACTTGTCCTGCTTTCTACCCTTAATTAGCACATTCCTTTAGATAATATCAGCACCTTCAACACCTCTTTGTCCTTTTGTCTGTGACATCTTTTGGTTATCTCCACCTATCACTGGCCCTCTATCCAGCTCTTCTTGTCCCAACCCCCCCTTAAACCAGCTTATATTTCACCCCTTTTCTATTTTTCCTTAGTTCTGATGAAGAGTCATGCGGACTCAAAACGTTAACTGTGCTCCTGTCTGCAGATGCTGCCAGACCTGCTGAGTTTTTCCAGGTATTTTTGTTTTTGTTCTGGGTCCCCTATTATTCGTTATTTATATAAACAACATAGATGACTATGTGGGGGGTAGGATTAGTAAGTTTGTGGATCACATAAAGATTGGCCGGGTGGTTGATGGTGAGGTTGACTGTCTTGGGCTACAGGGAGGTATAGATATGATGGTCAAATGGGCAGATAAGTGGCAGATGGAATTTAACACTGAAAAGTGTGAGGTGATACACTTTGGAAGGAGTAATTTGACAAGAAATTATTCAATGAACGGCATGACACTAGGAAGTTCTGAGGAACAAAGGGACCTTGGTGTGTGTGTCCATAGATCTCTGAAGGCAGAGGGGCATGTTAGTGGGGTGGTGAAAAAGGCATATGGGACACTTGCCTTTATCAATCAAGGCATAGATTACAAAAGTAGGGAGGACATGTTGGAGTTGTATAGAACCTTGGTGAGGCCACAGCTGGAGTGCTGTGTGCAGTTCTGGTCACTACATTATAGGAAGGATGTGATTGCACTGGAGGAGGTGCAGAGGAGATTCACCAGGATGTTGCCTGGGATGAAACATTTAAGTTATGAAGAGAGGTTGGATAGACTTGGGTTGTTTTTGTTGGAGCAGAGAAGACTGAGGGACGATCTGATCGAGGTGTACAAGATTATGAGGGGCATGGACAGGGTGGATAGGGAGCAGCTGTTCCCCTTAGTTGAAGGGTCAGTCATGAGGGGACATAAGTTCAAGGTGAGGGGCAGGAGGTTTAGGGGGGATGTGAGGAAAATCTTTTTTAGCCAGAGGGTGGTGACGGTCTGGAATGCGCTGCCTGGGAGCGTGGTGGGGGCAGGTTGCCTCACATCCTTTAAAAAGTACCTGGATGAGCACTTGACACGTCATAACATTCAAGGCTATGGGCCAAGTGCTGGTGAATGGGATTAGGTGTGTAGGTCAGGCGTTTCTCACGTGTCAGTGCAGACTCAATGGGCTGAAGGACCTCTTCTGCACTGTGTGATTTTTGACCAAACTGCAAATAAATTTGATTTTTTAAATTGAATTTCCAAGAGCGAACTTGACAGAGTTCTTCATCGAGAGGTAGGTTTGAACAGTACAGAAGGAGGCCATTTAGCCACTTGCCTGGATGAGTGCAGCTCCCACATCACTCAACACCATCCAGGACAAAGCAGTCCGCTTGATTGGCACCACATCCATAAACATTCACTCCCTCCACTACCGACGCAGCAGTGTTGCTGGGATAGTAATCCAGAGGGCCAGCCTAATGCTTTGGGGGCACATGTTCAAAACTAAGCACAGTAACTGGCCGAATTGGAACTCAATTAACACAATCTGGAATTAAAAGCTGGTTTCAGTAATAGTGACAATGAAACCGTTGTCGATTGTTGTAAAATCCCATCTGGTTCACTAGTGCCTCTTTAGGGATGGAAATAAGACCAAAAGACCATAAGACACAGAAGCAGAAATTAGGCCATTCGGCCCATCGAGTCTGCTCCGCCATTCAATCATGGCTGATAAGTTTCTCAAACCCATTCTCCTGCCTTTTCCCCGTAACCTTTGATCCCCTTACCAGTCAAGAACCTATCTATCTTGGCCTTAAATACACTCAATGACCTGGCCTCCACAGCCTTCTGTGGCAATGAATTCAATAGAATCACCAATCTCTGGCTAAAGAAGTTTCTTCTCATCTCTGTTCTAAAAGGTCTTCCCTTTACTCTGAGGCTGTGTCCTCGGGTCCTAGTCTCTCCTACTAATGGAAACATCTTCCCCACGTCCACTCTATCCAGGCCTTTCAGTATTCTGTAAGTTTCAATCAGATCCCCCCTCATCCTTCTAAACTCCATCGAGTATAGACCCAGAGTCCTCAAACGTTTCTCATATGTTTAGCCTTTCATTCCTGGGATCATTCTCGTGAACCTCCTCTGGACCCTCTCCAGGGTTAGCATATCCTTCCTGAGATACGGGGCCCAAAATTGCTCACAATATTCTAAATGTGGTCTGACCAGAGCCTTATAAAGCCTCAACAGCACATCCCTGCTTTTATATTCTAGTCCTCTCGAAATAAATGCCAATATTGCATTTGCCTTCCTAACTACCAACTCAACCTGCAAGTTAACCTTAAGACAATCCTGGACTAGGACTCCCAAGTCCCTTTGCACTCAGGTTTCTGAATTCTCTCCCCATTTAGAAAATAGTCGATGCCTCTATTCTTCCTACCAAAGTGCATGACCTCACACTTCCCTACATTGTATTCCATCTGCCACTTCTTTGCCCATTCTCCTAACCTGTCCAAATCCTTCTGCAGCCTCCCCGCCTCCTCAATACTACCTGTCCCTCCACCTATCTTTGTATCATCTGCAAACTTAGCCAGGATGCCCTCAGTTCCTTCATCTAGATCATTAATGTATGAAGTGAAAAGTTGTGGTCCCAACACTGACCCCTGCGGAACTCCACTAGTCACTGGCCGCCATCCTGAGAAGGACCCCCTTATCCCCACTCTCTGCCTCCTGCCAGACAGCCAATCTTCTATCCATGCTAGTACCTTGCCTCTAACTCCATGGGCTCTTATCTTGAAATCTGCCGTCCTTACCTGGTCTGGCCTACATATGACTCCAGACCCTCAGCAACGTGGGTTGACTCTTAATTGTCCTCTGAAATGGCTTAGCAGGGCAATTAAGGATGGGCAACTAAATGCCTTGCCAGTGATGCTCACATCCCATAGCAGAATACATTTTAAAATATACTCCAGTGGTGTTTACTTGTGTTTTCTCTCCCATTTTTCCTTTGCTCACCCAGTTGTTTCTTTCAGGACCACAGCCTGAGTCATTACCCAACCTTCCCACATAAAGTAACACCTAACCATGTTACGTGGTTAACAGCTCTTTTCCTGCCTTCTCTTTCACCTGTCGCCTCACTGCTGCTTCCCTGCACTGCAGCACCCTGCCTATTACTCATTCCAGCTATTTGTGTGGGTTAAACGTAGTAACATTACTGTAATTCTGTGCCCTGTTTGTCTTATTTTTTACTTAGCTTCCTTGAAAGGTGAGACATGAAAGATGAATGTGTTCTTACTTATTAGGCAACTAGTTTCAAAGGGGCTGCATAATGCTGCAGGCTTTATTTTTGAGAAAACTGAGGTTTGTGTTTAATTTTTAAATTAATTCTTTCATGGTACGTGGGCAAGGTCAGCACTTGTAGCCCATCAGTAGTAGGGAAAATATTAGAATCTATGCTAAAGGATGTGATAAATGGACACTTGGATAATCAAGTGACTGAGAGCACCTTTTATGACCAACAGATATCTCAAAGCACCTTACAGCCAAAGAAGTACTTTTGAAGTGTAGTCACTATTATAATGTAGGAAATGTGACAGCTACTATGCTCACAGCTAACTCCCCCTGCAATGTGATGTTGGCCAGACAATCTGCTTTTTCTGATGTTGATTGAGGGATAACTATTGGACAGGGCACAGGGGAAAACATCCCTCTGCTCACCTTTGAAATAATGCCAACCAGAACACCTTATTTTCTTCCTCAAGGGCTCAGCCAAGGATTGAGACAGGATTGGCAGTGAAATCGTACGGCACGCTACAACGAAGCAATAATACAGAATGCATATAACCCGAAGAAAGCGTGCCCCTTGGGAAGGCCCGCCACAATCTGCTGACCACATCCTTGAAATTTTAAATACGGAAAAGGAAAATTGAAGTTCTATGGGACTCTCCCTCAGTGACACACTTCGGCTCTGACTTACATGAAAAGTGCTAACTATGGGCAGAATTTTTCCGTCAGCAAGCTGGGGGCGGGACCCGCTTGCCAACTCGAAAATGATGTGGGATCCTGCCTCCTATTCAGGAAGGCGGGCGGACAGTGCGATCAGCTGTCTGCCTGCCAACCTGTCAATGGCCAACTGAGGCCACTGACAGGATAATTCAGCCAATTAAGGCTGGCGGACAGGCCAGGAAAAACATGAAACCTCATCCAGCGGTGGGATGAGGTTTCATGTCTGCTTTAAAAAACTTTAATAAACTTTTGTGATATTTATTAACATGTTCCATCTCGTGTGACATTGTCATGTGAGGGGGACATGTTAATGATTTTTTTATTTTTCTATTTTTGAAGTTTATAAAACATTCAGCTCTCTCCCTGAGCCAGCATTAGTCTCAGGGAAACGTGCACACTTTCGTGCGCATGCGCAAAAGAGCTCACTCTGACAGTTGGAGAATCCCTCTCCCCCTGCAGAGGAAGTGCATAGCGTTCACATCGGGTGGCACACCCACTCAAAATGGCGGCGGGGCCCGTTTCGGCGGAGGTGATCGGCTGCCCGCCTGCTGCCGAGCTGGTGGGGCCCGCCCCGCCCACCCATCAAGGGCAAAAATCTGCCCTTTGTGTTTTAAAGTAATGGATGGAGAAATAGATGGACAGGTAGGTAGATGGACTGGTAGGTAGATGGACAGGTAGGTAGATGGACTGGTAGATAGATGGACATGTAGATAGATGGACAGATAGATAGTTGGACTGGTAGATAGATGGATAGCCAGATAGATGGACAGGTAGATAGATGGATAGCTAGATAGTTGGACAGGCGGATAGATGGACAGGTAGGTAGATGAATAGCTAGTCAGATGGACAGCTAGATAGATGGACAGGTAGATAGATGGATAGCTAGATAGATGGATAGCTAGATAGATGGACAGGTAGGAAGATGGACAGGGAGGAAGATGGACAGGTAGATAGGTGGACAGGTAGATAGGTGGACAGGTAGGTGGATGGACAGGTAGGTAGATGGACAGGTAGATAGATGGACAGGTAGGTAGATGGACAGGTAGATAGATGGACAGGTAGATAGGTGGACAGGTAGGTAGTTGGCAGGTAGGTAGATGGACAGGTAGATAGATGGACAGGTAGATAGGTGGACAGGTAGGTAGTTGGCAGGTAGATAGATGGACAGACAGATGGATGGACAGGTAGGTAGATGGACAGGTAGGTAGATGGACAGGTAAATAGATGGACAGGTAGATAGGTGGAAAGGTAGGTAGATGGACAGGTAGATAGATGGATAGGTAGGTAGATGAATAGCTAGACAGATGGACAGCTAGATAGATGGACAGGTAGATAGATGCACAGGTAGATAGGTGGACAGGTAGGTAGATGGACAGGTAGATAGATGGATAGCTAGATAGATGGACAGATAAATAGATGGACAGGTAGGTAGATGAATAGCTAGATAGATGGATAGCTAGATAGATTGATAGCTAGATAGATGGAAAGCTAGATAGATGGACAGGTAGATAGATGGACTGGTAGATAGATGGATAGCTAGATAGATGGAAAGCGAGATAGGTGGACAGGTAGATAGATGGATAGCTAGATAGATGGACAGATAGGAAGATGGACAGGTAGATAGATGGACAGGTAGAGGTGGACAGGTAGGCAGAGAGACAGGTAGGTAGATGGACAGGTAGGCAGATAGACAGGTAGGTAGATGGACAGCTATATAGATGGACAGGTAGCTGATGGACATAGATAGATGGACAGGTTGATAGATGGGCAGGTAGGTAGATGGACAGGTAGATAGATGGGCAGGTAGGTAGAAGGACAGGTAGATAGATGGACAGACAGGTGGATGGACAGTTAGGTAGATGGACATCTAGATAGATGGACAGGTAGATAGATGGACAGGTAGATAGATGTATTGCTAGATAGATGGACAGGTAGGAAGATGGACAGGTAGGAAGGTGGACAGGTAGGAAGGTGGACAGGTAGATAGATGGACAGGTAGATAGGTGGACAGTTGGCAGATAAACAGGTAGGTAGATGGACAGCTAGATGGATGGACAGGTAGATAGGTGGACAGGTAGGTAGTCGGCAGGTAGATAGATGGACAGACAGGTGGATGGACAGGTAGGTAGATGGACAGGTAGATAGATGGACAGCTAGATAGGTGGACAAGTAGATAGATGGACAGGTAGATAGGTGGACAGGTAGGTAGTTGGCAGGTAGATAGATGGACAGGTAGATAGGTGGACAGGTAGGTAGATGGACAGGTAGGTAGATGGACAGGTAGATAGGTGGATAGATAGATAGATGGACAGGTAGAAAGATTGATAGCTAGATAGATGGACAGCTAGATAGATGGACAGGTAGATAGATGGATAGCTAGATAGATGAATAGCTAGATAGATGGACAGGTAGATAGATGGATAGCTAGATAGATGGACAGGTAGGAAGATGGACAGGTAGGAAGATGGACAGGTAGATTAATGGACAGGTAGATAGGTGGACAGGTAGGCAGATAGACAGGTAGATAGATGGACAGCTAGATAGATGGACAGGGAGGTAGATGGACAGGTAGATAGATGGACAGGGAGGTAGATGGACAGGTAGATAGATTGACAGGTAGGTAGATGGACAGGTAGATGGACAGACAGGTGGATGGACAGGTAGATAGGTGGAGAGGTAGGTAGTTGGCAGGTAGATAGATGGACAGACAGGTGGATGGACAGGTAGGTAGATGGACAGGTAGATAGATGGACAGGTAGATAGGTGGACAGGTAGGTAGATGGACAGGTAGGTAGATGGACAGGTAGGTAGATAAATAGCTAGACAGATGGACAGCTAGATAAATGGACAGGTAGATAGATGGACAGGTAGATGGACAGGTAGGCAGATAGACAGGAAGGTAGATGGACAGCTATATAGATGGACAGGTAGATAGATGGATAGCTAGATAGATGGACAGGTAGGAAGATGGACAGGTAGATAGATGGACAGGTAGAGGTGGACAGGTAGGCAGATAGACAGGTAGGTAGATGGACAGGTAGGCAGATAGACAGGAAGGCAGATGGACAGCTATATAGATGGACAGGTAGCTGATGGACAGGTAGGTAGATGGACAGGTTGATAGATGGGCAGGTAGGTAGATGGACAGGTAGATAGATGGGCAGGTAGGTAGATAGATGGACAGGTAGGTAGATGGACAGACAGGTGCATGGACAGGTAGATAGGTGGACAGGTAGGTAGATGGACAGGTAGATAGATGGACAGACAGGTGGAAGGACAGGTAGATAGATGGAAAGGTAGGTAGATGGACAGTTAGGTAGATGGACAGCTAGATAGATGGACAGGTAGATAGATGGACAGGTAGATAGTTGGATAGCTAGATAGATGGACAGGTCAGAAGATGGACAGGTAGGAAGGTGGACAGGTAGATAGATGGACAGGTAGATAGGTGGACAGGTAGGCAGATAAACAGGTAGGTAGATGGACAGCTAGATGGATGGACAGGTAGTGGATGGACAGGTAGGTAGATGGACAGGTACGTAGATGGACAGGTAGATAGGTGAACAGGTAGGTAGTCGGCAGTTAGATAGATGGACAGACAGGTGGATGGACAGGTAGGTAGATGGACAGGTAGATAGATGGACAAGTAGATAGGTGGACAAGTAGGTAGATGGACAGGTAGATAGATGGACAGGTAGATAGGTGGACAGGTAGGTAGTTGGCAGGTAGATAGATGGACAGACAGGTGGATGGACAGCTAGATAGATGGAAAGGTAGATAGATGGACAGGTAGATAGGTGGACAGGTAGGTCGATGGACAGGTAGATAGATGGATAGCTAGATAGATGGATAGCTAGATAGATGGACAGGTAGAAAGATTGATTGCTAGACAGATGGACAGCTAGATAGATGGCCAGGTAGATAGAAGGATAGCTAGATAGATGAATAGCTAGATAGATTGACAGGTAGATAGATGGATAGCTAAATAGATGGACAGGTAGGAAGATGGACAGGTAGGAAGATGGACAGGTAGATAGATGGACAGGTAGATAGGTGGACAGGTAGGCAGATAGACAGGTAGATAGATGGACAGCTAGATAGATGGAAAGGTAGATAGATGGACAGGGAGGTAGATGGACACGTAGATAGATGGACAAGTAGGTAGATGGACAGACAGGTGGATGGACAGGTAGATGGGTGGACAGGTAGATACATGGACAGGTAGATACATGGACAGACAGGTGGATGGACAGGTAGGTAGATGGACATGTAGATAGATGGACAGGTAGGTAGATGGACAGAAAGATAGATGGACAGGTAGATAGATGGACAGGTAGGTAGATGGACAGCTAGATAGATGGACAGGTAGATAGATGGACACGGAGGAAGATGGACAGGGAGGAAGATGGACAGGTAGATAGGTGGACAGGTAGATAGGTGGACAGGTAGGTGGATGGACAGGTAGGTAGATGGACAGGTAGATAGATGGACAGGTAGGTAGATGGACAGGTAGATAGATGGACAGGTAGATAGGTGGACAGGTAGGTAGTGCGCAGGTAGGTAGATGGACAGGCAGATAGATGGACAGGTAGATAGGTGGACAGGTAGGTAGTTGGCAGGTAGATAGATGGACAGACAGGTGGATGGACAGGTAGGTAGATGGACAGGTAGATAGATGGACAGGTAGATAGATGGACAGTTACGTAGATGGACAGGTAGATAGATGGACAGGTAGATAGATGGATAGGTAGGTAGATGAATAGCTAGACAGATGGACAGCTAGATAGATGGACAGGTAGATAGATGCACAGTTAGATAGGTGGACAGGTAGGTAGATGGACAGGTAGATAGATGGACAGGTAGATAGATGGACAGGTAGATAGGTGGACAGGTAGGTAGTTGGCAGTAGATAGATGGACAGACAGGTGGATGGACAGGTAGGTAGATGGACAGGTAGATAGATGGATAGGTAGATAGGTGGACAGGTACGTAGATGGACAGGTAGATAGATGGATAGGTAGATAGATGCACAGGTAGATAGGTGGACAGGTAGGTAGATGGACAGGTAGATAGATGGATAGCTAGATAGATGGACAGATAGATAGATGGACAGGTAGGTAGATGAATGGCTAGATAGATGGATAGCTAGATAGATTGATAGCTAGATAGATGGACAGCAAGATAGATGGACAGGTAGATAGATGGACAGGTAGATAGGTGGACAAGTAGGTAGATGGACAGGTAGATAGATGGACAGGTAGAAAGGTGGACAGATACGTAGTTGGCAGGTAGATAGATGGACAGACAGGAGGATGGAGAGCTAGATAGATAGAAAGGTAGATAGATGGACCGGTAGATAGGTGGACAGGTAGGTAGATGGACATGTAGATAGCTGGACAGGTAGATAGATGAATAGCTAGATAGATGGACAGCTAGATAGCTGGACAGGTAGATAGATGAATAGCTAGATAGATGGACAGCTAGATAGTTGGACAGGTAGATAGATGGACATTTAGATAGGTGGACAGGTAGGTAGATGGACAGGTAGGTCGATGGACAGGTAGATAGATGGATAGCTAGATAGATGGATAGCTAGATAGATGGACAGGTAGAAAGCTTGATAGCTAGATAGATGGACAGCTAGATAGATGGACAGGTAGATAGATGGATAGCTAGATAGATGAATAGCTAGATAGATGGACAGGTAGGAAGATGGACAGGTAGATAGATGGCCAGGTAGATAGGTGGACAGGTAGGCAGATAGACAGGTAGATAGATGGACAGCTAGATAGATGGACAGCTAGATAGATGGACAGGGACGTAGATGGACAGGTAGATAGATGGACAAGTAGGTAGATGGACAGGTAGATGGACAGACAGGTGGATGGACAGGTTGATAGGTGGGCAGGTAGATGCATGGAAAGGTAGATACATGGACAGACAGGTGGATGGACAGGTAGGTAGATGGACAGGTAGGTAGATGGACAGCTAGATAGATGGATAGCTAGATAGATGGACAGGTAGGTAGATGTTTTGGTAGATAGATGGACAGGAAGGTAGATTGACATGTAGATAGATGGACAGGTAGGTAGATGGACAGATAGATAGATGGACATGTAGATAGATGGACAGGTAGGTAGATGGACAGATAGATAGATGGACAGGTAGATAGATGGATAGCTAGATAGATGGATAGCTAGATAGATGGACAGGTAGGAAGATGGACAGGGAGGAAGATGAACAGTTGATAGGTTGACAGGTAGATAGGTGGACAGGTAGGTGGATGGACAGGTAGGTAGATGGACAGGTAGATAGATGGACAGGTAGATAGATGGACAGGTAGATAGGTGGACAGGTAGGTAGTTGGCAGGTAGGTAGATGGACAGGTATGTAGATGGACAGGTAGATAGGTGGACAGGGAGGTAGTCGGCAGGTAGATAGATGGACAGACAGGTGGATGGACAGGTAGATAGATGGACAGGTAGATAGATGGACAGGTAGATAGGTGGACAAGTAGATAGATGGACAGGTAGATAGGTGGACAGGTAGGTAGTTGGTAGGTAGATAGATGGACAGACAGGTGGATGGACAGGTAGGTAGATGGACAGGTAGATAGATGGACAGGTAGATAGGTGGACAGGTAGGTAGATGGACATGTAGATAGCTGGACAGGTAGATAGATGAATAGCTAGATAGATGGACAGCTAGATAGTTGGACAGGTAGATAGATGGACAGGTAGATAGGTGGACAGGTAGGTAGATGGACAGGTAGGTAGATGGACAGGTAGATAGATGGATAGCTAGATAGATGGATAGCTAGATAGAATGACAGGTAGAAAGATTGATAGCTAGATAGATGGACAGCTAGATAGATGGACAGGTAGATAGATGGATAGCTAGATAGATGAATAGCTAGATAGATGGACAGGTAGATAGATGGATAGCTAGATAGATGGACAGGTAGGAAGATGGACAGGTAGGAAGATGGACAGGTAGATAGATGGACAGGTAGACAGGTGGACAGGTAGGCAGATAGACAGGTAGATAGATGGACAGCTAGATAGATGGACAGGTAGCTGATGGACAGGTGGGTAGATGGACAGGTAGATAGATGGACAGGGAGGTAGATGGACAGGTAGATAGATTGACAGGTAGGTAGATGGACAGGTAGATGGACAGACAGGTGGATGGACAGGTAGGTAGATGGACAGGTAGATAGATGGACAGGTAGGTAGATGGACAGGTAGGTAGATAAATAGCTAGACAGATGGACAGCTAGATAAATGGCCAGGTAGATAGATGGACAGGTAGATAGGTGGACAGGTAGGTAGATGGACAGGTAGGTAGATAAATAGCTAGATAGATGGATAGCTGGATAGATTGATAGCTAGATAGATGGACAGCTAGATAGATGGACAGGTAGATAGATGGATAGCTAGATAGATGGACACGTAGGAATATGGACAGGTAGGAAGATGGACAGGTAGATAGATGGACAGGTAGAGGTGGACAGGTAGGCAGATAGACAGGTAGGTAGATGGACAGGTAGGCAGATAGACAGGAAGGTAGATGGACAGCTATATAGATGGACAGGTAGCTGATGGACAGGTAGGTAGATGGACAGGTTGATAGATGGGCAGGTAGGTAGATGGACAGCTTGATAGATGGGCAGGTAGGTAGATAGATGGACAGGTAGGTAGATGGACAGGTAGATGGACAGACAGGTGCATGGACAGGTAGATAGGTGGACAGGTAGGTAGATGGACAGGTAGATAAATGGACAGACAGGTGGATGGACAGGTAGATAGATGGACAGGTAGGTAGATGGACAGTTAGGTTGATGGACAGCTAGATAGATGGACAGGTAGATAGATGGACAGGTAGATAGTTAGATAGCTAGATAGATGGACAGGTCAGAAGATGGACAGGTAGGAAGGTGTACAGGTAGATAGATGGACAGGTCGGAAGATGGACAGGTAGGAAGGTGGACAGGTAGATAGGTGGACAGGTAGGCAGATAAACAGGTAGGTAGATGGACAGCTAGATGGATGGACAGGTAGTGGATGGACAGGTAGGTAGATGGACAGGTATGTAGATGGACAGGTAGATAGGTGGACAGGTAGGTAGTCAGCAGGTAGATAGATGGACAGACAGGTGGATGGACAGGTAGGTAGATGGACAGGTAGATAGATGGACAGGTAGATAGGTGGACAAGTAGGTAGATGGACAGGTATGTAGTTGGCAGGTAGATAGGTGGACAGATAGGTGGATGGACAGGAAGGTAGATGGACAGGTAGATAGATGGACAGGTAGATAGGTGGACAGGTACATAAATGGACAGGTAGATAGATGGATAGCTAGATAGATAGACAGATAGATAGATGGACAGCTAGGTAGATGAATAGCTAGATAGATGGATAGCTAGATAGATTGATAGCTAGATAGATGGACAGCTAGATAGATTTACAGATAGATAGATGGACAGGTAGATAGGTGGACAAGTAGGTAAATGGACAGGTAGATAGATGGACAGTTAGATAGGTGGACAGGTATTTATTTGGCAGGTTGATAGATGGACAGACAGGTGGATGGCAGCTAGATAGATGGAAAGGTAGATAGATGGACAGGTAGATAGGTGGACAGGTAGGTCGATGGACAGGTAGATAAATGTATAGCTAGATAGATGGATAGCTAGATAGATGGACAGGTAGAAAGATTGATAGCTAGATAGATGGACAGCTAGATAGATGGACTGGTAGATACATGGATAGCTAGATAGATGAATAGCTAAATAGATGGACAGGTAGATAGATGGATAGCTAGATAGATGGACAGGTAGGAAGATGGACAGGTAGGAAGATGGACAGGTAGATAGATGGACAGGTAGATAGGTGGACAGGTAGATAGGTGGACAGGTAGGCAGATAGACAGGTAGATAGATGGACAGATAGATAGATGGACAGGTAGATAGATGGACAGGGACGTAGATGGACAGGTAGATAGATGGACAAGTAGCTAGATGGACAGGTAGATGGACAGACAGGTGGATGGACAGGTTGATAGGTGGACAGGTAGATATATGGACAGGTAGATACATGGACAGACAGGTGGATGGACAGTTAGGTAGGTGGACAGGTAGGTAGATGGACAGCTAGATAGATGGTTAGCTAGATAGATGGACAGGTAGGTAGATGGATTGGTAGATAGATGGACAGGTAGGTAGATGGACATGTAGATAGATGGACAGGTAGGTAGATGGACAGGTAGATAGATGGACATTTAGATAGATGAACAGGTAGGTAGATGGACAGCTAGATAGATGGACAGGTAGATAGATGGATAGCTAGATAGATGGATAGCTTGATAGATGGACAGGTAGGAAGATGGACAGGGAGGAAGATGGACAGGTAGATAGGTGGACAAGTAGATAGGTGGACAGGTAGGTGGATGGACAGGTAGGTAGATGGACAGGTAGATAGGTGGACAGGTAGATAGATGGACAGGTAGGTAGTTGGCAGGTAGGTAGATAGGTGGACAGGTAGGTTGTTGGCAGGTAGATAGATGGACAGACAGGTGGATGGACAGGTAGGTAGATGGACAGGTAGATAGATGGACAGGTAGATAGGTGGACAGGTAGGTAGTTGGACAGGTAGATAGATGGATAGGTAGATATATGAATAGCTAGACAGATGGACAGCTAGATAGATGGACAGGTAGATAGATGCACAGGTAGGTAGGTGGACAGGTAGGTAGATGGACAGGTAGATAGATGGATAGCTAGATAGATGGACAGATAGATAGATGGACAGGTAGGTAGATGAATAGCTAGATAAATGGATAGCTAGATAGATTGATAGCTAGATAGATGGACAGCTAGATAGATGGACAGGTAGATAGATGCACAGGTAGATAGATAGATAGCTATATAGATGGATAGCTAGATAGGTGGACAGGTACATAGATGGATAGCTAGATAGATGGACAGGTACGAAGATGGACAGGTAGATAGATGGACAGGTAGAGGTGGACAGGTAGGCAGATGGACAGGTAGGTAGATGGACAGGTAGGCAGATAGACAGGTAGGTTGATGGACAGCTATAGAGATGGACAGGTAGCTGATGGACAGGTAGATAGATGGACAGGTTGATAGATGGGCAGGTAGGTAGATGGACAGGTAGATAGATGGGCAGGTAAGTAGAAGGACAGGTAGATGGACAGACAGGTGCATGGACAGGTAGATAGGTGGATAGGTAGGTAGATGGACAGGTAGATAGATGGACAGACAGGTGGATGGACAGTTAGGTAGATGGACAGCTAGATAGATGGACAGGTAGATAGATGGACAGGTAGATAGATGACTAGCTAGATAGTTGGACAGGTAGGAAGATGGACAGGTAGGAAGGTGGACAGGTAGATAGATGGACAGGTAGATAGGTGGACAGGTAGGCAGGTAAACAGGTAGGTAGATGGGCAGCTAGATGGATGGACAGGTAGGTAGATGGACAGGTATGTAGATGGACAGGTAGATAGGTGGACAGGTGGGTAGTCAGCAGGTTGATAGATGGACAGACAGGTGGATGGACAGGTAGGTAGATGGACAGGTAGATAGATGGACAGGTAGATAGGTGGACAAGTAGATAGATGGACAGGTAGATAGGTGGACAGGTAGGTAGTTGGCAGGTAGATAGATGGACAGACAGGTGGATGGACAGGTAGGAAGATGGACAGGTAGATAGATGGACAGGTAGATAGGTGGACAGGTAGATAGCTGGACAGGTAGATAGCTGGACAGGTAGATAGCTGGACAGGTAGATAGATGAATAGCTAGATAGATGGACAGGTAGATAGGTGGACAAGTAGATAGATGGACAGGTAGATAGGTGGACAGACAGGTGGATGGACAGGTAGATAGATGGAAAGGTAGATAGATGGACAGGTAGATAGGTGGACAGGTAGGTAGATGGATAGCTAGATAGATGGATAGCTAGATAGATGGACAGGTAGAAAGATGGACAGGTAGATAGATGGATAGCTAGATAGATGAATAGCTAGATAGATGAACAGGTAGATAGATGGATAGCTAGACAGATGGACAGGTAGGAAACAAAAACAGAATTACCTGGAAAAACTCAGCAGGTCTGGCAGCATCGGCGGAGAAGAAAAGAGTTGACGTTTCGAGTCCTCATGACCCTTCGACAGAACTTGAGTTCGAGTCCAGGAAACTCGAACTCAAGTTCTGTCGAAGGGTCATGAGGACTCGAAACGTCAACTCTTTTCTTCTCCGCCGATGCTGCCAGACCTGCTGAGTTTTTCCAGGTAATTCTGTTTTTGTTTTGGATTTCCAGCATCCGCAGTTTTTTTGTTTTTAGGACAGGTAGGAAGATGGACAGGTAGGAAGATGGACAGGTAGATAGATGGACAGGTAGATAGGTGGACAGGTAGGCAGATAGACAGGTAGATAGATGGACAGCTAGATAGATGGACAGGTAGATAGATGGACAATGAGGTAGATGGACAGGTAGATAGATGGACAAGTAGGTAGATGGACAGGTATATGGACAGACAGGTGGATGGACAGGTAGATAGGTGGACAGGTAGATACATGGACAGGTAGATACATGGACAGACAGGTGGATGGACAGGTAGGTAGATGGACAGGTAGGTAGATGGACAGCTTGATAGATGGATAGCTAAATAGATGGACAGGTAGGTAGATGGACAGCTAGATAGATGGACAGGTAGATAGATGGATAGCTAGATAGATGGATAGCTAGATAGATGGACAGGTAGGAAGATGGACAGGGAGGAAGATGGAGAGGTAGATAGGTGGACAGGTAGATAGGTAGACAGGTAGGTGGATGGACAGGTAGGTAGATGGACAGGTAGATAGATGGACAGGTAGGTAGATGGACAGGTAGGTAGTTGGCAGGTAGGTAGATGGACAGGTAGATAGATGGACAGGTAGATAAGTGGACAGGTAGGTAGTTGGCAGGTAGATAGATGGACAGACAGGTGGATGGGCAGGTAGGTAGATGGACAGGTAGATAGATGGACAGGTAGATAGGTGGACAGGTATGTAGATGGACAGGTAGATAGATGGATAGCTAGATAGATGGACAGGTAGAAAGATGGACAGCTAGATAGATGGATAGCTAGATAGATGAATAGCTAGATAGATGAACAGGTAGATAGATGGATAGCTAGACAGATGGACAGGTAGGAAACAAAAACAGAATTACCTGGAAAAACTCAGCAGGTCTGGCAGCATCGGCGGAGAAGAAAAGAGTTGACGTTTCGAGTCCTCATGACCCTTCGACAGAACTTGAGTTCGAGTCCAGGAAACTCGAACTCAAGTTCTGTCGAAGGGTCATGAGGACTCGAAACGTCAACTCTTTTCTTCTCCGCCGATGCTGCCAGACCTGCTGAGTTTTTCCAGGTAATTCTGTTTTTGTTTTGGATTTCCAGCATCCGCAGTTTTTTTGTTTTTAGGACAGGTAGGAAGATGGACAGGTAGGAAGATGGACAGGTAGATAGATGGACAGGTAGATAGGTGGACAGGTAGGCAGATAGACAGGTAGATAGATGGACAGCTAGATAGATGGACAGGTAGATAGATGGACAGGTAGATAGATGGACAATGAGGTAGATGGACAGGTAGATAGATGGACAAGTAGGTAGATGGACAGGTATATGGACAGACAGGTGGATGGACAGGTAGATAGGTGGACAGGTAGATATATGGACAGGTAGATACATGGACAGACAGGTGGATGGACAGGTAGGTAGATGGACAGGTAGGTAGATGGACAGCTTGATAGATGGATAGCTAAATAGATGGACAGGTAGGTAGATGGATTGGTAGATAGATGGACAGGTCGGTAGATGGACATGTAGATAGATGGACAGGTAGATAGATGGACAGGTAGATAAATGGACATGTAGATAGATGGACAGGTAGGTAGATGGACAGCTAGATAGATGGACAGGTAGATAGATGGATAGCTAGATAGATGGATAGCTAGATAGATGGACAGGTAGGAAGATGGACAGGGAGGAAGATGGAGAGGTAGATAGGTGGACAGGTAGATAGGTAGACAGGTAGGTGGATGGACAGGTAGGTAGATGGACAGGTAGATAGATGGACAGGTAGGTAGATGGACAGGTAGGTAGTTGGCAGGTAGGTAGATGGACAGGTAGATAGATGGACAGGTAGATAAGTGGACAGGTAGGTAGTTGGCAGGTAGATAGATGGACAGACAGGTGGATGGGCAGGTAGGTAGATGGACAGGTAGATAGATGGACAGGTAGATAGGTGGACAGGTATGTAGATGGACAGGTAGATAGATGGATAGGTAGGTAGATGAATAGCTAGACAGATGGACAGCTAGATAGATGGACAGGTAGATAGATGCACAGGTAGATAGGTGGACAGGTAGGTAGATGGACAGGTAGATAGATGGCTAGCTGGATAGATGGACAGATAGATAGATAGACAGGGAGATAGATGGACAGGTAGATAGATGGATAGCTAGATAGATGGATAGCTAGATAGGTGGACAGGTAGATAGATGGATACCTAGATAGATGGACAGGTAGGAAGATGGATAGTTAGATAGATGGACAGGTAGGTAGATGAATAGCTAGATAGATGTATAGCTAGATAGATTGATAGCTAGATAGATGGACAGCTAGATAGATGGACAGGTGGATAGATGGACAGGTAGATAGATGGATAGCTAGATAGATGGACAGGTAGGAAGATGGACAGGTAGATGGATGGACAGGTAGAGGTGGACAGGTAGGCAGATAGACAGGTAGGTAGATGGACATGTAGGCTGATAGACAGGTAGGTAGATGGACAGCTATATAGATGGACAGGTAGCTGATGGACAGGTAGATAGATGGACAGGTTGATAGAAGGGCAGAAGGTAGAAGGACAGGTAGATGGACAGACAGGTGCATGGACAGGTAGATAGGTGGATAGCTAGGTAGATGGACAGGTAGATAGATGGACAGACAGGTGGATGGACAGTTAGGTAGATGGACAGCTAGATAGATGGATAGCTAGGTAGATGGACAGGTAGGAAGATGGACAGGTAGGAAGGTGGACAGGTAGATAGATGGACAGGTAGATAGGTGGACAGGTAGGCAGATAAACAGGTATGTAGATGGACAGGTAGATAGGTGGACAGGTAGGTAGTCGGCAGGTAGATAGATGGAAAGACAGGTGGATGGACAGGTAGGTGGATGGACAGGTAGGTAGATGGACAGGTAGATAGATGGACAGGTAGGTAGATGGACAGGTAGGTAGTTGGCAGGTAGGTAGATGGACAGGTAGATAGATGGACAGGTAGATAAGTGGACAGGTAGGTAGTTGGCAGGTAGATAGATGGACAGACAGGTGGATGGGCAGGTAGGTAGATGGACAGGTAGATAGATGGACAGGTAGATAGGTGGACAGGTATGTAGATGGACAGGTAGATAGATGGATAGGTAGGTAGATGAATAGCTAGACAGATGGACAGCTAGATAGATGGACAGGTAGATAGATGCACAGGTAGATAGGTGGACAAGTAGGTAGATGGACAGGTAGATAGATGGCTAGCTGGATAGATGGACAGATAGATAGATAGACAGGGAGGTAGATGGACAGGTAGATAGATGGATAGCTAGATAGATGGATAGCTAGATAGGTGGACAGGTAGATAGATGGATACCTAGATAGATGGACAGGTAGGAAGATGGATAGTTAGATAGATGGACAGGTAGGTAGATGAATAGCTAGATAGATGTATAGCTAGATAGATTGATAGCTAGATAGATGGACAGGTAGATAGATGGACAGGTAGATAGATGGATAGCTAGATAGATGGACAGGTAGGAAGATGGACAGGTAGATGGATGGACAGGTAGAGGTGGACAGGTAGGCAGATAGACAGGTAGGTAGATGGACATGTAGGCTGATAGACAGGTAGGTAGATGGACAGCTATATAGATGGACAGGTAGCTGATGGACAGGTAGATAGATGGACAGGTTGATAGAAGGGCAGAAGGTAGAAGGACAGGTAGATGGACAGACAGGTGCATGGACAGGTAGATAGGTGGATAGCTAGGTAGATGGACAGGTAGATAGATGGACAGACAGGTGGATGGACAGTTAGGTAGATGGACAGCTAGATAGATGGATAGCTAGGTAGATGGACAGGTAGGAAGATGGACAGGTAGGAAGGTGGACAGGTAGATAGATGGACAGGTAGATAGGTGGACAGGTAGGCAGATAAACAGGTATGTAGATGGACAGGTAGATAGGTGGACAGGTAGGTAGTCGGCAGGTAGATAGATGGAAAGACAGGTGGATGGACAGGTAGATAGATGGACAGGAGGATAGATGGACAGCTAGAGAGGTGGACAAGTAGATAGATGGACAGGTAGATAGGTGGACAGGTAGATAGGTGGACAGGTAGGTAGTTGGCAGGTAGATAGATGGACAGACAGGTGGATGGACAGGTAGGTAGATGGACAGGTAGATAGATGGACAGGTAGATAGGTGGACAGGTAGGTAGATGGACAGGTAGATAGCTGGACATGTAGATAGTTGAATAGCTAGGTAGATGGACAGCTAGATAGATGGACAGGTAGATAGATGGACAGGTAGAAAGGTGGACAGGTAGTTAGATGAACAGGTAGATAGATGGATAGCTAGATAGATGGATAGCTAGATAGATGGACAGGTAGATAGATGGATAGCTAGATAGATGAATAGCTAGATAGATGGACAGGTAGATAGATGGATAGCTAGATAGATGGACAGGTAGGAAGATGGACAGGTAGATAGATGGACAGGTAGATCGGTGGACAGGTAGGCAGATAGACAGGTAGATAGATGGACAGCCAGATAGATGGACAGGTAGCTGATGGACAGGTGGGTAGATGGACAGGTAGATAGATGGACAGGGAGGTAGATGGACAGGTAGATAGATTGACAGGTAGGTAGATGGACAGGTAGATGGACAGACAGGTGGATGGACAGGTAGATAGGTGGACAGGTTGATACATGGACAGGTAGATACCTGGACAGACAGGTGGATGGACAGGTAGGTACATGGACAGGTAGATAGATGGACAGGTAGATAGGTTGGACAGGTAGGTAGATGGACAGGTAGGGAGATGGACAGGTAGGTAGATAAATAGCTAGACAGATGGACAGCTAGATAAATGGACAGGTAGATAGATGGGCAGGTAGATAGGTGGAGAGGTAGGTAGATGGACAGGTAGGTAGATGAATAGCTAGATAGATGGATAGCTAAATAGATTGATAGCTAGATAGATGGACAGCTAGATAGATGGACAGGTAGATAGATGGACAGCTAGATCGATGGACCGGTAGGAATATGGACAGGTAGGAAGATGGACAGGTAGATAGATGGACAGGTAGATGTGGACAGGTAGGCAGATAGACAGGAAGGTAGATGGACAGCTATATAGATGGACAGGTAGCTGATGGACAGGTAGGTAGATGGACAGGTTGATAGATGGGCAGGTAGGTAGATAGATGGACAGGTAGGTAGATGGACAGTTAGATGGACAGACAGGTGCATGGACAGTTAGATAGGTGGACAGGTAGGTAGATGGACAGGTAGATAGATGGACAGACAGGTGGATGGACAGGTAGATAGATGGACAGGTAGGTAGATGGACAGTTAGGTAGATGGACACCTAGATAGATGGGCAGGTAGATAGATGGACAGGTAGATAGTTGGATAGCTAGATAGATGGACAGGTCGGAAGATGGACAGGTAGGAAGGCTGGACAGGTAGATAGGTGGACAGGTAGGCAGATAAACAGGTAGGTAGATGGACAGCTAGATGGATGGACAGGTAGTGGATGGACAGGTAGGTAGATGGACAGGTATGTAGATGGACAGGTAGATAGGTGGACAGGTAGGTAGTCGGCAGGTAGATAGATGGACAGACAGGTGGATGGACAGGTAGGTAGATGGACAGGTAAATAGATGGACAGGTAGATAGGTGGACAAGTAGGTAGATGGACAGGTAGATAGATGGACAGGTAGATAGGTGGACAGGTAGGTAGTTGGCAGGTAGATAGATGGACAGACAGGTGGATGGACAGCTAGATAGATGGAAAGGTAGATAGATGGTCAGGTAGATAGGTGAACAGGTAGGTCGATGGACAGGTAGATAGATGGATAGCTAGATAGATGGATAGCTAGATAGATGGATAGGTAGAAAGATTGATTGCTAGATAGATGGACAGCTAGATAGATGGACAGGTAGATAGATGGATAGCTAGATAGATGAATAGCTAGATAGACAGACAGGTAGATAGTTGGATAGCTAGATAGATGGACAGGTAGGAAGATGGACATGTAGGAAGATGGACAGGTAGATAGATGGACAGGTAGATAGGTGGACAGGTAGGCAGATAGACAGGTAGATAGATGGACAGCTAGATAGATGGACAGCTAGATAGATGGACAGGGACGTAGATGGACAGGTAGATAGATGGACAAGTAGGTAGATGGACAGGTAGATGGACAGACAGGTGGATGGACAGGTTGATAGGTGGACAGGTAGATACATGGACAGGTAGATACATGGACAGACAGGTGGATGGACAGCTAGGTAGATGGACAGGTAGGTAGATGGACAGCTAGATAGATGGTTAGCTAGATAGATGGACAGGTAGGTAGATGGATTGGTAGATAGATGGACAGGTAGGTAGATGGACAGGTAGATAGATGGACATGTAGATAGATGGACAGGAAGGTAGATGGACAGGTAGATAGATGGACAAGTAGGTAGATGGACAGCTAGATGGACAGACAGGTGGATGGACAGGTAGATAGGTGGACAGGTAGATACATGGACACGTAGATACATGGACAGACAGGTGGATGGACAGGTAGGTAGATGGACACGTAGGTAGTTGGACAGCTAGATAGATGGATAGCTAGATAGATGGACAGGTAGGTAGATGTTTTGGTAGATAGATGGACAGGTAGGTAGATGGACATGTAGATAGATGGACATGTAGATAGATGGACAGGTAGATAGATGGGCAGGTAGATAGATGGACAGGTAGATGGACAGACAGGTGGTTGGACAGGTAGATAGGTGGACAGGTAAGTAGATGACAGGTAGGTAGACAGACAGAGAGGCAGACAGAGAGACAGATAGATTGACAGACAGATATTTAGATAAATAGATGGAGGCAGAGATATCGGCAGGTAAATGGTATAATAATAGGTAGATGATTAGGGGTAATGGATTGAGAGTAGTTAATATCTTAAAATCTGCGAGAGTTAAAGATCTTACAAGTAAAAAGATGCTCATTTTTATTCTGGAGACCACTGTCAGGCAATGACCTCTAGAGGGTGATGCAGACACAAACTACTCTATCCAGTCTGCTTTAATTACTGCCCAAGAGCAACGTTTGCAACTGTAATACTCCCACACAAAGAGTGAGCTTCCATCCCTGATTTTGCAATGCAAAAAATTTTTAATACTGATAATGAAACAATATTGTAAAGGTTAAAGCAAAATAAGAAAAAGAATGTCAGACTATGTGCACATGTACAGTATGCTTGCCTGACAGGAGACTCCTGAAGCAAGCGCTCTACTCAGAACTTGGTCGCAGCAAGTGACTCCCAAGAGGACCGAGGAAATGCTTTAATAATGTTCTCTAAGCAACCCTGAAGAGATCAAGCATCCCTGCTGACTCATGGAAGTCCCTGGCTTTTGTCTGAACAAAATGCACAAGGTTCATTCAAGAAGGCACCAATCAACGTAAGAGACTTGGTTGGGAATACGCCGTGGTACAGTCGAAGCATTGGAGAGAATGCTGAAAGCTCCAATCAGCCCATCTATCCAACCCTTCAAGCACCATCTGACCCGCCTGTGGCAGAGTCAGCAGATCGCACATTGGTCTTATGAACCATCGCAGAACCCGTTGAACTGGAGTGGAAGCAAGTCATCGTCGATCCCAAGGGACTGACTAAGGAGAAGAGGATGCGTGCATGCTTGTGTATATGTGTGTCTCTGGATAAGTGTGCTTGAGTCTGTGTGGCATGGTTACATGTGTGTATGACTCCGCTTTTGTTCTTGTATGTCTCTGAGAATGTACGTAAACTTATGACATATCGAGGTGTGTGAGTGTCTATGTGCTCGTGTCTATGCATGCTTTGTATGGATGTCTATGTATTTTGTTCATGTGTCTATGCAAGTTTGGTGCATGTGTACCTCTGTCTGCATGAAGGGTACGATGATGAATCTCCCGTCCTTGACAGATAGGGAGGTTGTGATTTGTTACTGCTCAGATCCTTTCAGGCGTGGCAAGATTGTGATAGTCAGGGCCTTAATCACACCACAGGCAGTGAATGTTGTCAATAGGTGAATTCACACCTAAACTCTTATACTTAAATTCCAGATTCCATCCTGAACCCACCCAGATAGGGTAAAATGGTCAAGGCTCACAACCCAGCATACAACAGAGTATTCTTTGTACTGTTTATTGTGCCATGGATGATATACAAACGTTAGTACCCTGCTCCCTTCAATCAGTGCCCACATATGTTGTTGCTTTATGCTATGATCCCAGCTGATGTTACTACTGGGCAAGTCAGATCCCAGGGTGCAACCCAGCTCAATAGGATCTAGCTTTTATTTTTTGGTTAGAAACATAGAGGGCAGTTACTGAACAGATTCACAGGAGTTTGCCAGTGAACTTTAAGAAAAAAATAAAACATTTATTAAACAAGAAAAGATTAATTATATTACACTACGCCTTCACCCACAACTATACCTTTACAATTATACACAAATTTCTAAGGATAACACAAATTACACAATCTTTCTTATGCTTTACTATTCACAGTAAGTGTACAGTCCATGTAAACTAATAGGGGAACCATGGTCGGACACACCACACTCTGAAGCCAAGTGACAGATGCCACCAAAGCAGATTCTATGGACCTCCCATCAACCCCCTCCCAGATGATGGTCATACCTTAAGTCTCACTGTTTTCCTCATGAGGGTTTCCAATCTTTACCCTTGAAGAACTAGCCTTGGAATTGTCCCCAAATAATACTTTCTCTCAGATAACAAGGCTCCGCCTCCAAGGTTTTGAACTCTCCTTTCAATGTTCCTCCCACTAGATCTCTTCATGCATTCAATCTTCGTCTTTCAGGTGCACTTTCCCAGGTTTCAGCTATGCCAAGCAGAACACCACTGCTCCAAGTATGGAGTCACCAAACTTGGGCTCTCTCCTCGGATCTGCTGGCTTCTCTCAAGCCCACTTTGTTTTAACTCTACTCCCTGTAGCTCTGTCTCGTTAATTCAGAGTCTTTTCTTTTGCCCCTTACTTTTAACTTCACTTAACAGAATCTGTTTCAGATTCCTGTCCTTTTGTTCCTTAACTTGGCTGTCCTCCTGGGACCTCTTTCTATCCCACCCCCTGGTTTTTGGGACTTCCTTCTTTGCTTTGGGACCTGCCGTCCTGGCTTTTCCAGAACTTTCCATGGAATGGTGTTCTCTTCTAGGTTTCCCACTGTTTCACTTTTGGGGTCTTCTTCCCCTTCTGCACTATCACGCAGAAACAGTTTCCAGCGGAGAAAGGCAAAAGAAACCAAGGAGCATGTGTGCAAGGCCGTTTACCAGCCTGAAGGTGAGAACATGCCCTAACTGAGCATGTGCGACCATTCTCCGGCCAGCACACGTGCAGAAGCTGAAGAACCCAAAAAAGGATGATCTGCACATGTGCAGCCATTCCCCGGCTGGGGAGTGCGCAGAGACTGATGAGGCCTACTGGGCCTGTAGTTCCTGAACTCCAAGGGCCCAGTCCTCAGATTAAAGGTAAGTGCTTTCTTTTACTTTATCTTGGGGTTGTAAGACTTTAACTCTCCTTAATTTCAGGCGGAACTCAACCTGATATTCACTTTGGGAATTCTGCCCCATTCCTGGTGATGGTCACACTCACCCACAGTCACCCTTGCAAGTCATTCCATCTGTCCCTAAACACACACTTCTAATAGTACAAAGATCACATCTGTGACCCAACCTCCCCCCAACCTCCCCCGCCAAATCTTGCATTAATTCCCCATCATGGATCCGTGAATAGCCCATTAACGTACAGAAGTGTTTTAACGGGATTAATTCTGCTCTTATAAGCTTATCAGGTTGGTGAATCAGCTTTACCTTCTGTAACAGTTTTGAGGCTAACAGTTCGGAGGGTCGTGGGGACTGATCCAGATGTAGTGGTCATTATTGATCGTTCTTTCGTAAGTCCTGTGACAGTTTGGCCACAGGAGTTCAATAGTCAGGGCTGTTATGTACATTTGAATAAAATGCACGTACCGTTGCGCGATCTGATTACTCCAACTGCTTCTGCGTTAACATATTAATGAAGTCAGTCCTTCTGTACGAGTAATTTTGTTTCAGCTCCAGCTTGTTTTAAAGGTTCAGTTAAAAATCCCATTCTGGGATTCTGGGATAGAAGACTTGGGGCAGAATTTTCTGCCGGTTGAGTGGACGAGCCCAACGTCAATCTCCGGTGGGCGGGGAGCCGATCCCCGCCGGAGAAGTGGGCCCCACCGCTATTTTACGTGGGTGGGCCAATTAAGGCCCACCCAGCGTGACACCCGGCGGGAAGCGCTATGCACTCCCTGTGTGGGCGGCTGGGGTGGGGCGGATTCCCCAAAAGCGAGAGTGCGCTTTTTCGCGCATGTACACGAAAGAGCACACATCTCCCTGAGGCTAAGTGCAGCCTCAGGGAGATCGCTGACACTGAAAAATATGAAAAATAGAACAAAAAAAAATTCCCTAACATGCCCCCCTCATGTGATAATGTCACATGAATTGGGACATGTTCATAATTTACATAATAACTTTATTAAACTTTTTAAAACCCTGCATGAAACCTCATCCCGCCGCTGGATGAGGTTTCATGTTTCTTCTATTAGCCGCCGGGGCTCTTGGCCTGCCCGTCAGCCTTAAGGTTGGCCGGGCAGGTCCTTTAATTAGTTAAATGATCCTGTCAATGGCCTCAATTGGCCATTGACAGGTCGGCGGGCCCACAGCTGATTTTGCTGTGCCCCCACCTACCTTATAGTTTAAATGGGGCGGGGTGACATCGGGGGTTCTGCCTGATCGTCATCATGTGTCACTTTACGCATCGGCGAGTGGGCCCCACCCCCTGCTCGTCGACGGAAAAATTCTGCCCTTGATCTATTTTTGACGATTATTAATTCACAGAATGTCTTTGCAGTCCAACCACTTGAACCGTCAGCTCACTTTAAGTTAAATGCATTCTTGCTGAAGGACTGGCTACCATACAGAAATTATGGAATATGCTATTGTGACCACTCACTCACCCACAGACACTGCGAGAGAGAAAAAGAGAGAGAGTATAAAGTTTAAGAAACACTGGCAGATCTTAGATCAACACAGCGGTTTCAAATAACCAGTTATTTCCATCCGAGAGCCACATGTGAACGTGTTATCTGAGCTCTGTTAATTCAACACACATCACTTGGCTCAGTGCCTGGCTGTTTAAACACTGGTTCAACTCCAAGCCAGGCTGGTGAAAAAAAAAGGTTTCCCCTGGTCATGGGAGCCTTGTCTTAATCCATCACCTCCTGAATCTGGCATTGAGCTGGCAAACTCACTCTGAGAGGTGGGGAATGAGGAATGGCTACACTGCTTATCCCTCAACCACATCACTAAAAACAGATTGTCTGATCATTCTCACATTGCTGTTTGTGGCAACTGGTTGTGACCGGGTAGTGGCTACATTTTAATAGTGACAACACTCCAAAAATAGCTCATTGACTGTAAAGTGCTTTGGGTCACCCAGAAGTTGCAAAAGGTGTTAAAGAAGTGGAGGATTGTTCTTTTTGGTACAGTTTGGAGCCTCTGCTCTCCTGCCTACTCATCTATTGCTTGGTCTCTGCAATGGAGAGACTGCAAACAATGAGGAGGATAGCAACAGGCTTCTAGAGGACAGAGACATGGGCAGACACATGGCTGGTCAAATTTAATACAGAGGCTTGTTAAAAAAAAGGGAGACTTGCATTTATATAGCACTTTTTTGGCCACTGATGTCTCAAAGTGCTTTACAGCCAATTAAGTATTTTCAAAGTGTAGTCACTGCTGTAATAGAGGAAACGCAGCTCGCAGCACAGTGGCGTGGTAATGTTCAGATAACCTGCTTCTGTGATGTTGATTGAGGGATGAATATTGGCTACGCCAATGGGAATAAACTCCCTGCTCTCCTTCGAAATAGTGCCAGGGGCTGCAATTTTCCTGCCACCCACCACCATGGCAGGTTTCCCCGCGGTAAGGCCTGCAAGCCATTGAAGCCTCCATTCACAATGGCGGGGCAGGAAGATCCCGCCAACATGAGTGGCTGGAAAATTCCGGCCAAGGGACCATCTTGCACCCACTTGAGAGGGCAGGCTTCAGTTTAACATCGCATAGGAAAGACGGCACCTCCCACACCGCAGCACTCTCTCAGTACTGCACTGGAGGGAGTGCCTGGATGATGAGCTCAAGACAGAGCAGAAAATGAGCATCTAAGAAAACAGGCAGGAAGAGTAAGAAAGGGTTGATATGATGTCAGAAAAACTGATGGATTGTGCGGGGGATGTGCTGTGGGAGGAGATTGCTGAGGTAAGGTGAATGCCTTGAGAAGGGCAATTTCCCCTTCACAATAAGTTGCTGAGATGAATAGGTCAGACAGCAGAGGTGGTAATGGGTGGGGGAGGGGGGTGGGGGGATCACCAACACTAACCCACAACCCACTACTCTGTCACTAACCCAACCGCTACTTTCCAATTTCACACAGATTTCATTTTGATGCCTGTCTTGAAGCCAAAGAAATAGCAGAAGTGTCACAAATATTAAATCTCAATGAAACTAAAGAGGGAATATGTCAGAAACACACAATGTTCAAATTCCCCCAAAATGCTGGGATGGCGGGGAAATTCAGTCAGTTTCAATGAAAAGTGAAGAAGGCAGTTTTATTGTTTTAATTCTTCCTGTGCACAATACAGAGATTGTTAAGCAGAATCCATTACAAAGCCTGTTCCATCATGCAATGTGATCAACCATTTCTCAACTCTACTTATCCTCCTTAGCTGCGTACCCCTTGACACCTATACCCAACAAAAAATCTATCCACCTCAGCCTTGAAAATTTCAATTGACCCAATCGGATTTTGGGGGAGAGAATTCTAAATTTCTGTGAGAAAAAAAGAAAAACTTGCATTTATATATCTCCTTTCACATCCTCAGCATGTCCCAAAATAGTTTCCAGCAATTAAGCCCTTGAAATGCTGTAATACGAATTAGGAGCAGGAGTAGGCCACTCAGCCCCTTGAGCCTGCTCCACCATTCAATAAGATCATGCCTGCTCCGATTGTAACCTCCCACCTGTTGATCAAGAATCTATCTAGCTCTGTCATAAAAATATTCAAAGATTCTGCTCCCACTGCCTTTTGCGGAAAAGAGTTCCAAAGACTCATGACCCTCTGAGAGAAAAAAAATTCTCCTCATCTCTGCCTTAAATGCTTTAAATTAATTTTTTTATTTTTAAACAGCAACCCCCTAGTCCTAAATGTAAGAAATATGGCAGCCAATGTGCGCACAGCAAGCTCCCACAAACAGCAATGTGGTAATGGCCAGATAATCTGATTTTTTTTTTTTGGTTATGTTGTTTGCAAAATTAATATTGGCCAGGACACCAGGGAGAATTCCCCTGTTCTTCTTCAAAGTAGTGTCATGAAATCCTTTACATCCACCTGGGGGAGGGAAGACAGGACCCTCAGTTTAACCTCTCATCTGAAAAATGGCACCTCTGACTGTGCAGCACTACCTCACTACTACACCAGGAGTGTCAGCCTGGATTTTGAGGCTCAAACCTCTGGAGTGGGTTACTGCGTCACAGCTGGTAACTTTAAAATGAAAAAGACACCTTCCTCTCTGGTAGCTATATAATACCGTGTCATGTCTGAAAATTCAGATCTGGCAGATTTATTAGTGAGAAAGAAGTTTCAATCCTCATAGACTCATAGTCGTTTAGAGCATAAAAGGAGACCATTCGGCCCATCGTGTCTGGGCCGGTCAAAAAAAGATCTGGCTACGCTGGTCCCATTTTCCAGCGCTTGGCCCATAGCCCTGGAGGCGAGGGCAAAGTAAGCGAATCTCTAAATACTTCTTAAGTGTTACGAGAGTTTCTGACTCAACCACCCTTTCAGGCAGGAAGGTCCAGACTCCCACCACCCTCTGGGTGAAAAGAATTCTCCTCAATTCCCCTCGTAGCTTTTTACCTCTTATCTTAAATCTATGCCCCGTGGTTATTTACCCCTCTACTAATGGAAAAAGTGCCTTCTTATCCACCCTATCCATGCCCCTCATTCGTATTACAGCAGCGACTGCACTTCAAGGGTTTAATTGCTGGAAACTGTTTTGGGACATGCTGAGGATGTGAAAGGAGATATATAAATGCACGTTCTTCTTTCTCTCAACCATTGTAAGTTATTTTTCACAATTTGGGTAAACAAGTTAGAGTCCCATTTTGAACATTTACATGGAGTGATTGGAATTGAAGATTCACTTTCCAACCACAGCCAACATATTTCCTTCCTTCTGTGAATCAATCATCCAGCCACTCGCCCCATTGCTTGAATCTGTCAACTCAAACCGGTGGAGATCATAAAACTGTGTCCTTTCACTTCAACATCTTTTCTCTTCCGTCACTTTGCTGCCCACCTTTCCCCAGGGATTGGTGTTAAGGGGCAGTTCAACGTATGCTAACTATCCTTCAGTAGCCCACACAGGGAGATTCCTCTTCCTAGAGGAGCTCGGCAAAGGCCTATAGGAGTTTTGAGCGGACATGGTGGGGTGGAGAATAATCACATCAGTGCCCATTCCTCTCTTTACCTAATGTATCAGCAGAGGCAGAGAAGGATAAAACAGTTCAGACCATTACTCTTATTTCCAATTTTTACTGGTGTTCCATTTTAAGGTAGACAAGACCAGTTCAGACCATATTCTTCTTGCTCAGTTTTTGCGTTTTCTTTTCTTGTTCTGGGAGGGAGGAGGTTTCTGGGCATTCTGGCAGCCCAGAGTTTGGGCAATGTAATCTTACCATCGTCTCAGCTAACTCAGCAAGGAATAGGTACCAAACTTGAAATCTCCATGGTCTGAATGTCCCAGCACCATGTGTTTAACAAATGGTCCAGTAAGAGAGCTTTCAAATAACCCTTGCGCTATCAACACATTCTGAAGCTTCCCCCCAACACCCACCCCGCACCCCCCCCCCACCCCCCCCACCCCCATTTGTTCTTCAAGCTGTGGGTGATTCTGGTAAGAATCTTGTTTCTTGACCACACCCAGTTTCCACCAGAAGATTCTGCTGGCCCACCTTTGATTATTTTTCTGGAGACTTCAGAGGACATGAAGAGTCAAAAATCGCAGAATGTCAGATCAGAGTCACCTACAACCGAGGCCCTGGTGTGGGAAGAAGGCAGCTCCTGTCCCTGAAGAACAGTAGTGAACCAGGTGGACTTTTACACTCTGGTGCATGTCCCACTAGCTGAGTGGGATTTTTGTGACTTGCCACAGTGAGATTTGAACTCAGGACACTGGCTTATAAGTCAAGTATCATACATTACCTCTATAACTATTGTGCCTATATGTCCCATGCCAATGTTAATGGTCGGGAAAAAGCGAGGTCAGTTCAGCAGAACGTTGCATGCAGGAAAAGTCATGTGTTGTAGTCTGTAACGGCACCAAATGGAATCCCGTTGGGAAGTGCTCCTGCAATGACAAGAGCTCAGGGGTTCACTTTAAATTGCCTCTGTCATCTTTCTTACACTCTTTCATTGTTTGTATCTACTTATTTTATCATAATCATCGCTCATTCCATTGCTCCCAGTTCTAAATGCATTGCCCTCTTGCTCTTTAGACTCTCACTGCGTTCAAATCACAGCAGCGCTAACTATAGTTTGCATTTGTGTGGCACCCCAAAGCACTTTACAGGAGGTTGACCAAGCAAAATTTACCGTTGAGTCACATAGGGAGATATTAGGATAGGTGACCAAAATGCGATAGGTTCTAAGGAAGGCCTGAAAGGAGGAGAGAGTGATTACATTGAATTGCATAGATTTACACTGAATGTACAACACGGAACCAAATCATTCAGCCCAACAGCTCCATGTTAGTGTTTATAATCGAGATGAGCCTCCTCCCAACTTACTTCATCTCACCCCATTAACATATGCTCCTATTCCTTTCTCACTCAAGTTTCTATCCAACTTCCCTTTAAATGCAGCTAAGCTGTTCGCCATGTAGTAGTGAGTTCCACATTTTCGCCACACTCTAGGTAAAGAAGTTTCCACGAGTTCCTTATTGGATTTAGTAACAATTGTACTGTATTCACGTGGTTTTGTTTCGCCAAAAGTGGAAATAGCAACTTCCTTACATCTACCCTATATCAAACCCTTCGTAATTTTAAATATCTTTATCAGATCATCCCTCAGCCTTCCCTTTTTGAGAGGCAAAAGCCTCAGTCTTTTTAATCTTTCTGAATAGATAGAACCTCTCAACTCTGGTATCACCTTTGTAAACATCTTTTGGACCTTCCACAGTGTGTCAAATACTGTTTTTTTAAACATGGAGACCGGAATTGTGCACAGTGAGTAAATTCTGAAGGTGAGGGCTCAGGGGGTTGAAGGCATGGCTATCATAAGGCAATAAACTTTGGAGATGGGAAGAGGCCAGAATTACAGAAATGCTGAGAGGGTTTAGGGCTGCAGGAGATTGTAGAGGTAAGGAGGGCAGCCGAGGTCATTAGATCAAGCTCCTACCTTCAAATTTGGGATTTTCCTGCATTGAATGGGTTGCGCAGTGTGTCTACCATCAATGGAGTCTTTTACAAACTCTCCCTATTACCTCAAAACCATGGGACTCCTCGCCTCGTCCAACCTTTCCTCTTTTACACTGTGATTCGTTTATTTAAAACCAAGTTGGACTTGATGTGGCCCTGGAGTGAAATGTTGCAGCCACACAAGCACCCAAAGCACATTCCACAAGACTTTCAAAATCCTAAAGGCTTGGTGTTAATTACTAACTACCTCTTGATTCCCCTCATCTTTCCCTCCCTCCCTCTCAAATTCGGGTGCTATCCCGCATTGTGGACTTGAATGTTTCAGCTCTGTAACCAGGGTTCCGGGGTGGGTGGAGACTAAATGGTTACATCACTGAGGAAAACCAATGTCAACTCATTTCCCATGAGCTAGTGGTTTTCACTGCTCTGGTGTTACTACACAATGGTAATGGGAAATCTTGTTAAACCCTATATTTAAATTGTCAATCATGACCTACTCTGCTCATCACAAGATTCAGAATCTTATTGCAACTCTCTGATAGCCTATGCAAATCACTCTAAAGTCAGTCTTTCTTTTTCCTGTCTCGCCTTGGTGTCTCATTATCCTTTCCCCCTGAGTTTTCTTGAATTCCCTCCTCCTCTCCTTGCAGTGATGACTTGTGCCAACACTTTGAACTTAAAATGAGCCCTCAGCCAATGGCACCCCCATCAGGTGGGTGTCAGTTGTGGTTCTGTAGGGTGTGCTCAGGTTCCTGAATCAGCAGGTTATGAGTTTAAGTTCCAATGCAGAGAGTTGAGCACAAAATCTCAGCCTCAATCTCCCAATGCCAGAAATAGTGTTGCATTGTCCAAGATGCCACCTTCCTGATGTGATGTTGAAAGGAAGCCCTCTCTACTCTCTCAAGTCGGCATAAAAGTTCCGATGGCCACCATTTGAAAAAGAGCAGAGGAGTTCCCCTTGGAGTCCTTGTCAGTATGGATCTCTCAATCAGTATCACAAAGTAAGACACATTGGGCAGAATTCTACAGCCCTGTTTCTGCAGGGACAGGGCTGTAAAATGCAGCGAGCCCATTATAAACCCCATTGATTTCAGCGGGAAGATAAAATCCCGCTGTTGTAAAATTCTGCCCATTATTACCTCATCATCGCCTTGCTTTTTTGCGGGATCTTGCTGTGCGCACTCTGGCTGCTGCATTTCTGACATTACAGTGGTGACCTTTCATTGGTTGCAGAGTCCTTTGGGGGGGGGGGCCCAGAGGATGTGCTAGGTGATATATCAATGAAATTCTTTCTTTCTATTGTTGCCCAACAATCAAGATCAGTGGGACTTGTATACAAGCTTCACTCTGTAGCTCAGCTGTATTGACAGCTGTTGACACTGACAGCTGAGACCCACTAACTCAGAACTGGGCGACAATGGAACCCAACACTCACTCAGTCCTTGTGGAACACTGACCTACCAGCACAGTGCATTTACCAGTGAACTTTGCACTTTAAAGAAAGAATTGGCTGTTTGATTATCTCTTTGAAAGATGACTAAACTCAGTCAAGTAATTAGATTCTGACTTCAAGGCCCAGAAAACCTTTGCTGATGTAACAGGACAATTTGATCGATTTTAAGGCAGACCATATAGCCATTGAGTCTGTGCTCAACGCATATAAGCCTTTCTATTAGATCATGCCCAATCTGCACCTCAACTCCATTTACTGAGTTCCAATATCTTAGCTGATAAATATCTATCAATCGCAACCTTGGAAATTCTGATTTTCCCACAACACCCACAGCCTTTTGTATGGGAAGAATTCCAGCTTTGCATTTATCCCTTCGTGTGAAGCAATATTTCTTGTCGTCATCACCCCCGAAGTTCCTAGTTTTAGGAAATAGAGATAGTTTAAGTAAGTTATATTGGTATTTGTGGGTATAGGGAATGAGTTTTAGCTTTAATGTTTAAGTTTGGTTTGTATTTCTGTATCGGTTAAGAAAGGTCAAATGGAGTTTTAGTTTCACTTTAAAAATGTGCTTGCATTTCCAATACGACTTAAGTTAAGTAAATAAAGAAGAGAGGAAGAATTGGGCTGTTGCCGAACAACAGGTGTCCATGGAAGCAGGTCCCTCCCCACAAGAGGAAAAACAGCAGTTGTTGTTTTGGAAGCTATGTGAGCGCAATTGGTTTTTGAAAGTGGCTGCCAGCAGAGACTAGAGCAAAGGGGGCAGATAGAAGTTCCCAGCTAAAGAAAAGCCCCAAAATCCAGGAAAGTCCAAGAGCAGAAAACAGAAAGAAGGCCTTCTAGTCAAAGGAAGGACAGGAACCTGGAAAAGGTCCTGTTAAGTGAAGTAAATAGTGAGGGGAAGAGAGAAAGACTCCAAGCTTCAGATTTAAAGAGAAAAAAGCTGCAGAAAGCAGATTTAAGGTGAGAACAGTTTGCGAGAGGTCCAAAGAGACAACTGAAGGTCTGTAACTCTTTTCTGTCGGCATGTGAAGCAGTGGTGTACTGCTGATGGCTGGATCAGAGAGACAGAGTGCATGGAAGACAGCTTGAATGTATGTGGTGACCCAGAGGAGAGCAACATTAGAAGGAGAGTTTGAAATCCTGAAGGTGAACCCTTGCAGAACACGTCAGAGAGAAAGCGTCAATTTGGGATAAGATTCCAAGGCGAGGTCTTGGAGAATGGAGATTGGAAACCCTTGAGTGAAAGACGGAGTTCAGTGAGACTAGTTGGCTCATGGTGTGACAAGCGTTTAGGGGAAATTGAGGAGAGATCCGTCACATCTTGTTAAGGTGACATCTGTCATTTGGTTTCAGAGTGTGGTGTGTCTGACCAGTGGGTGCCTATTGGTACATGGATTGTGTATTTACTGTGGACATTAGAGTATAAGTTTTTGTAACTTGTGTTATTTTTACAAATCTGTAAATATCTGTAAAGATATGGGTGTGGGTGAAGGAGTATTATTCATCTTTTCTTTTGAATAAATGTTTTACTTATTTGTTAAAAGTTCACCAGCCGATTCCTGTGACTCTGTTCAGCAGCTACTCCCCACGCATTTAAACAAACAAGTAAAAGTTTGCATCCATTAACAGCAGAAATGCTGGGAAAACTCAGCAGGTCTGACAGCATCTGTAAAGAGAGAGAGACAGAGTTGACATTTCGAGCCGGTATGAAGAAGAGTCATATGGGCTCAAACAGTCGACTCTGTTTCTCGCTCCACATATGCTGCCAGAGCTGTTGAGTTTTCCAGCATTTTCTGTTTTTGTTTCAGATTTCCAGCATTTGCAGTATTTGCTTTTATCTTAGCGTCTATTAAGCTGGGTTCCACCCTTGGATCAGACTTGTCCAGGGGTAACCTCAGCTGGGGTCATAACACGAGCTCTAATTTTATGGTTCCATCCCCTTCTTCCCAGGTCAGAGAAAATAATTTCTCTTTAACTACCTTAACAAATCCTTTTATCGATTTAAACTGCAAGAAGAATTAGACTAAGTTGTCTGACCTTGTCCACTGCCCGTCTTCCATTACTTTCATCTTGGCAGCATTGCCTTCAACCATCTGCGACCTAATGGAATTAACCCTAAACCTCTCCACCTCTCTCTCTCTGCCTTTTAGGTGTCCTTAAGGTCCTACCTTTTTGACCAAGCTTTTGGTCAGTTGCCCTAATATCTCCTCTGTGTGGTTCACTTTCACATTTCATCTGATGATCGCCCGTGTGAAGTGTGTTTTTGCTTTGTAATGGGGTTGCTTTGTAAATGTAAGTTGTTGTGGTTGAGCTGCAGGAAAGTGATGGAGGGGTTGAAGAACTTACCGATGAGGGAAAAGAAAGTGAGGGGAACACTGGGGAAGATCACACACCACACTGCCAATCTCTGTCTCCTTGTCAGGTAGGAATATAATGTATGCCAGGAAGCAGAGGTTTATATGATGTGGCGACTGCACTGACTGGCTTCTGTCATGTCAGTGTAGTACAATTAGCCACAAACTGCAAAAAAAAGCATCATCTCCAAATCGCATACTACCCCCCAGCATGTCTAAAACTACCTTGTTTCCTCTCAGCCTGCTGAGTAATACTTCAATTGCAACATAAGGTTTATTAAACCACTCGGTTGAACTATTGTGGTCTTCCATCGTTTTTCTTTGTGCTGTGTATGTGACCCTGGAGCTCGAGACATGAAACAACAGAAAAATTTTCCACTTACATAGCACCTTTCACAACCTGACAGATGGGTTTTTCACAGCCAGCCAAGTTTTTTTTTAATGTATTCTTTCATGGGGTGTGGGCATCACTGTAACTGGCATGCAGCTGTTGCCAATCCTGAACTGCCTTTGAACCATTTCTCTAGGGAAGGTGGTTAAGACTCAACCAGATTTCTGTGGGTCTGGAGTCACACGTAGGCCAGACCAGGGGAGGATGGCAGATTTCCTTCCTGAAACGGCGCTTTAAGGATTATAGTCAGTGCTTGTGAGTGTGAAGGGATTTTTTCTGAGGGCTTGTTGCGAATATTCTCTTGTCTATATTTATTCAAGTGTGCTGTCATCGACTACCTTTTAGTTTAATGTTTCCTGCCAGCGCGATGTGACCACGCAAGATGGCCACCCTTCTGTGCGTGCACCTGGTCCACGCATGCGCAGAAATCCAATGACGTGCATGCATCAGTTTACCCAGCACACTGCCAACTCGTTTTGCTCTCTAACTCGCTTATTGCAATCTGCTCTTAGTTAGGGAATTCCGTACATCACTTAGTTGGCAGGTTGCTGAAGCTCACAAGCACATCCTGAAAATGAATTTATAAAAAAGAAAGTGTTACAGCATTTTACGAGGAGCGACAGGGACAATCCACAGTCATCACTGAATGCCGATGCTTCAACTCACTTTCATGATTCCTGTTACCAATTAATTAATGATGTTGGAGAACTAAATGTGATTTGGCAAAGTACTTTAAAAGCCACTTTATTTTGATGTATGGTGCATAGTTCTTGAAAGTAAATAAGCTGGGTTCATGTTACACATTGCCCCCTATAAAGATGGTGGCGACGCATGTGCCCTGCTGTGTGTTGCCCCCTATAAAAATGGCAGCCACGCATACAACTGCGCCTGAACAGTGTTGGCAACAAACACAGCCTTTTTCTTCTTTTATTTTGAAACTTTTATATTGAAGAATGACAGCAGTGGGAATCAGTATTAATTGGAATACACTATAGGAGTCATTTGAGTAATGACATATAAATGGCATGGAGATGTAAACATGTGTTTCAGAAACTGTAGCTTCCTATCAGATAAAGGGAATGTCCACTAACAATTGATGCATCTCAGGTGGCTTTACCCATTGATAGTCTCAGTGGCCACCATGTGCCTGGGGGCTTTGCATATATCCAGCATTTCAAAAACATGCAAAAATGTCCAATGAAGTGAAGAAGCCTGCCTAGATTCCCCTCTCTGCTGTGATTAGGTTGGCACTTTGGACTCCCAAAGGATCCGTGAATGTCCTGGAGTCGGTCTGAATGAAATGGTTTTGTCCGACTTCCGGCAATGCACTTGGAAGTTGGTGAGGGGATGGAAGAGGAGGTGACAGGAAACAGGCTGAGCCATTCCCTCCAGAAGGTCCTTGTTTATTTTTCCCTAATCTAACTGCTCACCATCAGGTACTTCCCAGTGCACTCATGGCTGGCATGATGCTGGCCAGGCCAAGGTGTCCCAAGATGTTTCACCTAGTAGCTTCGTTCAGAGTTAATGTGGGTTGTTATGAAGACAAGTGTGGCAGTCAATTTGATAGAGGGAGAGTGGCTAACAGAAAGATAGATGGATAGGTTAGCAGATAGAGATTGAGATAGGTGAATAGATAAACAGACAGAGGTAAACAGATGGAGAGAGATGGACAGAGATTTAGATATGCAGATAGAGAGGAAGATGGCTAGATATGCAGGTGGAAGTAGAGGTAAGGCTAGATACATCAATAAACAGCAAGATGAATAGGAGCTAGATCAAGATTGATAGGCAGAAAGAAACATTGATATAGACCCAGGGGAAGAGACAGATAAATTAATAGATAGATAAAGCCATCGGATAGACAGATAGATCTATTGGATAGATGGATAAATTGCTTGGATAGATAGAAATGTTGAGAGATGGGATAGATAGGTTGGTAGAGAGTTAAAAAAGATAGAGAGATAGATAAATTGAATAGGGATAGAGTGGATAATACAGAGATTGAGAGATAGAGAGGGAGATAGATTAAATCGAGAGAGATGGATGGGTAGAAAGAGAGAGATTGAGTGATAAGTGATGGCAGATGAGGGGTAGGTAGATCTGAAGATAGGATAGAGACATAGATATATTGAACAGAGATAGACAGAACAATTGGATGGATAGAAAGATCAAGAGATAGATAGATTGAAGACATTGATAGATTGGATAGATAGAGAAGTGGAGAGATAGGTTGGAGAGATAGGTGTTTTGAATAGAGATAGATCAATTGGATAGACAGATTGAGAGATAGAGAAATAAATAGGTTGAATAGAGAGATAGATTGAGGAATAAAATGATAAGTTAGATAGTGAGAAAGATAGATTGGATTGATAGATCAAGAGATAGGGTCAACAGATAGACATATTGAACAGAGATAGAAATAAAGATTGAAAGAAAGATTGAATAGAGGCATAAATTGAATAGAGATGGATAGATAAATTGGGTGGTTAAAGAAATTGAGAGATAGAGAGATCTGATGTAGAGCGAGAGATTGAGAAGTAAGCTAGATAAAGTGATAGGTTGGAGAGATAGGAAAGATAGATAGAAAGATAGGTAGATAGAAATTAACACAATTGTTGAGAAATTAGGTCCTGATTTTTTGTCATAAAACTGTTGAAGGTCTGTGAAGACTGTTTTGCACAGGCTAACGGTGCTGGGTATCAATGCCTCACAGGTGTTACAAAGCGTAAAACAAAAACTTGCTCAGTTGGTCAAAATAATAAAACTCGCAGACAGATTTGAGCAAGAATTTAGCCACAAGCTTTAAGAAGCACAGTAACTTCCAGATTCACTGCATTCATGTGTCACAATCACTTCTGCTTCATATAGAAAGTAACATTATTATTCACTTCCTTCTGCCAACTAAAGGAAACTTTGCAAGTTAAAGCAAAAAAAAGCGTTTGCTCTTTTTTCCACACCCCAGGAAATATCTTGTATGTTCCAGCTATATTGTGGCTGATTTTCCTCCTGGTCTCAATGACATTGCAACATGAGCAAAGTGGGATTTGCCATTGCCCACACACCTGTGTCCTTTGATTCCAGCCTATCATCCTGGGTTCAGGCCTACTTGTAATTGTATTCTATACGCCAGACGCAACCTCAGCACATCTAAAGACATTTTAGAACCAGTTAAGAATGTCTTGTAGTGCAGTGACTGTTGTGATGTAGGAAATACGCAGCCAACTTGCTGTGAGAGAGAGAGAGAGAGAGCATCAGCTATGTTGCCACTAGTCCTCACTGCCCAATAATATCAATTGGAAAGAGGACGGAGTTCTGCGAGCACTCCAACAGGTAGAAATTTTAAGGGAGTGATGAGGTTTGTTTCCTCTGGCAGTTCAATGGTAATGTCGGAACAGGCTCAAGGGGCTGAATAGTCTCCTCCCATTCCTGTCTGTAAATAAACAGAGGAACCAGTCCCCCTACAAACCCGGCATTACATCCTGCAAACGCTACATGATCTGTGTGAGCAACCGGTGCACCGAAGTGTAAACTGGTGCAAGCATTTTCGAAAAAACATCCTAGGAAACACCAGGTTTTGCTGAGTGCTAAATCAGCACCTTCCCATAGATAACCAGGAGCATGATCTGAGACCACATTAACCACAGTGCCAAGCTCCAGCGGACTGCAAGACTGTGAGAAGAGATTGTAGCTCGAGCAAGGCTGCTTGCTTTTTACGTGCTGTTTATACATTTTTATTAAACAATAGTGGCAAATTTATTTTATTGCTGTTTAATTACTATGTTGAGTGCCTGAACTTCCTTTTAATCTTATTTCAGCTGGTTATAGAGGGGCAGGCCTGGATTGGTCATATCCTGTAGTGATTGCTCAACCAACCTAACCCTATACTTAGCTTTGAAAGATTTATTTTAGAATTCAATATAAATAACTTGGGAACTTGACAAAGGTGATGGGTTACTGAGTCACAGGGTTCAGAAGGTCCCAAACTTAACAACAACTTGCACTTATATAGCACCTGGCACAGTAAAAGAACTAAAAGAAAGAACTTTTTGTAGCACCTTTCATGACCTCATGACCTTTGATCACCTTGATAATTCTATCCCTTTGGGTGTTTTTAATGCTGTTGCAACTCCTACAAGTGCAACCTACAGCGACAGCAGTAACACCTTTACAAAACAGGACGTTCTTTGTAGGCTTGAAAGTGCTTTTGTTTATGCTTCCATTTCATTGTCTCGTCTATTAGTAAAATTGAATATTGCCTCCACACTAACTTATTTCCTTATTAAGCGTGGAACACAAATCTTCCTCTTGGTATCACATTGCTGAGGAGATGCTCCCTCTCACTCGTTAACCTTTCTACCTAATAACCTTCTTTTCCCTCTCCCCTCCCACACTCCTAGACACGCAATAACACATTTTCCACCACATATTATCCACAGAGTGGGGCAATATTTTGTCATGGGCACATTTTGTTGATGGTATCAGGTGTCATATATTTTGTTAGTCATTCCTTGTTTTTGCACCCAAGGCTTTGATCACTGATCTGTCAATTCTGCCCTCCAATGTATCCCTGATTTTAATCGTTCTACCGTTGGTGGTCATGCCACCAGCAGCCTGTACTGCAGCTGTCCAATTACCTCCCTATGCCTCTCTGTTTCTCCTTCCTCCTTTAAGACATCCTTAAGTCCCTCCTCTTTGACCAAGCTTTTCATTATCTGACCTAATATGTCCTCTTGGTATGTCAGCTGTGGCTCCATTGGTCATCCTCTTGCATCTGAGACACAAGGCTCTGGGTCATTACCACATTGCTGTTTGTGGGATCTTGCTGTGCACAGATCGACTGCTGCTTTTCATAGAAACATAGAAAATAGGAACAGGAGTGGGTAATTCGGCCCTTTGAGCCTGCTCCACTATTCAATCTGATCACGGCTGATCCTCTATCTCAATGCCATACTACTGCTCTCTCCCCATACCCCTTGGTACCTTTAGAGTCCAGAAATCTATTTCCTTCTTAAATATATTCAGTCACTTGGCCTCCACAGCTCCCTGTGGTAGAGAATTTCACAGGTTCATCACCCTCTGAGTGAAGAGGTTTCTCCTCATCTCAGTCCTAAATGTTCTACCCTGTATCCTGAGACAGTGACCCCTTGTTCTAGAACCACACCCCCCACCCCCCCAGCCAGAGGAAACATCACCCCTGCATCCAGTCTGTCCAGCCCTGTCAGAATTTTATATATTACAATGAGATCCCCTCTTATTCTTCTAAACTCCAGTGAATACAGGCCTAGTCGACCCAATCGCTCCTCTTACAACAATCCCGCCATTCCAGGAATCAGTCTGGTGAACCTTCGTGCACTCCCTCTATGGCAAGTATATCCTTTCTTAGGTAAGGAGACCAAAACTGAACACAATACTCCAGGTGTGGTCTCACCAAGGCCCTGTACATCTGCACTACAACAGTGACCATACTCCAAAAGTACTTCATTGGTTGTAAGGCATTTTGAGATGTCCTAATGGTCATGAAAATTACAATATGAAAGCAAGTCTTTGGTCCTGACTTTCCGGACCCACCACAGAATGACCGGCGGCCCAGCCAAAAGTCCACTGAATTTCAGCAGGACTGGATGATCCCTACCGCAGGCGGGGATGAAAAATCTCGCCCCTTCTTCCTCACGTAGCTCAGCGTCAAACCTTCGTTTAGAAAATAAAACTTCTACGAAGCATCTTAGGGTGTGTTCAATACATTAAAGGCACTGTAGAAATGCAAGCTGTTGTTGTTATGCTTGACAGCCGATAAGTTCAGGAAAATTCTCTCTCTCTCTCTCGCAGCCCCTCCAAGCAAGGAGGAGGCTTGACACTGAGTACAGCCCATGGCAAGAGCCTGCCCCTTTAACGTGGGGTGGCTGCTGCCCTGCAGTTGAAACAAGGGTCTGGCTGGCTAGTGATCGATCGTGCCATCGGCACTTTAGAAACAAAAATGTCTTCCTGTCTGTTGCCAGGATACTGTCTCCGTGGCTACTGTTGCTAGGGTACAGCCTCCAACAGGTCAATCGCCTCACCTTCACACAGCGGGTTGGGGGAGAGGGGGTCAAGGTTCACAGGACAGACTAAGGGAATCAAAATTTATGGTGGGGAAATGAGTTTTAGGCTGCAAAACCCCGAGGGGAGAACTTAGCACCAGCACAGGCACAATGGGCTGAGTGGCCTCCTTCTGTGTCCTAAACGCTATTGAGCTAGAAGAGCCAAATGTATTTTATTTTCGCTCCCCTGGGACCTGCTTGTGAGGTCGCCTCGAATTCACTCCTTGCAGCCCAGTTGAGGTCAGCTCATTTTATGCAGGTCACTCGACGAATGAGTCAAACACACAATGTGCTGAGTCACTGATCAATGGGGGATTCCTGTTCAAGTCAGTCTTCAATCTGTGTCAGCCCAAAGGAATCAATCATTTTCTTTCTGAAAGTAGGGCAAACGCTATGATCTCATAGATCTGGCTGTCATGAAAACAGAAGCTTCACATTTATCATTCTTTACACCAAAAAATACATCAAAGGAGCTCCCTTGGAATAACATGGTGTATGAATATGTTTTTCCTAATGTGGTGATGAGGCATGCCGGCCATAAAGTTCGCGGGGCCCTTTCCCGGCCTGTGCCAATTCAGCCAAATTGGCTGTTTGAGCAACCCTAGAACTGGCCTCAGGATCCTTTGGGCTTGCGGGGAGGGGATGGGCGGGTGCAAAACTCAGTCCTGAGCCCAGCTCCTGACCTCACCCGGAAAGTGAGTGTGTGGACGATGTGTGAGCACAGGACACCTTCAGCTGTGATGCTGTCAGCAGTGGAGAGGCCTGTCATTGCTAAGACCTAGAGTTTGGAGAGCATTGCCCAGGGTCCGCCAATACTGAACAAGCTCTTGATAACTCCATGGAGGGAGTGAGCTATCCACTACCTAGGCTAAGCTTTCCAACCATGTGAGCATCAGTTATTGGGGAAGGGACTTACCCTGTCAACAGGATATCCCCCTCTTGACACACGGGAAGGTGTAAGGTCAACTCGGACTTCCACCCAGAGTCGAATTATATGGCAATTCCTTTCGGAACCCTTTCGATGTTGACTCCCAGGCTTGTGGTGCATCTTGTCACAGTCGCAATGCTCTCCAAATTCCCCTTGGCTTTCCATCCTCCTTCATATCACAGGCCCTGAGCTGGGACTACGTGCTACAGAAGGAGGTGACAAGATGCCCCGAAAGTAATTTAAATGAAGTATTGGCTTCCTGCCCCCAACTCGGGTTTCACACTGCATGAAACAGGAAGGAGACCTGTGGTCCCGCTGCAATTATCACTGATTGCAAATGTTAGATTCCACTCTTCAATGTTTCTGTCAATCCCAGTGCTGACCTAGTTCCTGTGCATCTTCCTACATGCGGTGTAGACAGAGGCAACCTTTCCTTTCTAGCTCTCTTTCCCTTTGGAAGGCACTGACTCATTAACTGTGGTATTCCACTCAAGCACGACATCCTCTGGCAACACAGATCAGTGGGTCAGACACTGTCCTTTCCCCCTCTGGGACTGGGTGGGACAGTGGGTCAGACACTGTCCTTTCCCCCTCTGGGACTGGGTTGGGCAGTGGTTTTGAAGGGACAGTGTTGAGGAAGCTTTACTCAGTATCAACCAATGCTGTACCAGCAATGGGGACGTTTGATTCCATAAATTTAAATTTTAAAAAATCATACCTCCATCCATGAAATCCATCATCTTGATTATTGCAATCTTCACAATTAGTCAGTAAAAAGGAACATTCCAGAATATCCCACTTGTGGGTATAAATTGAATGGCTGACGTTTATCTCAGCTTCCTTAAAACATATTGTCAGTGGCATTGGGTTGAACGAGGTAATAGAGGGGGCATATTTTGCCAAGGGTGCATTTGTCATGAAGGGATTCTGAAGCCAGAGGGAGCTGATCGATTATTGAGAAACCTTGCCTAAAATCTTTCTGTGATTGTTTTTATTATTCATTTTAAGAATGTGAGCATCGTTGTCAAGGCCAGCATTTATTGCCCATCCCTAATTGCCCTTGAGAAGGTGGTGGGGAGCCACCTTCTTGAATACAGTTCAGAGGGCAGTTAAGAATCAACCCCATTGATGTGGGTCTGGGGTCACATGTAGACCAGACCAGGTAAGGACGGCAGATTTCCCTCCCTAAAGGGTATTAGTGAACCAGATGGGTTTTTACGACAATGGTCACTTCTACTAATACCAGCCTTTTCATAACAGATCTTTATTCAAATTTTCAAAATGCCCTGGGGAGCATTTCAACACATGGTAGAGGAGTGGGGGTGGGGGTGGTAGGGTCAGTGGGGGGATGGGAGGAGGAGCATTAATTTTGACTTTGTTGAAGTATAACAGCGTGATGACTTGCCAATCTGTGCACAGGAAGATTCCACAAACACTAAGGTGATAATGATTAAGTAATCTGTTTTTTTGTGAAATGATGTTGCCTGGGGGCAGAGCGTTGGTCAGTGCACCGGGAAGAGCTGCACTGCCCTTCTTCAGTGTAGTGCCATAGGATCTTTTATGTTCAGCTGAGACAGCAGTCGGGGCCTTAGTTTCAAATCTCATTCGAAAGGCAGCACCTTTGACAGTGCAGCATTAGCATTCCCTTTGCACCAGGAGTGTCAGACTAGATTTGTGTTTGTGTATGCATGTGTTTGTCTGTTTGCGTGTGTGTGTGATTGAGTGTGTTTGTGATTTCGTGTGTTTGTCTGTATGTATTTGTGTGTGTGTGCGTGTACTTGTGTGTGCGTGTGTGTTTGTGTATGTCTACCTGTGTATGTATATGTCTGCTCATGTGGTTGTACTTGTGTATGCGTGTGCCCATGTGTGCGTGTATGGGTGTGTGTGTGTATGTGTATGCGCCTGTGCGTGTGAGTATGTGTGTGTGTGCCTGTCTGTCTGTATGTGTTTGTTTGTGTGTGTGTGTGCGTGTACATGTGTGTGTGTGTATGTGTGTTTGCGTGCCTATGTGTGCGTGTTTGGGTGTGTGGGTGTGTGCCTGTGCGCACATGTGTGTGTGTGTCTGTATGTGTTTGTGTGTGTGTGCGTGTACTTGTGTGTGTGTGTGTATTTGAGCGCCCATGTTTGCATGTACTTGTGTATGTGTGTGTGTGTATGTGTGTGTGCCTGTGCGCGCGTGTGTCTATCTGTCTGTGTTTCTGTGTATGTGTTTGTGTGTGTTCACCTGTGTATATGTATGTCTGTATGTATTTGTGTGTGTGCGTCTGGGGGTGTGTGTGTGTGTGTGTGCGTGTGTGCATGTGTGTGCGTGCTATCCACCGAAGCCTAGCTCAGGTTGTGGTAGAAACATCACCCAGCCCTAGTTCCAGCACCCCTGGTTATTTTTGGCTAGTATAACTCAGGAGAGCAAAGCGAAGACATTAGCGTGGGGTGTTAATTATATTCCTTGGCTGCTTTAGTTAAAATATTCCATTGAAGCATCTGCAACATCTCAGCTTGTTGCGGCAGCTTTGGGGAAGGTGCCAACTCCCTCCCACTGGAATGTTGGTTGAATGTCGGCCAACAATGTACTGACTGCAGCGTCTGAGGCCTGACTGCCAGCAATTGTGCTGCATAACTACAGCTGAGAACAACAGTTGGGAATAATCTCAAAACAAACCTGATTCCACAATCACTCATGAGGAAAATAAACAAACATTTACAACAAGCGCTTTCCACAACCTTAGGACAGCCACTTACAGCCAATCCTGTAGTTTCTTAAGCTCAGTGCCTGTTGTCATGCAGGGGAGAGCAGCGGCCACTTTGTGCATAGCAAGACCCCACAAGCAGCAATGCACTACTGACCAGATAATCTATTTTCTCAGTGATGAGGGATAAATATCGGCCCTGCTCCCCTACAAGTTAGTGGCCGTGCAATCTTTTACATTCAACCTGAGAGGGTGGACAGGGTCCTTAATTTAACATCTCATCCGAAAGGCGACACCTCTGGGATCACAGCGCTCCCTCTGTACTGGCGCTCGAGTGTCGTCCTAGGTTATGTGCTCAAATCCACTTGAGCTGGCACCCGATCTAATCTGAGATCTGCAAGTTGACATCCCGATCGCTTTTTGTTTGTTAACCGTTGTTGAATACAGGGCATCCCATGGCTGGAGCACGAGAATCATCGGCAGGAATGAAGGCTGATAGCGATTTGACAGCTCTGTCATAACCTGCAAATTATTTGAATTTTTCCAGAACTGTCTCCCAGTGATCCTATATAACCGTTAATGGTCTTTTGAATCCTGACATAGCTGATAAAGCTTTCAATGTTTGCAGGCTGCAGGAAGGGGAGGTGGTGGTGCAGTGGTAGTGCCACTAGGCTAATGATCCAGGGCTAAAGCTCTGGGGGATATAGGCTCAGATCCCACCACAGCAGCTGGTGGAGTTTAAACTCAGTTAATAATTTGGAATTATAAAGCTAGCCTCAGTGATGGTGACCATGAAATCATTGTCAATTGTTGTAAAAACCATCACTTCACTAATGCCCTTTTTTAGGGAAGGAAATCTGCCATCCTTACCCAGTCTGCCTACATGTGACTCCTGAGCCACAGAAACGTGACTCTTAACTGCCCTTTGAAATGGCTGAACAAACCATTCAGTTCAAGGGTAACTGGGGATGAGTAATAATTGCTGGCCTTGCCAGTGATGCCCACATTGTATTAAAGAAAAAGTTAAACTCCTTACGTTTCTAAAATGTCTTCTGCTTGAAATTAATTTACTTGCACATTTCTGGTGCCCTCGTTTTAACCATCAGGAAAAACAACTCCATTCTGAAGAATGAAGGCAACCTATTTGTAGCATTGCACACATCCAGTCAGGTTGTCCCATCTACTATTGCCAAGTTTTCAGCCAATCATTGTAAAACGAGCCCACCTAACATCAGGGACCAGCATTAGACTGGCCTGAAACTTTGTTCAGCAAACCAGATTAAATCTAATGATGTTTAATGATCACAACTGGCCAGGGGTTCACCCACCTAGACGGCTGACACAACACATGAACCAGTACTACAGCCCTGGGTCCAGGATCAGTCTATCATCACTTCACCAACACTTTGTACAAGGAGATGATGATTAATGCTAGGGAGACAAAGAGGGAAGCAAAGATAAAGAGACAGGAATAAAGAGAGACAGAGATACAACAGTAGGGAGGAACAGAGACTCGGGCAGCAGTCAGGAATTGGAGAACGTAAGAGAGGTGAAGGAAAGCGAGGGGGGTGAAACTGCAACAGGGAGAAAGAGGTGTAATAAATAACAGCTTGAATCATGAGGAATTTAGAAAGTAAAAAATCTGTCACTTGTTCCATGGAGTATCATCATAGCTAGGGAATTCCTGTCCTGCCCACTTCCTCCTTGTATTAAAATTAGTTTCCTCATTTCACCATTGCAATATACAACGACAGCTACACCCACTGCAGATGGGTATGGCCTGATTTGTTTTCTCTCACCTGGAGGGTCTGATGTGAACCACTTGGCTTTTGGCTAAATCTCAAAGACAGCCTCTCTTCCCACAGTCCAATTTGCTCCCTCCTTTCCCCAAGGCACCGGTAGTGCGGAAATCCATCAGCCCAGACAACAGTCACCGCACCCCCCCCCCACCCCCACAATGTTTCATGCTTGAGTGTAGATGATATGTAATGTGGCCATTCAACTGCAGGGGTGGCACTGAGGTCATACCTGCCCCACACACTGGTGCTGCCAACTTCTGACTGGATGTTTTTCTGAGGGTTTCGTAACCGGGACATCCCATCCCTCACTGCCCTGCTGTCATGAAGAGATATTAATGTCTATAATGTCATTGGAAATTATTTTTTAAAATAGAGTTCTTGTGGGGTCTTTGTCTATGGGTGTGTCTGTGTGTGTCTTAATTGGATTAAAGTCAGCTAGTCTGGGTGCTTTGGTGTATAGTAGTTTTGAGATGTTAATTTGATAACATAGAGAATTAGAAGGTAAAGCTGAAATTTTCATTTGTTAAAAGAAATCATTCAAGACTGTGGCTGAAATCTTACACCTAGCTAGAAGATGCCAAGCAAGATGTTTATTTTTTTCAGCTTATTAATAAAATTGGTGGATGAAAGGATGTTATTGTTGGAAGAGGTAAAATTAAAAGCCTAGTAATACAATGGGAAATTTACATTCAAAGAGAAAGATATGTATAAAGGAGAAAGGAGATTGTGTGTAAGGCAGAGGCATTTTAAGATCCAACAAGTGTGAGAAGCCTCAAGCTGTTGTCTGAAAGGACCAGAGCTGAAAGAACCTCACGTTGAATGCGACTGTTCAGGATGTGCTTTGCCAGGTGTCTGTTTAAATTGATGGGATTTACTGTTGCCTTAACACATGGGTGTAACTGAAAGATTAATTAGGGGATTTTTGTAGTTATTATAGTAGTAATTTTGTAGATGCATGTATGTGTTTACAGTCTTTCTTGTATTAATAAATGTTTGATTTAATTATATAAAAACACCCTTACTTATTACTTATTACTGCAGAATTCAAAGCCTGCATCTCAAAACACACAAATTGCAAAAAATGGTTCATTACAGTTGTTTCCAAGTTTCTCTCTGGGATTTGAACAACTTAGCCTTTACCATTGGCTGTTGTAATACTCTCCTAGCAGGTATCGTGAGTGATTAGGGAGACAAATAGAATACTGGCCTTGATAGCAAGGGGGAATGGAGAATAAAATTTGAGAAGTCTTGCGATGACTGTACAGGGCATTGGTTAGCTCACACCTGGAGTTCTGTGCAGAGTTTTGGTCTCTTATTTAAGGAGGGGTATACTTGAATTGGAAGCAGTTCAGCGTAGGCTCACTAGCTGACTTCTGAGGTAAGGGGCTTGTTTTATGAGGGAAGGTTGAGCAGGTTGGGCCTATACTCATTGGCATTTAGAAGAACGAGAGGTGATCTCACTGAAACATATAAGATTCTGAAGGGGCTTGTCAGGGTCGATGCAGAGAGGATGTTTCTCCTCATGGGGGAGTCTAGAACTAGGGAGTAAGGCTTCAAAATAAGTTGCCTCCCATTAAAGACGGAGATGAGGAGAAATTTCTTCTCTCGGAGGGTCATTAGTAATTGAATTCTCTTCTCCAGAGAGGAGTGGAGGCTGGGTATATTCAAGGCTGAGTTAGACAGTTTTGATCGACAAGGGAGTCAAGGGTTATGGGGAACAGGAAGGAAAGTGAAGTGAAGGTCACAATCAGATCATCCATGAATCTATCGAGTGGCGGAGCAGGCTCAAGGAGCTGATTGGCCGACTCCTGCTTTTATTTCTTATGTTCTCCCCTGCCATTGTTGGCCCAATATGTCCATCCTCATGGCTTTGAGCTTCTAATAGCCAACCAGAAAGTGACTCAGTTGGATGCTACTTGACAGTCAAGGTGATCTGACAAAGGGTTTATACAATGTTGGGATATTTAGGTAAAGTAGCTAGAGGAAAAGCTATTCCCTTGGGCGAGTGGGTCAATATTCATGCAGTGGTCAGCGATTGCCAAGGATGATGAGGGAAAATGTTCTCAATCAGAATTGTTGGAAATGCTGATCAGATGTTGGAAGATGATTCCATGAAAAATTTGAAAAGGGAATTAGATTGGTACTTGGGAATGAGGAAATTACAGAGTTACCGACAAAAGAGTGAGGATGCGAGAGGAAACACCACTGCGTTACCAAAGAGCCAGCACAGGCATGGCAGGGTTGAATGGCCTTGCCCGGTGCTGCATGTTTCACACCAAACTCCCGTTTATTCGCTCAACCATATGTTTTTATGACTAAAACTTCAAAAAGCTCAAAGAAAAAGATTATGGGGAAAAGGCAGGAAAGTGGAGTTGAGGTTTAGCAGATTAGCCAGGATCTCATTGAATGGTGGAGCAGACTCGATGGGCCAAATGGCCTACTTCTGCCCTTATGGTCTTAAAGCAAAATAAATACCACTATTTCTCAAATCTTCCTCTGAATTTTCTCCTTGGCTGTGGCCCAGGAGATTTACCCTCAATTCCTAGAGACTCTGAGGTAATCCAGGAGGGTTGGAAATTCCTCCGAATCCACCCTTGTCCCTTCTCCCATCCCACTGTTTGATGAGGCTTTGCTGACAGAAGCCATAGCTGAGAGTGGTCAAAAGGGCATCGAGTGAGGATGAAACATGAGGAGGAGGATGGGAAGGAGGCAGAGGTTGGTGGGCTGAGGGGATGAAATTCATCTGGGAAAGTGGTGTAAAACGGGCAATGGGGGATACCTTCCACGGGAAAGAAACTCAGGGATGGAGGGCAATCTGGGCACCCAAGCTGCTATCACCCAACTCTGCACTGGTGTCTGAGGTGAGTTTCTGTCCCTCCCGCTTGTGCTAATCAATAATTTACATAGTGACTGGGGAAAGAGTTAAGCTGGAGATCACATGTTAATCTGTCCATCCCCATGATGCAATTAAATAGCCTCCTGGTGCAAAAAACTGTTACAGCTTAGGACATTGTATTTTTAATGATGTGTTTTCAGCTCCAGTCTTGTCAGCGGCAAGAATTAGTTAATAACATCAATTGGAGATAAACTAACTTAACTACCAACTGTGGTAATTGTGGGATAGAAATGGTGCTAATTAAAATGTTGGAGGTCCGCATGTTCAGGATGCAGAATGGAATTCTTAGCATGGGTTAGATACAGAGTAAATCTCCCTCTAAACTGTCCCAGGACAGGTACAGCATGGAGTTAGATACAGAGTAAAGCTCCCTCTACACTGTCCCCATCAAACACTCCCAGGGCAGGTACAGCACGGGGTTAGATACAGAGTAAAGCTCCCTCTAAACTGTCTCCATCAAATACTCCCAGGACAGGTACAGCACAGGGTTAGATACAGAGTAAAGCTCCCTCTACACTGTCCCCATGAAGCAATCCCAGGACAGGTACAGCACGGGGTTAGATACAGAGTAAAGCTCCCTCTACACTGTCCCCATCAAACACTCCTGGGACAGGTACAGCACGGGGTTAGATACAGAGTAAAGCTCCCTCTACACTGTCCCCATCAAACACTCCCAGGGCAGGTACAGCACGGGGTTAGATACAGAGTAAAGCTCGCTCTACACTGTCCCCATCAAACACTCCCAGGACAGGTACAGCACGGGGTTAGATACAGAATAAAGCTCCCTCTACACTGTCCCCATCAAACACTCCCAGGGCAGATACAGCATGGGGTTAGATACAGAATAAAGCTCCCTCTACACTGTCCTCATCAAACACCCCAGGGCAGGTGCAGTATGGAGTAGAGAGAGGGCCAAGTTCTTGCTACTACACTTGTAGTTCAAAGCTATTTTTCTCCTGTTGATTTTTGGCCTGGAACTGGTCTTATTTGGCCATTAGGGTTATTTGACCTGTACAGTGCGAGAAAGTGATATGGTGCTATTGGACACACTCTGCGCGGCAAAATATATTTTGAAAACTAAAATCTCAGCTCATCAATAGAAATACAAGGTTGCCTTTGGCTATAATATTTCATTATTAGTTAGTAATCAGTCACTGTCTGACATAATTCCACATTGAAACAGAGACCAGGAACATGTTGTAGGATAGAGGGTGTGGCAAAATAGCATTGAATATGGAAAACTACCAGAGCCCATATGTTAATCACTAAATCCACGCTATCCTGTTGAGTCAGGAGCATGAGCATCGATCCGTGGATGTGGCCAGGACAATATTTATCCCATGCGGAATAACAATAAAAGAAGGTCATCTGGTCAATATCCCATTGCTGTTTGTGGGATCTCTCTGTGCAAATTTATTGCTGCTTCACCTGCATTACAACAGTGGCTTCACTCCAAAAGTACTTCCATATCTGTATTTGAAGTCATCCAGAATCCGTCCATCAAAAAGCTCAAGGAAAGAGATAATGGGGAAAAGGCAGGAAAGTGGAATTGAGGATTAGCAGATCAGCCATGATCTCATTGAATGGCAGAGCAGACCCGATGGGCCGAATGGCCTACTTCTGCCCTTATGGTCTTAAAACAAAATAAATACCACTATTTCTCAAATCTCCCTCTGAATATTCTCATTGGCTGTGGCCCAGGGGATTTACCCTCAATTCCTGGAGACTCTGAGGTAATCCAGGAGGGTTGGGAATTCCTCCAAACCCACCCTTGTCCCTTTTCCCATCCCACTGTTTGATATGGCTTTGCTGACAGAAGCCATAGCTGAGAGTGGTCAAAAGGGCATCGAGTGAGGATGAAACATGAGGAGGAGGGTGGGAAGGAAGCAGAGGTTGGTGGGCTAATGGGGTGAAATTCATCTGGGAAAGTGGTGCAAAACGGGCAATGGAGGATACCTTCCACGGGAAAGAAACTCAGGGATGAGGGCAATCTGGGCGCCCAAGCTGCTATCACCCAACTCTGCACTGGTGTCTGAGGTGAGTTTCTCTCCTTCCCGCTTGTGCTTAACAATAATTTACATAGTGACTGTGGAAAGAGTTAAACTGGAGATCATATGTTAATCTGTCCATCCCCATGATGCAATTAAATAGCCTCCTGGTGCAAAAAACTGTTACAGCTTAGGACATTGTATTTTTAATGATGTATTTTCAGCTCCAGTCTTGTCAGCGGCAAGAATTAGTTAATAACATCAATTGGAGATACACTAACTTAACTAACGACTGTGGTAATTGTGGGATAGAAATGGTGCTAATTAAAATGTTGGAGGTCCGCATGTTCAGGATGCAGAATGGAACTCTTAGCATGGGTTAGATACAGAGTAAAGCTCCCTCTAAACTGTCACAGGACAGGTACAGCACGGGGTTAGATACAGAGTAAAGCTTCCTCTACACTGTCCCCATCAAACACTCCCAGGACAGCTACAGCACGGGGTTAGATACAGACTAAAGCTCCCTCTATACTGTCTCCATCAAATACTCCCAGGACAGGTACAGCACGGGGTTAGATACAGAGTAAAGCTCCCTCTACACTGTCCTCATCAAACACTCCCAGGACAGGTACAGCACGGGGTTAGATACAGAGTAAAGCTCCCTCTACACTCTCCTCATCAAACTCCCCAGGGCAGGTAAAGCAGGGTGTTAGATACAGAGTAAATCTCCCTCTACTCTGTCCCCATCAAACACTCCCAGGACAGGTACAGCACAGGGTTAGATACAGAGTAAAGCTCCCTCTACACTGTCCCCATCAAACACTCCCAGGACAGGTACAGCACGGGGTTAGATACAGAGTAAAGCTCCCTCTACACTGTCTCCATCAAACACTCCCAGGGCAGGTACAGCACGGGGTTAGATACAGAGTAAAGCTCCCTCTACACTGTCTCCATCAAACACTCCCAGGACAGGTACAGCACGGGGTTAGATACAGAGTAAAGCTCTCTCTACACCGTCCCCATCAAACACTCCCAGGACAGGTACAGCACGGGGTTAGATACAGAGTAAAGCTCCCTCTACACTGTCCCCATCAAACACTCCCAGGACAGGTACAGCACGGGATTAGATTCAGAGAAAATCTCCCTCTACACTGTCTTCATCAAACACCCCAGGGCAGGTGCAATATGGAGTAGAGAGAGGGCCAAACTCTTGCTACTACACTTGTAGTTCAAAGCTATTTTTCTCCTGTTGATTTTTGGCCTGGAACTGGTCTTATTTGGCTATTAGGGTTATTTGACCTGTACAGTGCGAGAAAGTGATATGGTGCTATTGGACACACTCTACTCGGCATAATATATTTTGAAAACTAAAATCCCAGCTCATCAATAGAAATACAAGGTTGCCTTTGGCTATAATATTTCTTTATTATTTAGTAATCAGTCACTGTCTGACATAATTCCACATTGAAACAGAGACCAGGAACATGTTGTAGGATAGAGGGTGTGGCAAAATAGCATTGAATTTGGAAAACTACCAGAGCCCATGTGTTAATCACCAAATCCACGCTATCCTGTTGAGTCAGGAGCATGAGAATCGATCCGTGGACGTGGCCTGGACAATATTTATCCCATGCGGAATAACAATAAAAGAAGGTCATCTGGTCAATATCCCATTGCTGTTTGTTGGATCTCTCTGTGCAAATTGACTGCTGCTTCTCCTGCATTACAACAGTGGCTTCACTCCAAAAGTACTTCCATATCTGTATTTGAAGTCAACCAGAATCCGTCCATCAAAAAGCTCAAGGAAAGAGATTATGGGGAAAAGGCAGGAAAGTGGAGTTGAGGCTTAGCAGATCAGCCATTATCTTATTGAATGGCGGAGCAGACTCGATGGGCCAAATGGCCTACTTCTGCCCTTATGGCCTTAAAACAAAATAAATACCACTATTTCTCAAACCTCCCTCTGAATTTTCTCCTTGGCTGTGGCCCAGGGGATTTACCCTCAATTCCTGGAGACTCTGAGTTAATCCAGGAGGGTTGGGAATTCCTCCGAATCCACCCTTGTCCCTTTTCCCATCCCACTGTTTGATGAGGCTTTGCTGACAGAAGCCATAGCTGAGAGTGGTCAAAAGGGCATCGAGTGAGGATGAAACATGAGGAGGAGGGTGGGAAGGAGGCAGAGTTTGGTGGGCTGAGGGGGTGAAATTCATCTGGGAAAGTGGTGCAAAACGGGCAATGGGGGATACCTTCCACGGGAAAGAAACTCAGGGACGGAGGGCAATCTGGGCACCCAAGCTGCTATCACCCAACTCTGCACTGGTGTCTGAGGTGAGTTTCTCTCCTTCCCGCTTGTGCTTATCAATAATTTACATAGTGACTGGGGAAAGAGTTAATCTGGAGATCATATGTTAATCTGTCCATCCCCATGATGCAATTAAATAGCCTCCTGGTGCAAAAAACTGTTACAGCTTAGGACATTGTATTTTTAATGATGTATTTTCAGCTCCAGTCTTGTCAGTGGCAAGAATTAGTTAATAACATCAATTGGAGATACACTAACTTAACTAACGACTGTGGTAATTGTGGGATAGAAATGGTGCTAATTAAAATGTTGGAGGTGAGCATGTTCAGGATGCAGAATGGAATTCTTAGCATGGGTTAGATACAGAGTAAATCTCCCTCTACACTGTCCTCATCAAACACTCCCAGGGCACGTACAGCACGGGGTTAGATACAGAGTAAAGCTCCCTCTACACTGTCCCCATCAAACACACCCAGGACAGGTACAGCACAGGGTTAGATACAGAGTAATTTTCCCTCTACACTGTCCTCATCAAACACTCCCAGGACAGGTACAGCACGGGGTTAGATACAGAGTAAAGCTCCCTCTACACTGTCCCCATCAAACACTCCCAGGACAGGTACAACACGGGGTTAGGTACAGAGTAAAGCTCCCTCTACACTGTCCTCATCAAACACTCCCAGGACAGATACACCACGGGGTTAGATACAGAGTAAAGCTCCCTCTACACCATCCCCATCAAACACTCCCAGGCAGGTACAGCACGGGGTTAGATACAGAGTAAAGCTCCCTCTACACTGTCCCCATCAAACACTCCCAGGACAGGTACAGCACGGGATTAGATTCAGAGTAAATCTCCCTCTACACTGTCTTCATCAAACACCCCAGGGCAGGTGCAATATGGAGTAGAGAGAGGGCCAAACTCTTGCTACTACACTTGTAGTTCAAAGCTATTTTTCTCCTGTTGATTTTTAGCCTGGAACTGGTCTTATTTGGCTATTAGGGTTATTTGACCTGTACAGTGCGAGAAAGTGATATGGTGCTATTGGACACACTCTACTCGGCATAATATATTTTGAAAACTAAAATCCCAGCTCATCAATAGAAATACAAGGTTGCCTTTGGCTATAATATTTCTTTATCAGTTAGTAATCAGTCACTGTCTGACATAATTCCACATTGAAACAGAGACCAGGAATATGTTGTAGGATAGAGGGTGTGGCAAAATAGCATTGAATTTGGAAAACTACCAGAGCCCATGTGTTAATCACCAAATCCACGCTATCCTGTTGAGTCAGGAGCATGAGAATCGATCCGTGGACGTGGCCTGGACAATATTTATCCCATGCGGAATAACAATAAAAGAAGGTCATCTGGTCAATATCCCATTGCTGTTTGTGGGATCTCTCTGTGCAAATTGACTGCTGCTTCTCCTGCATTACAACAGTGGCTTCACTCCAAAAGTACTTCCATATCTGTATTTGAAGTCAACCAGAATCCGTCCATCAAAAAGCTCAAAGAAAGAGATTATGGGGAAAAGGCAGGAAAGTGGAGTTGAGGCTTAGCAGATCAGCCATTATCTTATTGAATGGCGGAGCAGACTCGATGGGCCAAATGGCCTACTTCTGCCCTTATGGCCTTAAAACAAAATAAATACCACTATTTCTCAAACCTCACTCTGAATTTTCTCCTTGGCTGTGGCCCAGGGGATTTACCCTCAATTCCTGGAGACTCTGAGTTAATCCAGGAGGGTTGGGAATTCCTCCGAATCCACCCTTGTCCCTTTTCCCATCCCACTGTTTGATGAGGCTTTGCTGACAGAAGCCATAGCTGAGACTGGTCAAAAGGGCATCGAGTGAGGATGAAACATGAGGAGGAGGGTGGGAAGGAGGCAGAGTTTGGTGGGCTGAGGGGATGAAATTCACCTGGGAAAGTGGTGCAAAATGGGCAATGGGGGATACCTTCCACGGGAAAGAAACTCAGGGACGGAGGGCAATCTGGGCACCCAAGCTGCTATCACCCAACTCTGCACTGGTGTCTGAGGTGAGTTTCTCTCCTTCCCGCTTGTGCTTATCAATAATTTACATAGTGACTGGGGAAAGAGTTAATCTGGAGATCATATGTTAATCTGTCCATCCCCATGATGCAATTAAATAGCCTCCTGGTGCAAAAAACTGTTACAGCTTAGGACATTGTATTTTTAATGATGTATTTTCAGCTCCAGTCTTGTCAGTGGCAAGAATTAGTTAATAACATCAATTGGAGATACACTAACTTAACCAACGACTGTGGTAATTGTGGGATAGAAATGGTGCTAATTAAAATGTTGGAGGTCCGCATGTTCAGGATGCAGAATGGAATACTTAGCATGGGTTAGATACAGAGTAAAGCTCCCTCTAAACTGTCCCAGGACAGGTACAGCATGGAGTTAGATACAGAGTAAAGCTCCCTCTACACTGTCCCCATGAAGCAATCCCAGGGCAGGTACAGCACAGGGTTAGGTAGAGAGTATAGCTCCCTCTACACTGTCCCCATCAAAAACTCCCAGGACTGGAACAGCATGGGGTTAGATACAGAGTAAAGCTCCCTCTACACTGTCCCCATCAAACACTCCCAGGACAGGTACAGCACAGGGTTAGATACAGAGTAAACCTCCCTCTACACTGTCCCCAGCAAATACTCCCAGGACAGGTACAGCACGGGGTTAGATACAGAGTAAAGCTTCCCCTACACTGTCCCCATCAAACACTCACAGGACAGGTACAGCACGAGGTTAGGTACAGAGCAAGGTTCCCTGTACACTGTCCGCAGCAAACACCCCAGGGCAGGTACAGCATAGGATTAGATACTGAGTAAAGCACCGTCTACACTGTCCCCATGAAACACTCCCAGGGCAGGTACAGCACAGGGTTAGATACAGAGTAATGCTCCGTCTACACTGTCCCCGTGAAACACTCCCAGATAAGTTACAGCACGGGGTTAGATACAGAGTAAACGTCCGACTACACTGTCCCCATGAAACAATCCCAGGGCAGATACAGCACAGGGTTAGATACAGAGTAAAGATCCCTCTACACTGTCCCCATCAAACACTCCCAGGACAGGTACAGCACGGGGTTAGATACAGAGTAAAGCTCCCTCTACACTGTCCCCATCAAACACTCCCAGGACAGGTACAGCACGGGGTTAGATACAGAGTAAAGCTCCCTCTACACTGTCCCCATGAAACAATCCCAGGGCAGGTACAGCACGGGGTTAGATACAGAGTAAAGCTCCCTCTACACTGACCTCATCAAACACCCCATGGCAGGTGCAGTATGGAGTAGAGAGAGGGCCAAATTCTTGCTACTACACTTGTAGTTCAAAGCTATTTTTCTCCTGTTGATTTTTGGCCTGGAACTGGTCTAATTTGGCCATTAGGGTTATTTGACCTGTACAGTGCGAGAAAGTGATATGGTGCTATTGGACACACTCTGCGCGGCAAAATATATTTTGAAAACTAAAATCTCAGCTCATCAATAGAAATACAAGGTTGCTTTTGGCTATAATATTTCTTTATTAGTTAGTAATCAATCACTGTCTGACATAATTCCACATTGAAACAGAGACCGGGAACATGTTGTAGGATAGAGGGTGTGGCAAAATAGCATTGAATTTGGAAAACTACCAGAGCCCATGTGTTGATCACCAAATCCATGCTATCCTGTTGAGTCAGGAGCATAAGCATCGATCCGTGGATGTGGCCTGGACAATAATTATCCCATACGGAATAACAATAAAAGAAGGTCATCTGGTCAATATCCCATTGATGTTTGTGGGATCTCTCTGTGCAAATTGTCAGCTGCTTCTCCAGCATTGCAACAGTGGCTTCACTCCAAAAGTACTTCCATATCTGTATTTGAAGTCATCCAGAATCTGTCCATCAAAAAACTCAAAGAAAAAGATTATGGGGAAAAGGCAGGAAAGTGGAGTTGAGGATTAGCAGATCAGCCATGATCTCATTGAATTGCAGAGCAGACTCGATGGGCGGAATGGCCTACTTCTGCCCTTATGGCCTTAAAACAAAATAAATACCACTATTTCTCAAACCTCCCTCTGAATTTTCTCCTTGGTTTTGGCCCAGGGGATTTATGCTCAATTCCTGGAGACTCTGAGGTAATCCAGGAGGGTTGGGAATAACTCCAAACCCACACTTGTCCCTTCTCCCATCCCACTGTTTGATGAGGCTTTGCTGACAGAAGCCTTAGCTGAGAGTGGTCAAAAGGGCATCGAGTGAGGATGAAACATGAGGAGGAGGGCGGGAAGGAAGCAGAGGTTGGTGGGCTGAGGGGGTGAAATTCATCTGGGAAAGTGGTGTAAAACGGGCAATGGGGGATACCTTCCACGGGAAAGAAACTCAGGGATGAGGGCAATCTGGGCACCCAAGCTGCTATCACCCAACTCTGCACTGGTGTCTGAGGTGAGTTTCTCTCCTTCCCACTTGTGCTTATCAATAATTTACATAGTGACTGGGGAAAGAGTTAAGCTGGAGATCATATGTTAATCTGTCCATCCCCATGATGCAATTAAATAGCCTCCTGGTGCCAAAAACTGTTACAGCTTAGGACATTGTATTTTTAATGATGTATTTTAAGCTCCAGTCTTGTCAGCGGCAAGAATTAGTTAATAACATCAATTGGAGATACACTAACTTAACTAACGACTGTGGTAATTGTGGGATAGAAATGGTGCTAATTAAAATGTTGGACGTCCGCATGTTCAGGATACAGAATGGAATTCTTAGCATGGGTTAGATACAGAGTAAAGCTCCCTCTAAACTGTCCCAGGACAGGTACAGCACGGGGTTAGATACAGAGTAAAGCCCCCTCTACACTGTCCTCATCAAACACTCCCAGGACAGGTACAGCACGGGGTTAGATACAGCGTAAAGCTCCCTCTACACTGTCCCCATCAAACACTCCCAGGACAGGTACAGCACGGGGTTAGATACAGAGTAAAGCTCCCTCTAAACTGTCCCAGGACAGGTACAGCATGGAGTTAGATACAGAGTAAAGCTCCCTCTACACTGTCCCCATCAAATACTCCCAGGACAGGTACAGCACGGGGTTAGATACAGAGTAAAGCTCTCTCTACACTGTCCCCATCAAACACTCCCAGGACAGGTACAGCACGGGGTTAGATACAGAGTAAAGCTCTCTCTACACTGTCCCCATCAAACACTCACAGGACAGGTACAGCACGAGGTTAGGTACAGAGCAAGGTTCCCTCTACACTGTCCGCAGCAAACACCCCAGGGCAGGTACAGCATAGGATTAGATACAGAGTAAAGCACCGTCTACACTGTCCCCATGAAACACTCCCAGGACAGGTACAGAACAGGGTTAGATTCAGAGTAAAGCTCCGACTACACTGTCCCGATGAAACAATCCCAGGGCAGGTACAGCACGGGGTTAGATACAGAGTAATGCTCCGTCTACACTGTCCCCGTGAAACACTCCCAGGTAAGGTACAGCACGGGGTTAGATACAGAGTAAACGTCCGACTACACTGTCCCCATGAAACAATCCCAGGGCAGATACAGCACAGGGTTAGATACAGAGTAAAGATCCCTCTACTCTGTCCCCGTCCAACATTCCCACGGCAGGTACAGCACGGGGTTAGATACAGAGTAAAGCTCCCTCTACACTGACCTCATCAAACACCCCAGGGCAGGTGCAGTATGGAGTAGAGAGAGGGCCAAATTCTTGCTACTACACTTGTAGTTCAAAGCTATTTTTCTCCTGTTGATTTTTGGCCTGGAACTGGTCTCATTTGGCCATTAGGGTTATTTGACCTGTACAGTGCGAGAAAGTGATATGGTGCTATTGGACACACTCTGCGCGGCAAAATATATTTTGAAAACTAAAATCTCAGCTCATCAATAGAAATACAAGGTTGCCTTTGGCTATAATATTTCTTTATTAGTAATCAGTCACTGTCTGACATAATTCCACATTGAAACAGAGACCGGGAACATGTTGTAGGATAGAGGGTGTGGCAAAATAGCATTGAATTTGGAAAACTACCAGAGCCCATGTGTTGATCACCAAATCCATGCTATCCTGTTGAGTCAGGAGCATAAGCATCGATCCGTGGATGTGGCCTGGACAATAATTATCCCACGCGGAATAACAATAAAAGAAGGTCATCTGGTCAATATCCCATTGATGTTTGTGGGATCTCTCTGTGCAAATTGTCAGCTGCTTCTCCAGCATTGCAACAGTGGCTTCACTCCAAAAGTACTTCCATATCTGTATTTGAAGTCATCCAGAATCTGTCCATCAAAAAACTCAAAGAAAGAGATTATGGGGAAAAGGCAGGAAAGTGGAGTTGAGGATTAGCAGATCAGCCATGATCTCATTGAATTGCAGAGCAGACTCGATGGGCGGAATGGCCTACTTCTGCCCTTATGGCCTTAAAACAAAATAAATACCACTATTTCTCAAACCTCCCTCTGAATTTTCTCCTTGGTTGTGGCCCAGGGGATTTACCCTCAATTCCTGGAGACTCTGAGGTAATCCAGGAAGGTTGGGAATAACTCCAAACCCACACTTGTCCCTTCTCCCATCCCACTGTTTGATGAGGCTTTGCTGACAGAAGCCTTAGCTGAGAGTGGTCAAAAGGGCATCGAGTGAGGATGAAACATGAGGAGGAGGGCGGGAAGGAAGCAGAGGTTGGTGGGCTGAGGGGGTGAAATTCATCTGGGAAAGTGGTGCAAAACGGGCAATGGGGGATACCTTCCACGGGAAAGAAACTCAGGGACGGAGGGCAATCTGGGCACCCAAGCTGCTATCACCCAACTCTGCACTGGTGTCTGAGGTGAGTTTCTCTCCTTCCCACTTGTGCTTATCAATAATTTACATAGTGACTGGGGAAAGAGTTAAGCTGGAGATCATATGTTAATCTGTCCATCCCCATGATGCAATTAAATAGCCTCCTGGTGCAAAAAACTGTTACAGCTTAGGACATTGTATTTTTAATGATGTATTTTAAGCTCCAGTCTTGTCAGCGGCAAGAATTAGTTAATAACATCAATTGGAGATACACTAACTTAACTAACGACTGTGGTAATTGTGGGATAGAAATGGTGCTAATTAAAATGTTGGAGGTCCGCATGTTCAGGATGCAGAATGGAATACTTAGCATGGGTTAGATACAGAGTAAAGCTCCCTCTAAACTGTCCCAGGACAGGTACAGCATGGAGTTAGATACAGAGTAAAGCTCCCTCTATACTGTCCCCATCAAACACTCCCAGGACAGGTACAGCACGGGGTTAGATACAGAGTAAACTCCCTCTACACCGTCCCCATCAAACACTCCCAGGACAGGTACAGCACGGGGTTAGATACAGAGTAAACTCCCTCTACACCGTCCCCATCAAACACTCCCAGGACAGGTACAGCACGGGGTTAGATACAGAGTAAATCTCCCTCTACACCGTCCCCATCAAACACTCCCAGGACAGGTACAGCACGGGGTTAGATACAGAGTAAAGCTCCCTCTACACTGTCCCCATCAAACACTCCCAGGACAGGTACAGCACGGGGTTAGATACAGAGTAAAGCTCCCTCTAAACTGTCCCAGGACAGGTACAGCACGGGGTTAGATACAGAGTAAATCTCCCTCTACACTGTCCCCATCAAACACTCCCAGGACAGGTACAGCATGGGGTTAGATACAGAGTAAATCTCCCTCTACACTGTCCCCATGAAGCAATCCCAGGACAGGTACAGCACGGGGTTAGATACAGAGTAAAGCTCTCTCTACACTGTCCCCATCAAACACTCCCAGGACAGGTACAGCACGGGGTTAGATACAGAGTAAAGCTCCCTCTACACTGTCCCCATCAAACACTCCCAGGACAGGTACAGCACGGGGTTAGATACAGAGTAAATCTCCCTTTACACTGTCCCCATCAAACACTCCCAGGACAGGTACAGCATGGGGTTAGATACAGAGTAAATCTCCCTCTACACTGTCCCCATGAAGCAATCCCAGGACAGGTACAGCACGGGGTTAGATACAGAGTAAAGCTCTCTCTACACTGTCCCCATCAAACACTCCCAGGACAGGTACTGCACGGGGTTAGATACAGAGTAAAGCTCCCTCTACACAGTCCCCATCAAACACTCCCAGGACAGGTACAGCACAGGGTTAGTTAGAGAGTATAGCTCCCTCTACACTGTCCCCATCAAACACTCCCAGGGCAGGTACAGCACGGGGTTAGATACAGAGTAAATCTCCATCTACACTGTCCCCATCAAACACTCCCTGGACAGTTACAGCACGGGGTTAGATACAGAGTAAAGCTCCCTCTACACTGTCCCCATCAAACACGCCCAGGACAGGTACAGCACAGGGTTAGTTAGAGAGTATAGCTCCCTCTACACTGTCCCCATCAAACACTCCCAGGGCAGGTACAGCACGGGGTTAGATACAGAGTAAAGCTCACTCTATACTGTCCCCATCAAACACTCCCAGGACAGGTACAGCACGGGGTTAGATACAGAGTAAAGCTCACTCTACACTGTCCCCATCAAACACTCCCAGGACAGGTACAGCACAGGGTTAGTTAGAGAGTATAGCTCCCTCTACACTGTCCCCATCAAACACTCCCAGGGCAGGTACAGCACGGGGTTAGATACAGAGTAAAGCTCCCTCTACACTGTCCCCATCAAACACTCCCAGGACAGGTACAGCACAGGGTTAGTTAGAGAGTATAGCTCCCTCTACACTGTCCCCATCAAACACTCCCAGGGCAGGTACAGCACGGGGTTAGATACAGAGTAAAGCTCCCTCTACACTGTCCCCATCAAACACTCCCAGGACAGGTACAGCACAGGGTTAGTTAGAGAGTATAGCTCCCTCTACACAGTCCCCATCAAACACTCCCAGGGCAGGTACAGCACGGGGTTAGATACAGAGTAAATCTCCCTCTACACTGTCCCCATCAAACACTCCCAGGACAGGTACAGCACGGGGTTAGATACAGAGTAAAGCTCCCTCTACACTGTCCCCATCAAACACTCCCAGGACAGGTACAGCACGGGGTTAGATACAGAGTAAAGTTCCCTCTACACAGTCCCCATCAAACACTCCCAGGACAGGTACAGCACGGGGTTAGATACAGAGTAAAGCTCCCTCTACACTGTCCCCATCAAACACTCACAGGACACGTACAGCACGGGGTTAGATACAAAATAACGCTCCCTCTACACTGGCCCCATCAAACACTCCCAGGACAGGTACAGCATGGGGTGAGATACACAGTAAAGCTCCCTCTACACCGTCCCCATCAAACACTCCCAGGACAGGTACAGCACGGGATTAGATACAGAGTAAATCTCCCTCTACACTGTCTTCATCAAACACCCCAAGGCAGGTGCAATATGGTGTAGAGAGAGGGCCAAACTCTTGCTACTACACTTGTAGTTCAAAGCTATTTTTCTCCTGTTGATTTTTAGCCTGGAACTGGTCTTATTTGGCTATTAGGGTTATTTGACCTGTACAGTGCGAGAAAGTGATATGGTGCTATTGGACACACTCTCCTTTGCATAATATATTTTGAAAACTAAAATCCCAGCTCATCAATAGAAATACAAGGTTGCCTTTGGCTATAATATTTCTTTATTAGTTAGTAATCAGTCACTGTCTGACATAATTCCACATTGAAACAGAGACCGGGAACATGTTGTAGGATAGAGGGTGTGGCAAAAAAGCATTGAATTTGGAAAACTACCAGAGCCCATGTGTTAATCACCAAATCCACGCTATCCTGTTGAGTCAGGAGCATGAGAATCGATCCGTGGACGTGGCCTGGACAATATTTATCCCATGCGGAATAACAATAAAAGGTCATCTGGTCAATATCCCATTGCTGTTTGTGGGATCTCTCTGTGCAAATTGACTGCTGCTTCTCCTGCATTACAACAGTGGCTTCACTCCAAAAGTACTTCCATATCTGTATTTGAAGTCAACCAGAATCCGTCCATCAAAAAGCTCAAAGAAAGAGATTATGGGGAAAAGGCAGGAAAGTGGAGTTGAGGCTTAGCAGATCAGCCATTATCTTATTGAATGGCGGAGCAGACTCGATGGGCCAAATGGCCTACTTCTGCCCTTATGGCCTTAAAACAAAATAAATACCACTATTTCTCAAACCTCCCTCTGAATTTTCTCCTTGGCTGTGGCCCAGGGGATTTACCCTCAATTCCTGGAGACTCTGAGTTAATCCAGGAGGGTTGGGAATTCCTCCGAATCCACCCTTGTCCCTTTTCCCATCCCACTGTTTGATGCGGCTTTGCTGACAGAAGCCATAGCTGAGAGTGCTCAAAAGGGAATCGAGTGAGGATGAAACATGAGGAGGAGGGTGGGAAGGAGGCAGAGTTTGGTGGGCTGAGGGGGTGAAATTCATCTGGGAAAGTGGTGCAAAACGGGCAATGGGGGATACCTTCCACGGGAAAGAAACTCAGGGACGGAGGGCAATCTGGGCACCCAAGCTGCTATCACCCAACTCTGCACTGGTGTCTGAGGTGAGTTTCTCTCCTTCCCGCTTGTGCTTATCAATAATTTACATAGTGTCTGGGGAAAGAGTTAATCTGGAGATCATATGTTAATCTGTCCATCCCCATGATGCAATTAAATAGCCTCCTGGTGCAAAAAACTGTTACAGCTTAGGACATTGTATTTTTAATGATGTATTTTCAGCTCCAGTCTTGTCAGTGGCAAGAATTAGTTAATAACATCAATTGGAGATACACTAACTTAACTAACGACTGTGGTAATTGTGGGATAGAAATGGTGCTAATTAAAATGTTGGAGGTGAGCATGTTCAGGATGCAGAATGGAATACTTAGCATGGGTTAGATACAGAGTAAATCTCCCTCTAAACTGTCCCCATCAAACACTCCCAGGGCAGGTACAGCACAGGCTTAGATACAGAGTAAAGCTCCCTCTACACTGTCCCCATCAAACACTCCCAGGACAGGTACAGCATGGGGTTGGATACAGAGTAAAGCTCCCTCTACGCTGTCGCCATCAAACACTCCCAGGACACGTACAGCACGGGGTTAGATACAGAGTAAATCTCCCTCTACACTGTTTCCATCAAACACTCCCAGGGCAGGTGCAGCACGGGTTAGATACAGAGTAAAGCTCCCTCTACACTGTCCCCATCAAACACTCCCAGGACAGGTACAGCACAGGGTTAGATACAGAGTAAAGATCCCTCTACAATGTCCCTATCAAACACTCCCAGGACAGGTACAGCACGGGGTTAGATACAGAGTAAAGATCCCTCTACAATGTCCCTATCAAACACTCCCAGGACAGGTACAGCACGGGGTTAGATACAGAGTAAAGTTCCCTCTACACTGTCCCCATCAAACACTCACAGGACAGTTACAGCACGAGGTTAGGTACAGAGCAAGGTTCCCTCTACACTGTCCGCAGCAAACACCCCAGGGCAGGAACAGCATAGGATTAGATACAGAGTAAAGCACCGTCTACACTGTCCCCATGAAACACTCCCAGGACAGGTACAGAACAGGATTAGATTCAGAGTAAAGCTCCCTCTACACTGTCCCCATGAAACACTCCCAGGACAGGTACAGCACGGGGTTAGATACAGAGTAAAGCACCGTCTACACTGTCCCCATGAAACACTCCCAGGACAGGTACAGCACGGGGTTAGATACAGAGTAAAGCTCCGACTACACTGTCCCCGTGAAACACTCCCAGGTAAGGTACAGCACGGGGTTAGATACAGAGTAAACGTCCGACTACACTGTCCCCATGAAACAATCCCAGGGCAGGTACAGCACGGGGTTAGATACAGAATAAAGCTCCCTCTACACTGACCTCATCAAACACCCCAGGGCAGGTGCAGTATGGAGTAGAGAGAGGGCCAAATTCTTGCTACTACACTTGTAGTTCAAGGCTATTTTTCTCCTGTTGATTTTTGGCCTGGGACTGGTCTTATTTGGCTATTAGGGTTATTTGACCTGTACAGTGCGAGAAAGTGATATGGTGCTATTGGACACACTCTACTCGGCATAATATATTTTGAAAACTAAAATCCCAGCTCATCAATAGAAATACAAGGTTGCCTTTGGCTATAATATTTCTTTATTATTTAGTAATCAGTCACTGTCTGACATAATTCCACATTGAAACAGAGACCGGGAACATGTTGTAGGATAGAGGGTGTGGCAAAATAGCATTGAATTTGGAAAACTACCAGAGCCCATGTGTTGATCACCAAATCCATGCTATCCTGTTGAGTCAGGAGCATAAGCATCGATCCGTGGATGTGGCCTGGACAATAATTATCCCATGCGGAATAACAATAAAAGAAGGTCATCTGGCCAATATCCCATTGATGTTTGTGGGATCTCTCTGTGCAAATTGTCAGCTGCTTCTCCAGCATTGCAACAGTGGCTTCACTCCAAAAGTACTTCCATATCTGTATTTGAAGTCATCCAGAATCTGTCCATCAAAAAACTCAAAGAAAGAGATTATGGGGAAAAGGCAGGAAAGTGGAGTTGAGGATTAGCAGATCAGCCATGATCTCATTGAATTGCAGAGCAGACTCGATGGGCGGAATGGCCTACTTCTGCCCTTATGGCCTTAAAACAAAATAAATACCACTATTTCTCAAACCTCCCTCTGAATTTTCTCCTTGGCTGTGGCCCAGGGGATTTATGCTCAATTCCTGGAGACTCTGAGGTAATCCAGGAGGGTTGGGAATAACTCCAAACCCACACTTGTCCCTTCTCCCATCCCACTGTTTGATGAGGCTTTGCTGACAGAAGCCTTAGCTGAGAGTGGTCAAAAGGGCATCGAGTGAGGATGAAACATGAGGAGGAGGGCGGGAAGGAAGCAGAGGTTGGTGGGCTGAGGGGGTGAAATTCATCTGGGAAAGTGGTGCAAAACGGGCAATGGGGGATACCTTCCACGGGAAAGAAACTCAGGGACGGAGGGCAATCTGGGCACCCAAGCTGCTATCACCCAACTCTGCACTGGTGTCTGAGGTGAGTTTCTCTCCTTCCCACTTGTGCTTATCAATAATTTACATAGTGACTGGGGAAAGAGTTAAGCTGGAGATCATATGTTAATCTGTCCATTCCCATGATGCAATTAAATAGCCTCCTGGTGCAAAAAACTGTTACAGCTTAGGACATTGTATTTTTAATGATGTATTTTAAGCTCCAGTCTTGTCAGCGGCAAGAATTAGTTAATAACATCTATTGGAGATACACTAACTTAACTAACGACTGTGGTAATTGTGGGATAGAAATGGTGCTAATTAAAATGTTGGACGTCCGCATGTTCAGGATGCAGAATGGAATTCTTAGCATGGGTTAGATACAGAGTAAAGCTCCCTCTAAACTGTCCCCATCAAACACTCCCAGGACAGGTACAGCATGGGGTTAGATACAGAGTAAATCTCCCTCTAAACTGTCCCCATCAAACACTCCCAGGACAGGTACAGCACGGGGTTAGATACAGAGTAAAGCTCCCTCTACACTGTCCCCATCAAACACTCCCAGGACAGGTACAGCACGGGGTTAGATACAGAGTAAAGCTCCCTCTACACTGTCCTCATCAAACACTCCCAGGACAGGTACAGCACGGGGTTAGATACAGAGTAAAGCTCCCTCTACACCGTCCCCATCAAACACTCCCAGGGCAGGTACAGCACACGGTTAGATACAGAGTAAAGCTCTCTCTACACTGTCCCCATCAAACACTCCCAGGACAGCTACAGCACGGGGTTAGATACAGAGGAAAGCTCTCTCTACACTGTCCCCATCAAACATTCCCAGGACAGGTACAGCATGGAGTTAGATACAGAGTAAAGCTCCCTCTAAACTGTCCCAGGACAGGTACAGCACAGGGTTAGATACAGAGTAAAGCCCCCTCTACACTGTCCCCATCAAACACTCCCAGGACAGGTACAGCACGGGGTTGGAGACAGAGTAAAGCTCTCTCTACACTGTCCCCATCAAACACTCCCAGGACAGGTACAGCACGGGGTTGGATACAGAGTAAAGCTCTCTCTACACTGTCCCCATCAAACACTCCCAGGACAGGTACAGCACGGGGTGAGATACAGAGTAAAGCTCCCTCTACACTGTCCCCATCAAACACTCCCAGGACAGGTACAGCACGGAGTTAGATACAGAGTAAAGCACCGTCTACACTGTCCCCATGAAACACTCCCAGGGCAGGTACAGCACAGGGTTAGATTCAGAGTAAAGCTCCGACTACACTGTCCCGATGAAACAATCCCAGGGCAGGTACAGCACGGGGTTAGATACAGAGTAATGCTCCGTCTACACTGTCCCCGTGAAACACTCCCAGGTAAGGTACAGCACTGGGTTAGATACAGAGTAAACGTCCGACTACACTGTCCCCATGAAACAATTCCAGGGCAGATACAGCACAGGGTTAGATACAGAGTAAAGATCCCTCTACTCTGTCCCCGTCCAACATTCCCACGGCAGGTACAGCACGGGGTTAGATACAGAGTAAAGCTCCCTCTACACTGACCTCATCAAACACCCCAGGGCAGGTGCAGTATGGAGTAGAGAGAGGGCCAAATTCTTGCTACTACACTTGTAGTTCAAAGCTATATTTCTCCTGTTGATTTTTGGCCTGGAACTGGTCTCATTTGGCCATTAGGGTTATTTGACCTGTACAGTGCGAGAAAGTGATATGGTGCTATTGGACACACTCTGCGCGGCAAAATATATTTTGAAAACTAAAATCTCAGCTCATCAATAGAAATACAAGGTTGCCTTTGGCTATAATATTTCTTTATTAGTTAGTAATCAGTCACTGTCTGACATAATTCCTCATTGAAACAGAGACCGGGAACATGTTGTAGGATAGAGGGTGTGGCAAAATAGCATTGAATTTGGAAAACTACCAGAGCCCATGTGTTGATCACCAAATCCATGCTATCCTGTTGAGTCAGGAGCATAAGCATCGATCCGTGGATGTGGCCTGGACAATAATTATCCCACGCGGAATAACAATAAAAGAAGGTCATCTGGTCAATATCCCATTGATGTTTGTGGGATCTCTCTGTGCAAATTGTCAGCTGCTTCTCCAGCATTGCAACAGTGGCTTCACTCCAAAAGTACTTCCATATCTGTATTTGAAGTCATCCAGAATCTGTCCATCAAAAAACTCAAAGAAAGAGATTATGGGGAAAAGGCAGGAAAGTGGAGTTGAGGATTAGCAGATCGGCCATGATCTCATTGAATTGCAGAGCAGACTCGATGGGCGGAATGGCCTACTTCTGCCCTTATGGCCTTAAAACAAAATAAATACCACTATTTCTCAAACCTCCCTCTGAATTTTCTCCTTGGCTGTGGCCCAGGGGATTTATCCTCAATTCCTGGAGACTCTGAGGTAATCCAGGAAGGTTGGGAATTCCTCCAAACCCACCCTTGTCCCTTTTCCCATCCCACTGTTTGATGAGGCTTTGCTGACAGAAGCCATAGCTGAGAGTGGTCAAAAGGGCATCGAGTGAGGATGAAACATGAGGAGGAGGGTGGGAAGGAGACAGAGGTTGGTGGGCTGAGGGGGTGTAATACATCTGGTAAAGTGGTGCAAAACGGGCAATGGGGGATACCTTCCACGGGAAAGAAACTCAGGGATGGAGGGCAATCTGGGCACCCAAGCTGCTATCACCCAACTCTGCACTGATGTCTGGGGTGAGTTTCTCTCCTTCCCGCTTGTGCTTATCAATAATTTACATAGTGACTGTGGAAAGAGTTAAGCTGGAGATCATATGTTAATCTGTCCATCCCCATGATGCAATTAAATAGCCTCCTGGTGCAAAAAACTGTTACAGCTTAAGACATTATATTTTTAATGATGTATTTTCAGCTCCAGTCTTGTCAGTGGCAAGAATTAGTTAATAACATCCATTGGAGATACACTAACTTAACTACCGACTGTGGTAATTGTGGGATTGAAATGGTGCTAATTAAAATGTTGGAGGTCCGCATGTTCAAGATGCAGAATGGAATTCTTAGCATGGGTTAGATACAGAGTAAATCTCCCTCTAAACTGTCCCCATCAAACACTCCCAGGACAGGTACAGCACGGGGTTAGATACAGAGTAAAGCTCCCTCTACACTGTCCACATCAAACACACCCAGGACAGGTACAGCACAGGGTTAGATACAGAGTAAAGCTCTCTCTACACTGTCCCCATCAAACACTCCCAGGACAGGTACAGCACGGGGTTAGATACAGAGTATATCTCCCTCTACACCGTCCGCATCAAACACTCCCAAAACAGGTACAGCACGGGGTTAGATACAGAGTAAAGCTCCCTCTACACTGTCCCCATCAAACACACTCAGGACAGTTACAGCACGGGGTTAGATACAGAGTATATCTCCCTCTATACCGTCCCCATCAAACACTCACAAAACAGGTACAGCACGGGGTTAGATACAGAGGAAAGCTCCCTCTACTCTGTCCCCATCAAACACTCGCAGGACAGGTACAGCACGGGGTTAGATTCAGAATAAGTCTCCCTCTACACTGTCGCCATCAAACACTCCCAGGACAGGTACAGCACGGGGTTAGATACAGAGTAAAGCTCCCTCTACACTGTCCCCATCAAACACTCCCAGGACAGGTACAGCACGGGGTTAGATACAGAGTAAAGCTCCGTCTACACTGTCCCCATGATACACTCCCAGGGCAGGTACAGCACGGGGTTAGATACAGAGTAAACCTCCGACTACACTGTCCCCATGAAACAATCCCAGGGCAGATACAGCACAGGGTTAGATACAGAGTAATGCTCCCTCTACACTGTATCCATCAAACACTCCAAGGGCAGGTACAGCACGGGGTTAGATACAGAGTAAAGCTCCCTCTACACTGTCCCCGTCCAACATTCCCACGGCAGGTACAGCACGGGGTTAGATACAGAGTAAAGCTCCCTCTACACTGTCCCCAACAAACACTCCCAGGACAGGTACAGCACGGGATTAGATACAGAGTAAATCTCCCTCTACACTGTCCTCATCAAACACCCCAGGGCAGGTGCAGTATGGAGTAGAGAAAGGGCCAAGTTCTTGCTACTACACTTGTAGTTCAAAGCTATTTTTCTCCTGTTGATTTTTGGCCTGGAACTGGTCTCATTTGACCGTTAGGGTTATTTGACCTGTACAGTGCGAGAATGTGATATGGTGCTATTGGACACACTCTACTCGGCATAATATATTTTGAAAACTAAAATCTCAGCTCATCAATAGAAATACAAGGTTGCCTTTGGCTATAATATTTCTTTATTAGTTAGTAATCAGTCACTGTCTGACAGAATTCCACATTGAAACAGAGACCAGGAACATGTTGTAGGTTAGAGGGTGTGGCAAAATAGCATTGAATTCGGAAAACTACCAGAGCCCATGTGTTGATCATCAAATCCACGCTATCCTGTTGAGTCAGGAGCATAAGCATCAATCCCTGGATGTGGCCTGGACAATAGTTATCCCATGCGGAATACCAGTAAAAGAAGGTCATCTGGTAAATATCCCATTGATGTTTGTGGGATCTCTCTGTGCAAATTTATTGCTGCTTCTTCTGCATTGCAACAGTGGCTTCACTCCAAAAGTACTTCCATATCTGTATTTGAAGTCATCCAGAATCTGTCCATCAAAAAGCTCAAAGAAAGAGATAATGGGGAAAAGGCAGGAAAGTGGAGTTGAGGATTAGCAGATCAGCCATGATCTCATTGAATGGCGGAACAGACCCGATGGGCCGAATGGCCTACTTCTGCCCTTATGGCCTTAAAACAAAACAAATACCACTATTTCTCAAACCTCCCTCTGAATTTTCTCCTTGGCTGTGGCCCAGGGGATTTATCCTCAATTCCTGGAGACTCTGAGGTAATCCAGGAGCGTTGGGAATTCCTCCGAATCCACCCTTGTCACTTTTCCCTTCCCACTTTTTGATGTGGCTTTGCTGACAGAAGCCATAGCTGAGAGTGGTCAAAAGGGCATCGAGTGAGGATGAAACATGAGGAGGAGGGTGGGAAGGAGGCAGAGGTTGGTGGGCTGAGGGGGTGAAATTCATCTGGGAAAGTGGTGCAAAACGGGCAATGGGGGATACCTTCCACGGGAAAGAAACTCAGGGACGGAGGACAATCTGGGCACCCAAGCTGCTATCACCCAATTCTGCACTGTTGTCTGAGGTGAGTTTCTCTCCTTCCCGCTTGTGCTTATCAATAATTTACATAGTGACTGGGGAAAGAGTTAAGCTGGAGATCATATGGTAATCTGTCCATCCCCATGATGCAATTAAATAGCCTCCTGGTGCAAAAAACTGTTACAGCTTAGGACATTGTATTTTTAATGATGTATTTTCAGCTCTAGTCTTGTCAGTGGCAAGAATTAGTTAATAAAATCAATTGGAGATACACTAACTTAACCACGGACTGTGGTAATTGTGGGATAGAAATGGTGCTAATTAAAATGTTGGAGGTCCGCATGTTCAGGATGCAGATGGGAATTCTTAGCATGGGTTAGATACAGATTAAAGCTCCCTCTACACTGTCCCCATCAAACACTCCCAGGACAGGTACTGCACAGGGTTAGATACAGAGTAATGCTCCCTCTACACTGTCCCCATCAAACACTCCCAGGACAGGTACAGCACGGAGTTAGATAGACAGTAAAGCTCCCTCTACACTGTCCTCATCAAACACCGCAGGACAGGTACAGCACGGGGTTAGATAAAGAGTATAACTCCTTCTACACTGTCCCCATCAAACACTCCCAGGACAGATACAGCACGTGGTTAGATACAGAGTAATTTTCCCTCTACACTGTCCCCATCAAACACTCCCAGGACAGGTACAGCACGGGGTTAGATACAGAGTAAAGTTCCCTCTACACTGTCCCCATCAAACACTTCCAGGACAGGTACCACATGGGGTTAGATACAGAGTGATGCTCCCTCTACACTGTCCCCATCAAACACTTCCAGGGCAGGTACAGCACGGGGTTAGATACAGAGTAAAGCTCCCTCTAAACTGTCCTCATCAAACACCCCAGGGCAGGTACAGCACAGGGTTAGATACAGAGTAAAGCTCCGTCTACACTGTCACCATGAAACACTCACAGGACAGGTACAGCACAGGGTTAGATAGAGTAAAGCCACCTCTATACTGTCCCCGTCAAACAGTCCCAGGGCAGGTACAGCACGGTGTTAGATACAGAGTAAAGCTCCCTCTACACTGTCCTCATCAAACACCCCAGGGCAGGTGCAGTATGGAGTAGAGAGAGGGCCAAATTCTTGCTACTACACTTGTAGTTCAAAGCTATTTTTCTCCTGTTGATTTTTGGTCTGGAACTGGTCTCATTTGGCTGTTAGGGTTATTTGACCTGTACAGTGCGAGAAAGTGATATGGTGCTATTGGACACACTCTGCGCGGCAAAATATATTTTGAAAACTAAAATCTCAGCTCATCAATAGAAATACAAGGTTGCCTTTGGCTATAATATTTCTTTATTAGTTAGTAATCAGTCACTGTCTGACATAATTCCACATTGAAACAGAGACCGGGAACATGTTGTAGGATAGGGGGTGTGGCAAAATAGCATTGAATTTGGAAAACTACCAGAGCCCATATTTTAATCACCAAATCCACGCTATCCTGTGAGTCAGGAGCATAAGCATCGATCCGTGGATGTGGTCTTGACAATATTTATCCCATGCGGAATACCAGTAAGAGAAGGTCATCTGGTCAATATCCCATTTATGTTTGTGGGATCTCTCTGTGCAAATTGTCTGCTGCTTCTGCTGCATTACAACAGTGGCTTCACTCCAAAAGTATTTCCATATCTGTATTTGAAATCATCCAGAACTCTGTTACCATTTGTTAACTAGCGGCCAAGTCCGTTCACCAAGCACCCCTGTGCTGATTGACTTACACCGGTTCCCAGCGCAGCAACACCTTGATTTTAAAATTCTTGTCCATGTCTGTCAATCTCTCCATGATCTCACTCCTCCCTATTGCCGTAACCTCTGGGATAGCAATGTTCATCTAAATCTGTTTTCCTGTTCCACCATTGGTGGCTGTACTTTCAGCTGCCTCGGTCCTGAGCTCCTGATAGGGTTGTCAGATGTGATTGAATGTATTCCTGGACGTTTCATCACATGACCTGCCCCATGCTCCAACCAATAGTCAGCCAACTCATCCATCCATGTGATGCACTGCTTTCCTACACCAACTGGAAAGCAAAAAGATTCATTATCCAATTGACTGATGCTTGACTGACATCCAAATAGCCCACCAACCGCCATTTTCAATATTTTTATACCCAGCAAAATGTTCAAAGAAATTCTTTCTTTCTTTTAACAAGAACAGAAAATGCTTGAACAGCTCAGCGGGTCTGGCAGCATCTGTGGAGAGAAAAACAGAGTTAACATTTCGAGTCCATATGACTCTTCTTCAGAGCATGAGTCATATTGAATCAAAACGTTAACTCTGTTTTTCTCCCCACAGATGCTGTTCGTCCCGCTGAGTTTTTCCAGCATTTTCGGTTTTTGTTTCTGATTTCCAGCATCGGCAGTGTTTTGCTTTTTATCTTTTTTTAACGTCTCTTTAATTTTTCTCCAGGGTTAGCAGTGTTCTTGTAAGCGGCCTTCAAATTCTGGAGACTCCAGCACCAATCCTGGAGGGCTGGCAACCCTGGCTCTAGAATAACCTCCCTGCACCTCTTCTTAAGACCTCTATATTTGATGAAGCTTTTGGTAATGTGCCATAATATCTCGCTATGCAGTTCACTTTGGTAATTATACATGTGATGTGCCTTGAGATGTTTGCTACTTTCATCTCTCCTTCATCTCATTCTATCAGCAGATCCTTCTATTCCTTTCTCTGACTTGCTGCCCTTTTCCTTAAATGCATCCATAGATTCACCTCAACCAGACTTGATGGTAGCAAATTGCTGTTTGTTTTTCCCTCACCGTACCTGGTTAAAGACGTTTCTCCTGAATTCCATATACTGTGACCTCTCCAGACTGGAAATGTATCATTTGGAACAAACAGTTGTCTGGAAATTCTTTGAGCAGAACTAAGCAACTGGAGGCATCATTTCAGCACTGTGCTTTGGGAGTTGAAACATGAAAGATGCAATATCTGAAGGGTAAAACTATTGTTATGACCACTCTATAATGTTTTATCACTGTTTTATGCATCTACAGTGTTTTCTGGTTGACACACTTGTGGTTAGGCATTCTAATGTCATTCTATAATCCAGAAAATTCTGAAATCCATAAATGACTTGTTCCCAAGCATTCTGGACTAGAGAGGTAACACTCTATTGGATTTATTAGTGACTACTGATGGCCTGTCGTCTTAGACTCCACTGAAAGTGGAAACATTTTCTCTACATATGCCCTATGAAACAGATCATACTTTGGGTACATGAGGCCAACCCTTCAGCCTTCTCTGTTCTTGAGCCTGTCAGTCTTATATTCTTGTTAGGCAAGGGAATCAAAGATTATCAGGGTTAGATGGGAATGTGGCAATCGAGACATCAGAAGATCAGCCGTGATCTTATTGAATGGCAGAGCAGGCTTGAGGGGCCGAATGGACTACTCCTGTTCCTATTTCTTATGTTATGTTGTTTCCAGGTAGTTGTAATTGAGGTGCTTTGAAGCTTTTCACAAGGCTAACAAGCATTGAGAAATGGCTGCACGCCTCACGGGTGTTATAATGATCCAATAAGGATTCCGTGGAAGGGTTGTTTACAATGTCCGAAATCGAATGCAGTAATGTGGGAAGTGCCATTTTTGACCTCAGGGCTAACTAGATCAGTAGCACTTGATTGGTACCTTCAATTGGACAGTGGGATTCCTGAACGGTATCTAATTTTGATGTTGTGCTGTTGTAATATGAGGCAAGACTGTCACATTAGTCAACAATTTCCAGCAGGAATATTAGTCAGCATCAGATTAGGAAACAAACTGGGTAATTCATAGACAGGGTTATTCAGTAAAAAATTCCAGCTCACTCTCTTAAGCATTCGCAGCGCCTTAGTTCAATGATATCGATGCTTGAAAAGGAAAATCATTCACAGGATGTGGCTACTGCTGGCATCATTGCCCAGCCCCCGTTGCCCTTCAGGAGGTAGCTGTGAGCTCATTGCTGAACTGCTAAAGCAGTGGTGATCTTACTTGAACTAGTAATCCAGAGGCCTGGGCTAATGCTCCAGAAACGTGAGTTCAAATCTCACCTCACTGGTGAAATTTAAATTTCAATCTAATTAGTTAGATTGAAAAGTTAGTCTCAGTAATGGTGATCATCGAACTACCAGTTGTCATAAAAACTCATCTTGTTCACTTTCAGGGAAGGAAATCTGCTGTCCTTACCCAGTCTGGTCTCCATGTGACTCCAGACTCCAGTAATGTGGTTGCCGCTTAATTTATCCCCTAACAAGTCCCTGCGGAAAATTAAATAATAAAACTGGATGGACTAGCAGGCATTGACTTAGGCACCGGAAACAACAAAGGCACACCCTGCTCAGTGGTCCTGTAAAGCCCTCCTCACTAGCATCCAAGGATCTCACCCCCTCCACCACCGATGCACAGCGTACACCATCTACAAGATACATTGCAGCAACTCACCAAGCCTCCTTCAACAGTACCTTCCAAACCCATGACCTTTACCATCTAGAAGGACAAGGGTGGCAGATAGATGGGAACACCACCACTTGGAAGTTCCCCTCCAAGTCACTTACCTTCCTGACTTGGAAATATATCACCATTCCTTCAGTGTCGCTGGATCAAAATCCTGGAACTCCCTCCCTAACAGCACTGTGGGTGTACCAAATCACAGGGGCTGCAGTGGTTCAAGAAGGCATGGACACGATGGTCCAAAGGGCCTCTTTGCATCCTTTAAAACTCAATGACTCTATGGCTTTAAGGCGGCTCACCACCATCTTCTCAAGGGTAATTAGAGATGGGCAATGAACATTGGCATTGCCAGCGATGCTCACATCTGACAAATGAACTAAAAAAAAAACCATGTGAAGTTTCTCCCTCTGGGCAGGGAACTCCTGAAGTTTGACCCAGTGATGATGAAGTAACAGCCAATATGTGTCCTAATTAGAAATGGGTGTCTGATTAGGAGGGGGTGCTTGGAGGCCGTGGTATTCCTGCTGCTCTTGTCCTTCTAGGTAGTAGAGGTCATGGGTTTGAAAGATGCTGTCAAAGCAGCCTTGGCAAATTGCTGCAGTGTACCTTGTAAATAGTACACACTGCAGCCATGATTAGCCTCTGGTGATGGGTTAAATAGTCATCATTTAGGTATAACACTGGCTGCGAAGCAAAACCACCTTTGTCTGAAGAGGTGGTGTCAATTTTCTGTTTTTAAGTTTCAGGCACAGAACGGGGCCTGTAGGGAACACATATCAAGATGCAGGATCTGGATCACCACGCCAGTTATATAGCATGCCATTCCACACCAGGCAGCTGCCAATCTTCCACACCCTTTGATACAATGCTCAACCCAACCTGGAGTTAGATTATGGGGAGTATTTACATAAACATGGCTTGTTTTCCCTGGAGTATCGAAGGTCAATCGCTGATTTGATTGGGCGTTTTTGGACATTGAAAGGATTCAATAGGGTAGATAGAGAGAAACTGTTCCCATTGGTGAGGGAGCCGAGCGGGACTGACTGGGTAGTTCTAGGGTGTCAGCATGGACTTGATGGACCAAATGACCTCTTTCAGTGCTGTAATGACTCTATGTCTCTCTGATAAGTTGGCATAACTTTAAAATAGGAGCCAGGCCATTCCAAAGGAAAATTGGGAAACACTCCTATATACAGAGAGTGGTAAAAATGTCAAACTTTCTCACTCGAAAAGCAAGGGAGGTTAGCTCAATGAATAAATTTAAATCTAATATTGACAGATTTTTCCTAGACAATGTATTCAGACGTACTGAGCCAAGGCAGGTGAATTGAGTTAAAAAAAAAAGTGCTGGAAATACTTAGCAGTTCAGGGGGCATCTGCAGAGCAAGGAACAGAGTTAATGTTTCAAGTTGAATATGACTCTTTCTGATAATGGGTGAATGGAGTTTGGGGACAGATCAACCATGACTAAATGGTGGAACGGAGCAGAGGGTCTGAATAGCCTCTTGTCCCTATGCTCCTCTGCTCCCCACAAGAGTGAGGAATTGGAAGTTAACCCTTACCCCAATTTTAAACTGGCGCCTCTTACTGTCCAAGGACATCACGGAATGAGAAAAGTTGTAGGTAATTGAATGATCCTTGGTTTGCAGGGCTGGAGTGTAAATGAACAGAGCTGATTCAGTTTAACAGGCTAAGAAAAGTGTGTGCCCTGGGCTGTTCCCACCAAAGCTGAGATAGGACTGAATAATTCCCAGGCCAGAGGGTTGCGAGTCACCCACAGAGAAGAAATGATCAGCTGATGACTGACTGGCTCAAAAATAAGCATTTTCACAAGGGAAGTGCTCCCACTGCCTGAACACTATGGGCAGGCTCAAGATACCCACTATACCCACTCCTGGGGCAGCTAATTATGTGACCGTAGCTTCCTCACTACTCTGATCCCCCACTGACCCCTTGGCCAGTCACCAAGCTGACAAGTCGTGCCCATTGGTCAAGCAAGAAAAAGAAACCTTCTTTTGATGACTCGGCAAACGCTGGTGAACCTCATCCAATTACTTTGAGCTAATCCCACATTGCAATTTATTTCTCTGATTACTGTTTCCTGAGCCTGTGTTCTTATTGATAAATATGGCAATGAGTAATCATCCTACGGTCTCTTCCTCTTCTGAGCTGAAGTTCATCCCCCGCTATTTGGAAACTGTGGGTGTCCACAGACTTCTTCTCCATTGAACAGGGATGTCATGGGGACATAGGGACATGAGAAAGAGCAGTCGATCATTCAATCCCCATCCAATCAGATGATGGTTGATTTTCATCTCATTTTCTTGTCTGCTGGCTAACCCTTAATCAACTTGCTGTAAATATTACATATCTACAATACACCTTGACCCTGATATCGTCGCCATTTTTATTTTTATTCATTCTGGAGATGTGGGCATCGCTGGCTGGGTCAGCATTTATTGTCCACCCCTAGTTGCCCTTGAGAAGGTGGTGGTGAGCTGCTTTCTTGAACCACTGCAGTCCATGTGGTAGAGGTACATCCACGTGCTGTTAAGGAGGGAGTTCCAGGATTTTGACCCAGAGACAGTGAAGGAATGGTGATATATTTCCAAGTCAGGATGCTGAGTGGCTTGGAGGGGAACTTCCAGGTGGTTGTTTTCCCATGTGTCTGCTGCCCTTGTCCTTCTAGATGGTAGAGGTCGTGGGTTTGGAAGGTGCTGTCTAAGGAGCCTTGGTGAATTCCTGCAGTGCACCTTTTAGATGGTACACACTGCTGCTACTGTGTGTCGGTGGCAGAGGGACTGAATGTTTAAAGTAGTGAATGGGGTGCCAATCAAGCAGGCCGCTTTGTCCTGGGTGGTGTCGAGCTTCTTGAGCGTTGTTGGAGCTGCACTCAGCCAGGTAAGTGGAGAGTATTCCATCACACTCCTGACCTGTGTCTTTTAGATGGTGGGCAGGCTTTGGGGAGTCAGGAGGTGAGTTATCCACCACTGAAGTCATAGACTCTGACCTGTTCTTGAGCCACAGTATTTATGCAGCTAGTCCAGTTCAGTTTCTGGTCAATGATAATGCCCAGGATGTTGATAGTGGAGGATTCAGTGATGTTAATGCCATTGAACGTTAAGAGGCAATGGTTAGATTCTCTCTTGATAGATATGGTCATTGCCTGGCATGATCTTGCAGCAGGGCAAGCACTGTTGGGAAAAATTTGACCCCCTTGCTTGCCTCGGTCTTGCAAGGTACATTGGCTTCGAAAACCCAGACTTGATGCCATAAGATCGCCATTTCTTGTTATGCCAACAGATATGGTGCCACTCTTGGCTCAGTTAGTCAGACTCTCAACTCTGAGTTAGAAGGTTGTGGATTGAAGTTGGTCATCCAGGCCAGTATGACGTGAAGTATTCAGAGACACCTGCATTGTTGAGGATACTATGCTGTGATGTGTAACAGAATCATTGTGCCTGTAAAGAACAAATGGTTCATTTTTGAAGAAGAGCAGGGAGTGTTCAGACCAACATTTATCTTCATGCAACACGATATAAAACAGATTAACTGATTGTTCATCCAGTTGCTGTTTCCAGGTCTAAATGTGAGCTAATTTGCGACAAAACAGCAATGGCTGTGCCTTAAAAGGAATTGTCTGTGAAGGTTTTCTGAGGTTTTTGAAGACGTGAGAGTTGTTGTGTAAAGGCTCTAGGTTTCCATACCAGTGGCATGCTCCAATCCTTCCCAATGTCACTTGTACTTTTCCAGCTTTTCCCAACTTTCTCCTCCTGCTCTTCCCTTGTGGTGTTGTTGGTTTTTGAAGACAGGAGATTGCAGGAAGAGGGAGCTGAGAGTTCAGGAGGGGACATCCTTCTGATAGCTAGGCATCCACCTCTGCTCACAAAACAGCTCCATGTTCTTTTGTGTGGGTGTTGGGGTGGAGATGGGTGGTGGGTGTGGGTAGTGTGAGTTGTAGTTGAGATGGGTGGTGGTGTGGGGTGAAGATGGTTGGTGGGTGTGGGTGGTGGGCATGAGGTAGAGATGGGTGGTGGGTGTGGGTAGTGTGTGTTGAAGTCGAGACGGGTGGTGGTGTGGGGTGGAGATGGCTGGTGGGTGTGGGATGGAGATGGGTGGTGGAGATGGGTGTTGGGTGTGGGGAGTTGAGTGTAGCTGTGAGCTTCACAAAGTGATCAGAAATAAAACCCTTACTGCTTTCATCTTCTTAGTCCTTTTTTCCCCTTTATTCAGTCGTGGCATGTGGGATCGCTGGCAACACCATCACTTGTTGCCCATCCATAAATGCCCATCAAGAGATTGGCTTGCTAGGCCATTTCAACCACATTGCTATGTATCTGGCGTCGCATGCAGACCAGACCAGGGACGGGCAGCAGATTTCCGTCCCTAAAGGGCATTAGTGAACCAGATGGGTTTTTACAGCAATTGACAATGGTTTCATGGGCATCATTACTATGACAAACTTTGCATTCCAGGTTTTATTAATTGAATGTCAAACTCTACAAGCTGCTAAGGTGGGATTAGAACCTGTGCCTCCAGAGGATTAGCCAGGGCCGCTGGATTACTAGTTCAGTGACATTACTGCCACACCACCGTTTCCCCTAAGTGTGCTGAGGTTATTTAATGAGCCTCTTACCAACGATGACGCTAATGATCATGGACTTGTGCCTGTGCCAGCTTCGAAAGCTCAGCTCTGCTCAGCTGAGACATTGAGAAGACGGAACTGGTGGCCGTTCATGTTCCATTGGCGTGACTGAAATCCATGGGCCCATTTTTACTCCATCCTTGTCCTCCCTCACTTTTGGTAACACCTTCGACAACCCTTCTTGGTAATCTACAGTTGTTTGGGTGCTGTTTAGCCAATGTGGCAGGTAATCTGAAATTGTCCAAATGACTGGAGCATGAATGAAAGGGCTGATGCAAAAGGAGGCCAATAAAGAATGAAAACTTCAAGTCGATGAGTCAGCACTGTCACCAAGGAAGATGAGAGTAAGGAAAGCACAATTGGCGGGGGACAGTTTTTTATTATCAGTCACAGCGACTTTGCTGTCAGAATTTTCAATGAGGAATTTTGAGGTTTCTGAAATTTTTGACTTTATTTACAGAATCACTTGACCACAATGTGGCAACCCACATATTAATATAGCTAGGATAACTCATAATTGCTTGACTAATCCTGAAACTGTCACATGCACATATCCTGTCATGACACATGACACATGTCGTTTAGCCTTGTGTAACCGCCAGGTGAGGACGGGTGCTAGGACTTCACTTTCTCCCCATCCCTCGAGCACTTGGAACAGGTTTTGTTGGAAATTTATGAGGACAGAGGTGCCAATTCAGTGTCTGTATTTAACTGTTTATGTGCTGATTGTAAAGGACTCAACAGGCTTTCTTAGGCAGGATTTCCCCCTCTGTCGGGGGAGAAGTTGAATGGCGGGCGCGCACAGGCGCGGCTCCTATCGGTGCCCCCGATTGGGGACACGGCGCCATTTTACGTGGGTGGGCCAATTAAGGCCCGCCCAGTGTGATGTCCGCACAGAAGCGCTATGCGCTCCCTGTGCGGGCGGGGGAGGGGGGGGGGGGCTAATCCCTAAATCAAGAGTTCACTCTTTCACGCATGTGCATGAAAGAGCGCATATCTCCCCGAGGCTAAGTGCAGCCTCAGGGAGATCAGCTCTACTCTCAAAAATATTAAAAATAGAAAAAAAAAATTCCCTGACATGTCCCCCTCATGTGATAATGCCACATGAGTTGGGACATGTCCATAATTTTTAACAAAAACTTTGTTAAAATTTTTAAAACCCTACATGAAACCTCATCCCGCCTGTGGATGAGGTTTCATGCTTTTTCTACTTCCTGCCGGGGCTCCTGGTCTGTCCACCAACCTGAAGGTTGGACGGGCAGGTCTATTAATTTGTTAAATGACTCTGTCAACGGCCTCAAGTGGCCATTGACTGGTCGGCGGGCACACAGCTGATTTTGCAGCGCCCCCACCTTCTGGAAAATTTAAATGGGGTGCGTTGATGTCGGGAGTTCCGCCTGATTTCACCGTGCGTCATTGTGCTAAAAACTCACCCAGTTAAAAAAATATAAGAATATTTAAAAAGGTAAAAGTACAACCCGAATCCCACCATGCACGCACCATTGCAGGTAAGAGCTTGGTCATCCAGTGCAGGGTGCTTTCACTGTCACTCTCCATGGCACAGGTCTGAACCGTACCCTGATCCTATGCTGTATGGTTACCAGAGCCACCTTCCACTTTATCCAGGGATTGAAAATGGACTGTGTACAAATCTCTAGACAAAGGGGGAAAAGTGTAGCCAACATCACCTTTGTGTGTTTGTGTCAAGCCGTGTATGGACCCTTGGTACACCAACACCAAGCGTCACTATGTGCTGAGGTGTTGTGAAAGATCGGTCTGGCCATGTTGTGGAGGAAGCTTCCAGCAGTCGGACCATGCCATATGAGCTATCCCTCAAGGAAAGACTTGTGCAGAAAAGCACCTTTGACGCCACACCCATCAGGCAGTGATCCGCACGCAAAGTCCTCAATGCCTTGTGGGGAAAGAAGATGGTGGATCCTATCAGTTGGTTCCCTGAGCTGGCTGCCAAAGTCATTTTTCAGAATGCCTCATTGCCAGAACTTTCAGACGTGCACCATGACGTAGCTTGGCTGCTGGTGAGAATGGCCCTCCCCTTCAGATCCCTCCTGTATGCCTGGAGCAGCAGCACTACTGCACGTTACCCTCATGGCAGCCGTGGTTGGGAAGAGACTGTTGTTCACCTCTTTGTGGAATGCGCCTTTGCAAAGAAGGTCTGGGGAGAGATTAAGTGGTTTTTGTTGAGTTTCATCCGGAGCAGCTCCACGACACAGTACTCTGTGCTCTATTCCCAGGGATGCACACCAAGATAAACATCGACTACGGCTGGAGGACTATCAACTTGGTGAAAGGCGCTCTTTGGCCTGCCCAAAACTTGCTAGTCTTTGAGTTCAAAAAGCTGTCATTGACTGAGCATTGCAGACTGGCACCTTCCAAGGTCCACGACTACGTGCTGAGGGATGGACTAAATCTTGGGGCATCTGCCGCAGAGGCTCAGTGAGGAAAGACACAGTCTATGGCATCCTGCTGTAGCATTCAGAGAGGCTGCAGCCTATGTAAAAATCCTCGGTCTGTATGCACCTAGAATGTTTGACATGAAATTTAAATATGCATTGTAAAACTATTCTGCAATTGTAAGTGTTGTTAGGCACCTCATAAATTACCTTGTGCTGCAATGTTATGTAATGTTAAATGTGAATGTTACGTAAGGTACTTTTACAAATTTTATGAATTAAGAACATTTAATAAAGTTATTTTATCCTCTCAATGTATTCCTTCATCCCTCATGTGTTTATCCTGCTTCCCCTTAACTGCATCAATGTTATTTTCCTCAACCACTCCACCTGGTAGCAAGTTACATATTCTTATCACAAGATCATTAAGGATGTGGTAGGTTATTCTTAGCTCATGGGTCCAGAATGACACAGAATTCTCCTCGAGTGTCACACCTGTTTCTGAAATGACTCTTGGGTTTTTGCCTCCATTACTTTATCTGGAATTTATTCCACATGCTGATCGCTGTTTGTGCCAAAAGAAACTCCTGATATCAGGCTTCAATTTGTCTTTCACCAATTTGAACCTGTGGCCTTTTATCCCCATTCGTACCTCCATATTTAGAATTCATTGCACCAGTTGTTTATGACCTTTGACCTCTACGACCTGAGTCCAGGTGTAACCTAAAGCATTGGAATGGATCAATCCTGAGCAATTAATCCTGTTATCTATCTATCTATCTAGATAATGTCCCAGCCAATATTTATTTACCACTTTATCATCTATCATTGGACAAAGTGAGTACCTGGCTATTTATTTCATGGCTGCTTGTGGGATCTTGCTGTGCATAAATCAGCTGCCTTGTCTCCTCCATTACAAAAGTGATGACATCTCTGAAGTACCTCATTGGCAGTGAAGCACACTGGGGCAGCCAGAGTTCCTCAAAGACATTATCTGGATGTAAACCTTCTCTTTCTTAACAAAGATGCTTAAAACCCCAAATACAGGATATAAAGAAGGAAAATTAAAGATTCTCAAACTGAACAATGGCCAGATATGTAAGCTGACAATAACATTGACACTGATTGAGCCTTCCAGACCAACAGGCCCTGCATTCTGCTCCTGCACTGTGATGAATTACGCTAGTCAAAGTTTCAATGGGGAGTGTTACTCACAATAAGAGGTTGTGGTGGAAGAATTAATCCAGGCTGGTCTTTTGGCTCAAGCTGGTTTATTTTCAAGGCAACTCCCCAGTGCTACTGATTTCCAAGTAGCTTCCAAACAAAATGCCCCAGTTGTATCTTTTTATTCTATTTAGATGGGATAATCAATGCCCATCATCTGTTTAACTAGCAATTGTCTTTAACAAGGTGATTGCCATATTGAAAGGGAGCATTGGATTGGGGAGCTGAAATTCAGTCAGGGCCGCTGCACCTTACACAACCCAGGCTTGGCCTAAATAGCCAAGTGGTTATGGTACTGGGTTTGTAACCCCAAGATTAAGAGTTCAAATCTCACAATGGCAAACTATGAAACAATGTAACTTCATCTGAAACAGATGGAAACAGGTTTGTACTCGAAAGAGTTACACAACCCAGATAATGGGTCAAATGTGGCTAACATCAGGGCCGTGTAAAATACCCGTCAATTCACCCTTACAGTGGCCTCCCAGGAGGGGGATTGGAGAGATACCCATACAAGAATGGCATGTGAGGAAGGAATGGTGGAAAGAGGCAGGAAATTGGAAGAAAGAATGACAGTCATGATGAGATCAGTGCCTCTTCGACAAACTGAAAAAAGTTTACACACCATTTCCAATGGCGCCAGAAATAGACAATGATGTGTTTGTAGAGCTGAAGTGCGAAGTCAGTTCACAAGGCTTTCTTTAAACCACACCTCACTGTGGGCATCAGATAACGCTTCTGCTACCTCACTGCTCATTACAACCAGTTTTCACAGAATTGGCCTCTTTTCTTGGCACAACAAGCAACTGAGAGGGAAAATAGTTGGTTAGCTTCTGTTACAAAGCGGTTGGAGCAAAAAGTAAATAATTCTCACAACAATTATAGCAGTGTATTGTCAAGGTCAACCTGCTCTACTCTATATGCTTTGAGTCATTTCCTGTTCTTAGTTCAGGTTTCCAGCATTGCAGTGTTTTGCTTTTATCATTAGACTTCCCCCTCGGATGGGGGGATTGTCCTATGAAGAAAGATTAAGTAGACTAGGTCTGTATTCGCTAGCGTTTAGAAGAATGAGAGATGATCTAATTGAAATGTATAAAATTCTGTAGTGGTTTGGCAGGGTAGCTGCTGAGGAACTGTCTTCCCTGGTTGGGGATTCGAGAACACGGGTTCACCGCTTCAGGATTAGGGGTCAGCTATTTTGGACTAAAATAGAGGGACATTTCTTCACTCAAAAGGGCTGTGAATCTTTAGAATTCTCCAGTCAAGAGAGAAGCGGATGCTCAGTCTTTGAGCATGTTTAAGGCAGAGGTCGATAGATTTTGAGGTAATAATGGGATTACGGGATAACAGGGATGGTGCAGGAATGTGGAGTTGAGGTGGAAGATCAGCCATAGTCTTGTTGAATGGTGAAGCAGGCTTGAAGAGCCAAATTACTTGTTCCAGCTCATGTTTTTACTTTCCTTCCGTGGGAGATGTGAGAGCAGGGCCAAGCTCGACGCATGGAGAAACAACTGTCAATACTTGTCTTGTGGCATTAGTCACCATGGCAACCAGCAACCTGCCAATTTACAAGTTCCCTGTCTCAGCCAGGGTGCCGGTAGAGGTGGTAGCATTGGTCCCAGTGCCAACAGGACTAGGACTGCGGAGGATCACAACTCAGAAACCACTGATGGAAAACATGAGCTGGAATCCTCTCATTTTAATGGTGACCAATCTCAAAATTCACTGACCTTCATGCACTAGTGAGAACAGAGAAGAGGGGAGGGAGCTGGGTTGAAATTCTCTGGATCCTCCTGCCTCAACTTTAACAGCAGATTGGTGGGAATAGGTTTTTTTTATTCTTTCATGGGATGTGGGTGTCCTTGGCAAGGACAGAATTTGTTGCCCATCCCTTGAACTGAGTGGCTTGATGGGCCATTTCAGAGGGCAGGCAAGAGTCATCCACATTGCTGTGGGTCTGGAATCACATGTAGGCCAGACCACGTAAGACTGGCAGATTTCCTTTCCTGAAGGACTTCAGTGAATCAGATGGGTTTTTACAAAACCATCAACAATGGTTTCGTGATTATCATTACTGAGACAAGCTTTTGATTCCAGGTTTTATTAACTGCATTTAAATTCCACCAACTGCTGTGGTGGGATTTGTGCCCATGTCCCCAGTGCATTAGGATAGGTTTCTGGATTATTAGCACAGTTACATTACCACTATGCCACCATCTCACCAAGTTTATCCTTAGGTATTTGTTTGAAGAGACAGGGAATAATCAGGGGGAACACCAGGCAGAAATACTACTCAGGATTAACGCAAATAAATAACATATAAAAGAATTGCAAAATACACATGGTGCAATTTTAAATTGGATGCCGGAACAGAGAGATACGTGGGTGTATGTGCACAATCTTGCTGGCAAGTCAAATTAAGGAGGCTGTTAGAGAAAACATCTGGGAGCCTTGGCTTTATTAAGAGAGGAATGGAGTACAAAAGCAAGGAAATTATGCCGAACCTTTATCAAACACTGGTTAGGCCTCAGCTGGATTATTGTACCTGAATCTGGGCACAACACTTTAGGGAGGATGTCACAGCTTCAAGGGGCTACAGGAGAGATTTACCAGAATGGTATCATGGCCTTCAGCTACGTGAAGAGACTGGGAGAAGCTGGGGCTGTTCTCTTTGGAGCTGAAGAGATTAAGAGGAAGTTTAATCAAATCATGAATGCTGTTGATAGAATCATGAAATCATAGCACAGCACAGAAAGAGGCCATTTGGCTCATCCAGTCTGTGGCGGCTCTTTCAAAGAGAAATTCTCTTAGCCCCCTATCTCTGCAATATTTCCTTCTCTCAGTATTTATCCAATTGGGTTCACAAATCTATTCTTTCTTTTCGAAATCCTTTGTAATTTTCAACACTTCGATTGTGCACACAGGGAGAAACTATTTCCACTGGCAAGAAGGTCGGTAACCAGTGGATACTGAGTTAAGACAATTGGTACAAAATC